>NW_015172553.1:1808839-2026819 GCF_001447785.1 Gekko japonicus
ACTCCGTTCCTATCCATTCCTGCCCAAAAATAGCCCTATGCAGAAGCATTCATTCTGCCAGATCAGTGGGCATTCTCTTTATGTCTTCCCATGTGTAAGGTTCCATTGTAGTCTCTATTTGGGTCAGGTAGGAGAGTTTTCTTGGTGGTACTCCCTTATTAGTTAAGCCTCTCTCCTTCTCCTCCATTCTATCAGAGTTTATTTCTTCTTTAATAAACCGAGTTATTTTCTTTAAACAGTTGGTGCTCTGTTCCTCTGCACGCTTAGACCTGCCACCACTGACAAGGCCAGTGACTCAGATTTGGAGTCTTCAGGGGAGGAGCCTGAGGAGCTACAGCTGGTGGCCAAGGAAGACCAAGGGGACCAGCAAGGGCCCGACCCTACAGAGCGTCAATGGTCCAACAGCTCCAGAGGCTACTCTGCCAGAGCCTGCAAAGGAGGCCTTGCCACCAGCCCCTGAGATAGTCACCAAGCAGGACGCAAACCGGGACCCTAGCACCCCAGGACCCACTCTACTTCTGCACAAGCAGTGGCAGCAGAAGACCCATATTCAGGTAGCACAAAGGAGGCAAAGTTCCAGGCTGACCCTGAACAACCCCACCATGGATCTAGAACAGTGCACTGAGAGTAATACTTCCTTGCGGGATCATGACCAAAGAGCACAGTGCAGCCTCTGGAGGTCCAGCACTACCAGCAGTGCAGCTGGGCTCAATTACCTCCCAGCTAGGGTTGCTAGGTCCTCCCTGGCCACTGGCAGGGGATAGGGGGCAGTTGGGTTGCCAGATCTAGGTTGGGACACTCCTGGAGATTTGGGGATATATCCTGGGGAGGACAGGGACCTCAGTGGAGTACAATGCCATGGAGCCCACCCTCCAAAGCATCCACTTTCTCCAGAACTGATCTTTGTAGTCTTAAAATGAGCTGTAATTCCAGGGGATCCCCAGGTCCCACCTGGAGGATGGCATCCCTATTCCCAGCCTACTTAAGCTGGGACCTGGGAAGGCTGCCTTGCTGGATCAATCAGTCCACTAGATGCAAGCTCTGTGCTCCAGCTACCAGCTTCATTCGGTGCTTCCAAGTCTCACTATCCAGGCCTGAGGGTGCTACTTCAGAGAAGACCTGACTAAGCCTACCTGCAGAGCACAGGATCATTCCCCATCTCAGCACCTATTGGATCAGTTGTCCAGTGCAGGTCGGGAAAGGCACCTACACTCTTGGTTTTTAAGACAGGATGTAAGGCAAAGCAACTGGCGGCGTGTGTGGGGGGAAGTATCTGTGAATTTCCTACATTGTGCAGGGGGTTGGACTAGATGACCCTGGACCCTGGTGATTCTATGCTTTTTGAAGATGACTACAGAGAATGATCGTTGACTTTTTCTCAGCTGTTTGCTGTTGTAACTTTTTAAATTTGTTGCTGTTTTTAAAAGCTGTTGCATTAAAGCAACTGGTCATCTGGGGTAGCCATACTGATGTCTGCACCCAACCTGCATGGTGTAAGTTCTGCCTGTGTCATCTAAACTGCACCGGGAAAGCTCAGAATTTATCAACCAGTGCAGAACTCTGCATCCTCAGCTGGCCTTTCTTTTTTTTTTATTTTGCAAAACTACAAAAACTACAAAGAAATATTAGGGAAGGGACTACATCTAAGGAGAAAGGAAAGCAAACCACACTAAACTAAAACCCAAGAGGAGGAGATCTTTTCACTGTTAGTAAAAATGTTAGTACTGTTAGTGTTAATATCACAATATACTTGTAGAGTTCTTGCTTATAACAGTTAACTGTTTATATGTTATTTTATTAGTTGTTATGAGAGAAATCTCTGATCATCTTCTTATTCTTCGCTTCAAAAGGCCATTTTCCAAGTCCTTCTGCCTTTACTTCGGCTTTCTGTCTCTGAAATCGTGTACCACTCTGGCAGGTCCTGCACCCTTTTCTGCCACAGAGTCCTCTTCCGTTCCAGAGGTAGCAGAGTCACTAGACTTCGTTTCTTCCTCTTTGGACTCTTCCTCTGTCCCCAGCTGGCGTCTCAAAAATTCTTTAGCTTTAAAAGTGGAGTCTATCTTCTCTCATCTCTCATTGATCTTAAAGATGACACCTTCTGGAATCGCCCATCTGTACGATATACCATTTGTTTCAAGAAAAGAAATTAGATCCTTGTAATTTTTTCTCTTTTGTCAAATTTCAAATGGAATGTCCTTTAAAGTTTTGATGGTTACATTTCCCATTTTCAGTGGAGTTGCTGAAGTTGCTTTTAAAATGGTGTCCCTAGTTTGTCTTCTTGCAAACTTGACCACTATTTCTCCAGGTAGGCTGTTTTTTTAATGTAATTGGAGTATGCCCTATAGGCTACCTCCAGTTCGTTTACAAGTTCATCCGCTGTTAAACCTACTACTGGGGCGATAATTTCACTAAGCACCTTCTTCAAGTCTTCTCGATCTGTTTCCGGAACCCCCTGAAACCTGAGAAACATGTTAGCTTTTTCCATCTGTAGCTGTAAAACTCGGTTCTCTTGGCAATTCTGCTTCATTTCCACCTCTCCCATCCTTTTCTTCAACTTCTTGCTTGTGGTGTCTATCTCTTTAATTTTCTCATTTGCCTGCTCTACTTTTTTCTCTGTTTCATTCAGCTGGAGCTGCTGTGCTGCAAAGTTTTTATTCGTCACAGTCAATTGCTGGTTAATACCATTGAGTTGTTCCATCACCGGCTTGAGCATATCTGCCAGGAGCTTGAGGACATCTGCTCCCTCTTCCGGTCTCGGTCTCTGACTGCCCGGTTTCATTTTAATCTTTCTCTGCTGGGCCACCATATTTCCCATTTTGTTTACAGTTTCTACCGCTCCCACATAACTTGGAAAACTCACCAAATGACTTCGCGATTCAGATAAGTCTCTCAAAACACTTTCGGTTTACTTCCTCCCCTCTCCCCCTTCGTGTCCGTTAACCGCTCATTCGCAAAAGAGGCGTCCCTCTTTGCAATCTTTGTTTCCGATTGGGGGGGAATCGCTTTTCAAACTACTCTCTTTTATTTAGAACTCACGTTCATTGTCGGCCAGTTTATCTGACCACGCTCGGTTTTATGCCATTCCGCTCGATCTCCGGCGCTTGTCCCAGTCAGTCCAACTTGTGCCCAAAGGCCACTCAGCGACTGGAGCATTGGGGTGAGGGAAGCCTCAATTCTCTGGCATTACGCCATCGAAGAGGCTACCCCTCAAAAAAACCCTGGCCTGGAGCCTATCGCAAAGGCTCCGTGGGGGTGTCACTTGAGGTGGCACCCCTCCAGGCTGCTGGTGTGCGATTCGCCCTCCTCCGTTGTGAGGAGAGCGTCCACCATCGCTGTTCCGTCGACCGGAAGTCCCCTCACCTGGCATTTCAAAGGGAAGATTCTAGCCTTATTGCTGAAGCAAGAAGCATATCATAAAACAGCAAATATATTGCCAAGCTAGGCTATGCTGAAAGCTTGAAGGAAGAAAGGATGCCTGTGAAACAGTGGCAGCTGTGTGGCAGAAACCTTATCCCAACACTTAATAAGCTTCTGTACTCAGAAAGGCACTCAGCCGGCGTGGCAGACAGAGTGCTCCCACTTAACTGGTGGGGGCAGATATTTTTGCCATGTCACACATTCTCTGGATGGTTGTACATTTCAACAGCAGGCTTTTGGACACTAATGACTATTTATCTCCAGTTTCCCATAATGGGTATTGCTGTGATGATTTCATATCACTTTGACCTGTGCAATGCTCTGCCTCTTGCTTGCCTTTTTTACAACAGTCCTGTGCGGCAGGTCACCATTGCCATTATGCTGAACGCAGGGTGAACAAAGCAGGATGACCTTGTTCAGGTTTCAGGGCCAGCTTGACCATTAGGTGGGGTGGGGTAAGAACATAAGAAGAGCCCTGCTGGATCAGACCAGTGGTCCATCTAGTCCAGCCTCCTGTCTCACACAGCGGCCAACCAGTTCCTCCGTAGGGCCAACAACAGGGCATCGAGGCCGAGGCCTTCCCCTGATGTTGCCTCCTGGCTCTGGGATTCAGACTGAGGCTTAGTGCCTCTAAATGGGGAGGTTCCCCTCAGTCACCATGGCTAGTAGCCATTGATAGATTTATCCTCCATGAATCTATCTAATTCCCTTTTATAGCTGTTTAGACTTGTGGCCATCACTACATCCTCTGGCAGCAAATTCCACCCTTCAATCACTCTCTGTGTAAAGCAGTATTTCCTTTTGTCCGCCTTGAACCTTCTGCTCATCAGCTTAATTGGATGCTCAATGCTTGTCTAGGGAGGCTGATGTTGATGGTACCACCAAATGGCAGGAAACTGGCCATTCTACATTTTTAGCTTTAGTACATCTGGGAGATGTCTCAGGTACCAAAATACCTTGGACCATCTGTTTTTGGCTGTGGGTGGTTAGGATTTTGTGGGGCTGAGCTGAGGTCACTGTGGCACTAGCTGACACTGCCTGCCTATACCCTTCAGAATCCCTGCTCATTCATTTCCTGTGGGGGTTAGTTATCTTGTTGGTCTGTTGCTGCAATAATGAGCAGAGATCTTGTGATACTTTAAATATGAGCGTATTTTTATTCTAGCACAGTGCCAGCTCTGCTCTGAGTTGCACCTGCCAGGATCTTTGGGACAAAAGAAAAAAATTAAAGCTGCCACTGAAGGAGTGAAGGAGGAACGTTGTCATAAATACTGCCTCTGGATACTATACAGGTTTAGATAATGTTAAGGCTATTTACAGGTGCTGGCAAGCCCCATTTTGTGGAGGCAGCTCAAACAGACAAGATGAGGATCACACATCTAGTTCTTCCAGTGAAATCTATGTTGCAGGTTCCTGTAGCCTCAATTTGCCTTGGGGCCAGGCAAGGGAAGGAGAGGATGAATGGTGACTTAAGCTCCTTGGAAGAAAGGTGGGATAAAAATGCGATTAAAAATGCTGTTCAAAACTGTGCTCCCTTTAAAGAAGAAAAGGAATAAAATGAAGGGAGCCCAGTTTCAAATTGTGAAACCTAGAGGAGGGTGAAGGGTTAAATGCCCCTTCCCTGTAAGGCCCAAGCCAAATTGAGGCTGCATGGATCTACAGTACGCTTTTTAGGGACTGAATGGAGATGCAATCTTTTATCTATGTTTGGTCTGGTCTTGAGCCTGCTGCAGAAGTGTGCAAATATGGATGAGAGTAGACATTGTCAGATGGATCAATTTCCCACTGCAACATGGAACATTTTCTCTGCACATGTAGATGTTCTGCCAGGGAGAAGAACATCTCTGGCAATAAGACCTCTAATAGTTATGTGGTAACTTATATTATTTTCTACAAAATTGAATGCCTCTGAATCAACAGGGCCACATTTTCAGAATTTTTGGCTGTCCAGCATACCTTCCCAGCTCCACACATGTTTTGAAGCTGCACCCAAGGATTGTGGGCCTGACTGGGGAGCCCTATGGGCTGAGGCAAGGATCTGACCTCATGATCTCCCATGGACCATAAGGACTCAGCCCTCTTCAAGGCACAGGCACATGAACACATAAAGCTGCCTTCTACTAAATCATACTTTTGATCTAACTAGGTCAATATTGTATCTTCTGACTGGCAGCAGCTCTCCAGCATTTCAGGCAGAGGTCCTTCACGTCACCTATTACCTGGCTCTTTTCCACTGGAGATGCCATGGACTGAACATGGGTCCATCTTCATGCCCAGTAGATGCTCTGCTGTTGAGCCACATCCCCTTCCTGGGATACTGGCAACAGAAAGTAATGACGAGTATCAGCCCCTGGAGTTGGCAGACAGTAACATTACTCTGGATTGACCAGATGTGAATATTGGGATCTTGGTCATTTGTTTGCATCTGATCGGCAGTGTCTGCTGCATGTTACACTCCAGCCTCAGCTCTTTACACAGCTGGAGCAACTGACCTAAGGGACCCTGGATGCCATGAGTCAATCCAAGCAGGTCTCGCTCTGATGCAGATTCAGCTAAAAGACCAGCCAAGGAAGCTTCATTGTCCCAGTAGGCCAGAGAGGAACAGTTGATAATTCTTCTAAATGCTGGTGAATCAGGCTTGTTCACTGGTCTGTGCAAATGCCTGTTCTTGCTAGGTACAGATGGTTTTTGCCATTCTCTGCCTCACCCTCACCCTCAGCTATCTGAAACAGGACCCTAGGTCCTTTCCACATTTGCCCGCCAGTCCGGATTTTCTCAGTGTTCGACGAGTCAAGGCAATTTAAGTCCACGGCAAAACAGCATCCAAATAACCTGGGCAACAGCAGGCTGAAACTGGGCTGACTACTGAAAGGAGGTAATGTAATACAGAATGGCGGAAAAACCCGGAATAAAAAGAAGGTTGACCTTGATTTTAGTACAGAACAAGAAGGGGGACCCGTGATACTCGCAGGGGGGAAGAGAGATGCTCCACAGGAGAAGCAGCCGCAGGTGAGCCTTCTCCCCTGCCCACCCATCCCCGGCACCCTGACCTCGGCCCACCAAGCTTCCCCCTCCCCTAGCAGCAGCAGCAGCGCCTCGCTGGCCTGCCAAACTTCCCTCCCCCGACGCCAGCAGCCTGCCGAGCATTCCCCCTTAACCCCTTGGCAATGGTGGCAAGGCCTTGCCGGCCCACCGAAATGTCTCCTCCCCCCGGCGGCGGCAGTGAGGCTTTGCCGGCCTGCAAAGCTTTCCCACTTCCCGGCCTGCCAAAATTTCTCCCTCCCTCCGGTGGCGAGGCCTCGTCGGCCCGCCCAACTTTCTCCTTCCTCCCCCAGCAGCGGCAAGGCCTTGCCAGTCGGCCAAGCCTTCTCCCCTCCCGCCGCCGCAGAAGCTGTTCCAAGAGCATACTCTGCGCATGTGCAGGGAATGCTCTTTTACTTTTGAGGGGATTTCAGTATCCCCCCCTATAGTTTTTTTTACAGTTTTTCAATTTTTCTGCACATCTGGTGATCACCCCAGATGTGTAGGAAACTGTCCCTGCCCCCCTGGTGCCCCCGATGTGTGGATTTAGATATCCGCACGCAGGGGGCACCTTCACTATTAGATATATAGATGGGGGGAACTGGATTAAAAAGAAGGTTGAATTCAATTTTAGTGCAGAATTGTTTGGAGATACCACGGTGTACATGGATTAAAGGAGAGTGCAGAAAGGGCCTAGGTGGAAGAACGAATATCCCAACTCTGGAATCAAGTGAGCTACCCCAGTCTGGCCTAGACAGCTGTTCAGAGAGTCATTCTCCAACATCCAAACCTTTCCACTTAACCACCTTCAGCTTCAAGATAAGTGGAAAGGTCAGATATTCTTTTATTTCAGTTTCCACTCTCACTTTCTGCATCTTGCTTAAGCAAAATGAGTCGTATTACACCAACACTATCAAGAAAGAGGAAATAATGAGGAAGAAATCAAGATGCTTTGTTGTTGTTGTTCAGTCGCACAGTTGAGTCCGACTCTTTGCGACCCCATGCACCAGATCCCGCCAGGCCTTCCAGTCTTCCGCCGTCCTCTGAAGTTTGCTCAACTTCATGTTCATTGCATCTATGACACTGTCTAACCATTTCATCCTTTGCCGCCCCTGTCTTCTTTGACCTTCAATCTTTCCCAGCATCAGGGTCTTCTCCAGTGAGTGCTCCCTTCTCATTTGGTGGCCAAAGTGTTTGAGCTTCAGTTTCATTATCTGGCCTTCCAGGGAACAGTCAGGGTTGATTTCTTTTAGGATTGACTGATTTGATCTTCTTGCAGTCCAAGGGACTCTCGAGAGTCTTCTCCAGCATCATAGTTCAAAAGAATCTATTCTTCGGCGCTCGGCCTTCCTTACAGTCCAACTCTCGCAGCCATACATGACTACTGGGAATACCATTGCTTGGACCATGCGGACTTTTGTTGGCAGGGTGATGTCAAGATGCTTACTGTCATTCCAATACCACTTTCTTAGCATACAGCATGAAGATTTTTTTTACTTCCTGCCCTTGCATTACGGTGACTCAGAGCAGTGAGCCCTGATATTCTGCAGAAAAGCCTTGCAACAGCTAGAGAAAGCCCATGAGACATCAAAGGTCATGTGAGTGGTACATGCCGGTGATGCAACACAAAGGAAGCATCTCGTCATGGCATGGAGTTGCAGACTGGCAATGGGTGATGGAATGCTTTTGCTCAGTTTTGCCTTCAAATGTGAAGGCAAATAACTCATACAAATAGAGGCCAAAGGGACAACAATTCCTTGTACTTGACAACAAATGCCGGTGTGCCAAGCGTATACTCAACAGGATCCTGCTATCAGTTACAAATCCCTGATGAGTATACATCATATCTGAAAATATAACATATTCACACTTAAAAGAGAAAGCTTGCACGCAAAAGTGTGATTTCTGAAGGCATTTCCTGCTTCTTTGCTTTTAGCTAGAAACCCTTTCTGCTCCCTGGCTGTTTGCTGGTGCGCCAGTATTATTCTTATGTATTGTTCTCATGGCCTCTGATCAGAGTGTGACACAGAAATATGTCAGACAGAAACAATGTGGGTTGTTACTGGATTTTTTTTTAATTGCTTACTGCTTTGAGGGCCATTGTCTTCCTTGGCTTTGTAGACTGCTTTCAATACTGTTGACAGCAGAGAATTCCGCTTGATTTGTTTTTGCTTTTTGAATGGGCAGCTGGTCCTCCCAATAGTGCCAGAATGGGGCCAGGCTTGCTGACTCTGTGCCTGACTCTGTGCCTGACTCTGTGCCTGGATGTGCCTCCTCAGCTGGGTTCCTTGGCCTGTTTACTTTGCCCCCCTTGGAACAGAAGAACCAGGGCTTTCCCCTCAGCACAGCCTCTCAGCTGGGTCCTGTTGCTTGGGCACATGACAAGGTAATGGAATGTGGGAACCTGGTTTTTACATTGATTTAAAAAATGTTAATGGCATCAGTCAATGCTTTGAATGCTTTTTATGTATATACAGTGGTCAAAATGCTCTAGTTACATGATCGTAGTATAACAGACCTTTAATGTAAGGCCATATTCTTGTCCCCGTAGATGGAAGATGGGAGGTGGAGAGAGAGTTGGTTGCCAATTATCATCTAGTAAGTTCATGCCAGTGACAAGACTCAATCCATGAACTTCCTGATTTGTAGTTCAGACTGCATCCATACAGCATGGGATCATGCACTATCGTTGTTCTGTAGTGATCATTTGCAAGTCAGTTGGCTTGTCCACACAGGAAAACCCAGTTGTGGATGACTGCTATAGCGCAGTATCCAATGAAGAAGAAGAGGAGGAGGAGGAGGAGGAGGAAGAAGCAGTGAAGGAGGAGGAGATTGGATTTATACTCCATCCTTCACTACTCGAAGGGGTCTCAGAGCAGCTTTCCCTTCCCCTCCCCACAACAAACACCCTGTGAGGTAGGTGGGGCTAAGAGAGCTCTTTCAAGATATGCCCTTGGGAGAATAGCTCTGAAAGAACTTATGACTCAGTCAACTTCTGTAAATAACTAAAACTATTATTTCATTGACTATTCGGTTAGTGGCAATGTTCTGTATGTAAAATAATTTTTTTTAAAAAAAGAACTTATGACTGACCCAAGATCACACTAGCAGCTGCATGTGGAGGAGTGGGGAATCAAGCCCGGTTTTTCCAGATTAGAGTCCGCTGCTCTTATCCACTACACCAAACTGGCTCAATGTGCAGATGCATCCTTAGGCCCTATACCATACCAGTTTTTCCTAAACAAGTACTTGTCCAATGGAGCTGGCAGTATAAGTATAGACAATGGGTCCATATAGGTGGCCATTTTTCATTTGGTAACTTCCCATGGGGTTCCAAGTAGGGTTGCCAACTCTGGCTTTGGAAATTCCTGGAGAATTGGGGGTGGTGCCAGGGAGGGCAGAATTTGGGGAGGAGAAGGAACTCAGTGGGGACGTGATCTCACTTGAGAATGCTCATTTCTTCTAGACTCTGTGGCATGCGATAGAGTCTGCCCTCTGAAGCTGCCATTTCCTCCAGAGCTGGTCTTTGTAACTGGGAGATCAGTTGTAATTCCAGAAGAGCTTCAGGTCCCACCTGGAGGTCGTCAGCCCTACCCCCTGGTAAACCAGTTGTCTGTATCCACCTGTGAGAAACAACTTACCAGTTATCATCCTGCTTGCATCTGATCAGAAGTTAAGGGAAGCAGCAAGGGAGTGGTCAGAGTCTTCTCTCTCTCCCCTTGACGAGTCAACCTGGGCAAGTGGCTTTCCAAGGGGCTGCATGCAGATCAGGGTACGTTTACCACTTGGTATTCCCCCAATGTATGCTGGGAGTGGAGAGGAGGAATGGGTGAGATAATGGCAAGAAAGACAGAGTGGTTGCACTGGCTTCCCATGTTCTTCCTGGTATCTACAATGTCCAGGGTTTCAAGCCTAGTGAAGCTGGTTGTGCATGTATGGGGGGGAGTAATCTATTTACTACTATGCAATGTTTATGTGACTTATTCAGTCGGGGGGGGGGGACTGTCTCTGCAGAAAATAATTGCCAGCAGCTGATGGACCCTTGCAGCCAAGCTGGGCCAGAGTTATGCCTACCATCTGAGGAGTCAGCATTCGGCTGGCTCTCTTGACATCTGGACCCCGGCCTCCCACTTTGCGCCAGCCACGCGCCCCGGGGAAAATGTCTGCTGGTGAAGTCATCTTGTCCACGGGGGCCAGGAATGTGACCTTGCTAATTGCAGAGACTGAACTCACGAGAAAGGCACACAGTCAGAACCCCCGAGCTCTCGACGGGCTGCACGAGCTGACAGAGAGCAGAAGGGAAACCTCACAAGAATGCTTTTGAGTTACACAAAGGGAATAGCTAATCTCAAAGGTATGAGCCTTGCTTTCCCCCCACACCACCAGCCAATACACAATAGGCATCGGAGAGGCTTTTGAATGTTGGCATTGCACATTGAGAAACTGTGGGTACAACCCATTAAGAGATCCTTCTGTGCAAACCCCTGCTGGAACAAATGGACATTTCTGCACCCCTCTTCTTTCAGGGTGGCTTGCATGGGGCTTCCTGGAGGAAGATGCTCCCAGTCCATAGGAACTTGTCTGCCAAGGACCCGCATGGCTGGCAGAGGATTCTGGGGAACATGGTAGTTTTCAAACATCTGACTGTCAGGGAACCCTTTCTGCATTGATTTGTCTGCTGAAATATTCCTCTATGTTGTGAAGAATTCTGAGGCATGTTCTTGGATGTGGACATTGCCAGGACATTGGCAATGTGCCTTGCCATGCCCCACCTGAACCAAGCACGTGCCCAACGATCCCCAGTAGCCGTGCTTGCACCTGGAAGTCAAAGTACTATAAAATGATAGAACATCTTCCTGTCCACACCGATCCCAAGCCCACTCTGAGTATGAGCTTTCCAGACAGATAGTACCAAAGCAAGTTTTATAGGAAATGCAGTGAAATTTGGGGAAAACCTAATCATTGCAAGATGATCGTGTACAGAAGCCTCCCTTCCAAATGCTGCAGTGTAGGGGCAGGGGTGGTCTGAACCAATGGAAAGCAGGGGCAGCTGGCCCTGGATCCCATGCTTGTGGGGGGGGGGCTGACTGCCCACAGCCCCACCCAATCAAAGGAGGGGGGAAAGAAGAAGCGCAGGCTCCTCTTGCTGCTTGCACCTGCCCTGTCTGGGGCTTGGAGAGCTGGTTTCAAGCAGCAGCGGTGGCTCCTGCCCACCCCTTGCCTGGTCCTAGTGGAGAAGCAGTGATTCTGGGGCCCCATTGTGGACTTTAGCCCAGGGCCTCGGAAACATTAGGAGTGCCCCTGTTTAGGGGGGAACCCAGGGCAAAATGTCCATGTGATACAAGGATGCCAGCCTCCAGGTGGGACCTGGGAATCCCCCAGAACTACAGCTCCTCTCTAGACTACAGAGATCAGTTCCCTTGGGAGAACACAGTGGCTTTGGGGGGTGGGCTCTATTGTGTTGTACCCCACTGAGGTCCCTGTTCTCCCCACGCTCCATCCCCAAATCTCCAGGAGTTTCTCAGCCTCGATCTGGCAACTCTACCCCCACATCCCTGCAAGTGGCTGGGGGCGGGGGACACCTGGCAACCCTAATGTGGAAGCAACTCCAGATTTCCCTGGAGTACAGCCCTGGAGCACAACCACACTGATAATTGTGGTTTCTCCACAAAGACTAGAAGCTTCATTGAAATTATTCTGGGGACTGATGGTTATACCCCATACTATTACCCTCTGCAACAACCTTGTGCCAGTTTTGCAGCAGTGTCTGCAATGTGGCTCACTCTGTTTTCCAGAGGTAAGTTGGGAATGGAAAGCAACAGGGTTGCAGAGGGGAATTGGATTCCCAGGGCTTAGCTTTAAAAAGAAGGCCACATGCCAAATGTGCAATCTGAGACTATGAATCGACTTGAGCTGCCACGGAGATGCCCTGCTTTGCCCCACTTGCCTTTAAAATCACTGTGCAGAAACGGGATTGGTCTACAGTGTTGTTGTTAATCATGGCATTGTTTGGTTGGTTCAATTCAATTTTATTGTTCAGTCAGGGAACTAAGCAAATGGCATCCATGTTTTGATACTCCAGGCTCCAGAGGCACAATCATTTAAGTGTTTTGAATACTGAGAAAAGACTACAAAGAGGTTGTTTTGATTGTTTTAAAGAGTGGAAGAAGGCATGAGGGGGCAGGGTTGTGTACGTACACACATACACACTCCTCCGTGGCCTACTTTAGGCTAACAATTGAGAAGGTAGTCAGATGTCCTGTACTGGATATATATCCCCATGATTCCTCTAAATTCCCAGCTTTCGTTTATTTTTTTAAAAGCCCCTAGCCCTTTTTTGTTTCACAGATATAAAGGAAAAGATGCATTTCTATCTCCATAACAAAAACAGCTAGATTTACTTTTTTAATGCAAATGGGGAATTCAGAACTAATAGAATTCAGAACTAATAGTTCCATTCAGAACTAATGGAACACTTTCCCTATGAAGAAAGGTTAAAACGTATGGGGCTCTTTAGCTTGGAGAAACGACGGCTGAGGGGTGACGTGATCGAGGTTTATAAGATTATGCATGGGATAGAGCAGGTTGAGAAAGAGGTACTTTTCTCCCTTTCTCACAATACAAGAACTCTTTATATGATTATGCATGGGATAGAACAGATTGAGAAAGAAGTACTTTTCTCCCTTTCTCACAATACAAGAACTCGTGGGCATTCAATGAAATTGCTGAACAGTTGGGTTAGAACAGATAAAAGGAAGTACTTGTTCACCCAAAGAGTGATTAACACATGGAATTCACTGCCACAGGAGGTGGTGGTGGCTACATGCATGGACAGCTTCAAGAGGGAATTAGATAACCTTATAGAGCAGAGGTCCATTGGTGGCTATTAGCCACAAGATATAGATAGGAACTCTCGGTCTGGGGCGAGTGATGCCCTGTCTTCTTGGTGCTTGGGGGGGGGGAACAGTGGGAGGGCTTCTAGTGTCCTGGCCCCACTGCTGGACCTTCTGATGGCATCTGGTATTTTTGGCCACTGTGTGTCAGGGTGTTGGACTGGATGGGCCATTGGCTTGATCCAGCATTGGCTTCTCTTATGTTTTTATGTTTTTATAATTGAAATAAATTGTTATAATGTTATAGCGCTATAATGATCTAGCAATTGCCTTTAAAAAAAAAAAGGTCTCTGGAACAGGGGAAGGTGGCTCTGCGGGTGCTGAGGAGAGGAAAGTGAGGAGGAGATTGCCATGCGGATGCTCTGCTGTGGCTTTGGGTGCCTTTTCATTTGCAGCAGCAACAGGAGGCTGGAAGCAGCCTCAGACTTCAGATGGTAGACTGCAAAAATGGATTTTTTTACCCTTCACATAGAAAAGTAGCACATTAGGGGAAAGAGCATCCCTGGCATCTAGTTTTTTGTATTCAGTAATATTCTTATATGGAGAAGCATTAAATCATGTGGGCCCTCAGCTGAAGCCTGTAAAGAGCATAGTCCAGAAACTGTTCCCATCTCCCCTGCGGCTTATGAGACCCAGGCCTAGCATCTCCATTCACAAGTTTTGGAGGAGTTTTTAACACTTCAAAAACATGCACCTCCAGTAGGGCTGCCAGCCTCCAGTTGGTAGCTGCAGATCTCCCAGGATTACAACTGATCTCCAGACAACAGAGATCAGTAACCCCGGAGAAAATGGCTGCTTTCGTTGGTGGAGGATTCTATGGCACTATACCATCCTGAGGTCCCTCCCCTCTACAAACTCCACCCTCCCTAGGCTCCACCCCTAAATATCCAGGTATTTCCCAAGCAGGAGTTGGCAGTCCTAACCACCAGGGATGCCAGTAGGACAATAACATTGATACGTCTCATTTGAGTGCACCTCATGTTGTGTACCAGGTACAACCGCGTATGTGGTCGGGTCTGCACATGGCCATGCGAAGGGCCCAAGCTTAGCTCATAGAGACAATAGCCCAAACAGATCCTAGCACACACCTATCAGAGGGCTAGGATCCGAAAAGGGACCTATGGGACTCGAGTTCAGTGTAAGTAGCGTATCATGGGTGTGGGTGTGTGTTTGGGTGTGGTTTGCTATGGGGACTAAGCATCTCAAGTTCTCCATGTAACCAATAAAGTATGAGCTGAAATCACTCTGCTATGCATCAGTCTCAGTACTTTATACCTCACATGTTACCTTTTAGTTTAATCCTTACAATAACCCTGTCAAGACCACCATGTGGGTCTAGTGGTTAGAGTGTCAGTCTTGGATCTCTAGCTGGAAGCTCACTGGTCCAGTAACCTTGGGCCAGTTACATACTCTCTGCCCAGCCTGCTTCACAGGATTGTTATGAGGATAAAAACAGAGGAGGAGAGAACGATATTGTAAGCCACTTTTGGTTTCTGCTGGGGAGAAAAATTGAGTAAGGGAACCTTTACCTTTACCTAATATACTCCTCATGGCTAGGGAGGCTTTCCTAAGGCCATTTTATGACTTCCTTACAGAGACCAGGCTCAAACCAGTATTTAAAGCGTGTTGTCTGTATCCAGCCCAAGGTGAAGAGATTAAAGCACATTCGTTTTCTCTGTCCCATTGTTTTTGTCAGTTGGGTTTTTAGCCTGGGTCAGATCTGCTGCCCTGAATGACCTTCAGACTTCACTGCCCAAGATTACTGTTGCACCCACCCTTTGGTACCTGGCTGTTTATCCAAATCTTGAAGAGCCTGGCTTGGGTTACAGCAAGCATCAAAACACAAACGCCAGGTCTTCCTCATTCAGCTCTGCCTTAAGTGCCAGCAACCCTAATGGATCTGGTGTTGTATACACTTCAGATGGAATCATTCCAACGTCTTGCCATATAAGGTCTGGCAGTTAGCGAGGCGATGCCAGGAGCCCTTGAGGCATGTGTGTGTCCGCAGATAGAGTAAATGTTTAGGATGCTAGTGAAATGACTTCATGGCTCTTAATTTAGACCACTCCTCACACCGCCTAAAGACCAGTAGCAGCCACCTCTGTGCTTGGAATGAGATGGCTGTGTGTAACAAGAGCTCAGCGCCCCAAGGGGTTGCTCCTCCCACCTTCAAATAAGACAGTGTCCAGGGCCAATATGCCACCATCAATCTTTTACAGTTATTCTGGACTGTCTCTAGGTCTGGCTGTCCCTTGTCCCTTGTTGTTTCACAGCAGCAAACTTGCCCTTCTAATCACAGCCATGGTTCGCTATGGTGAATACTCCATAGTGGGGTTATATGTATGCTGCAATTTTGTGCTAATACAGGAAGGTGGGGGGGGGGGCAGATGGGGACAGGACAGTGACTGAGAATCCTAGCTTTCATGTGAAAAGGCCTAGTACGGACAGTTGTGAAGACATTCTTTTGAATGTGTGTGAGCAATGTCCGGTGAGATCTCAGAAATCAGAGGAGGTTGCCAAATAAAGTTTCCTGTAGTTGGGAGGAAAAGGTTCAGTGCTATGTATAACTCTTGGGTGCTCCTCATAATAAACAGGAATGGAACAGATTATGCAAAGATGTTTAGAAAGATACAGAATAAATTATACAAATAGGCCAGTTAGCAGAATATTTCCCAGTTGCTGAAATCAGCTGTGTTTGGCACAGGCTTTGTTTGTTTTGATCACACAGTTGTGCTTGACACCCAGGAATGCTTAAGGGTGCTCAGGTAGGGTTGCCAACCTCCAGGTGGTGCCTAGAGACCCCCCAGAATTACAACGCCTCTCCAGATTACAGAGGTCACTTCACCTGGAGAAAATGGCTGCTTTGGAGGCTGGACTTTATGGCATTGTACCCCACTGAGGTTGGTTCCCTCCCCAAATCCTGCACTTCCCAGGCTCAACCCCCAAAATTGCCACAAATTTCCCATTACAGAGTTGACAACCCTATCCTCAGGACAGGGAATTGGGAACCATCTGAATCCACAGAGCCACTAATATCAGGGTAATTTTACGGTTTTAGAAAAATGGCAAGGGGTGTCAAACTTGGACTCTCGTTTGCCATATTTCTGGGGAGCTGAGGCCTGCAGAAGGAGGGAAATCCCAGAGGGGGTGTGTGTGAGTGTGAGAGTGTGAGAATGGCTCTGCTGTAGTGGCGATGTAACTCTTCTCAAGTTGCCTCCCTACTTAGGGATGACCCTGGTCAATGTCTGTGCTTACCTTGCAGTCTGAGATAACGTAACGGTAGATTCCCAGGTGGGGGTGTAGAGTGTGCGAAAGCGAGGCAGGATTATTACATTGTGTGGTTGGATGGGACCGAAAGGGGGGCCTTGTTTGAACTGTCTATATTTTGGGGTTTTCTGCCAGAACCTCAGTTCTGACACAGTACCTGTCTTAGCTTGGAATACCTTTACTTCTCAATAAACAAATCACTGCCAGAGAGTGTTGTTGAGAGTAACTTTGTCCAAGAGTCTGGCAAGGGGCTAGGTCAGCAAAAGGAGCCAGGTGGGCAGTGAGAGTGCACCTCCTTTCTTTACTCATACGTCCTGCCTCTGTTGCTGCTGAAGTCAACACATGCGCATAACAGCCAGAAATATATACACATGTAAAAGAAATGTGTGAAGACCTAAACTGCAGGGTCAGTTGTCCCAGAATTAAGTTTGTAACTAACAGGGCAAGTGTAAACATGAGTTGACTTTAATGGACTTTGCAGGGTATAACTCTGTTTTGGATTGCACACCTTTTGGGACATTACAGCCATGGGTTGATGTCTGCTGATGATATGTACAGGATAGATATGATAGGAGGGACAGGAAATTTACCACCCCATGAAGGAAAACAAACTGGGTAAACATGAGTTGACTTTAATGGACTTTGTTTTGGATTGCACACCTTTCGGGACATTACAGCCATGGGATGAGGTCTGCTGAAGATAGGTACAGGGTAGGTATGATAGGAGGGAGAGGAAATTTACCACCCCATGAAGGAAAACAAACTGGGGCCCCGTCCATACGAGCCCATTTGGGCCGGGAGCGGGACGGAACCGGGGCACATCATTGGAGTTTCTGCACCTTTTAATTTGCTGCCGTTTGGCAAATTTTACTGCCAGCTGAAATTGCATTCTTGACTTCTGTTAAATACTGGGTTCCATGGATGAGCAGACCCCACTACTAGTGACTGGCTCTATTTTATTAGTGATTTCAGCAAGTACAAAACTAAACTCCAGGACCACAACCCTGTTTAAATAGCATGCAATTGCCACTCCCAAACACACCCCACTCCCAATGATAGGCTATTTGCATGACAGTACTTCTTGATTGGTTACTTCCTGAATTCTGGTGGGCTATTGTTCTTTGGCTCCAAGCTCAGCCAGTCTCTGGTAGAACAGTCCTGGGATGTTTCAGTCCCAATACATAACACTTTAGAAACTGTAATCAGTAATCAATATAGAGCCACTCACTGAGCTGCCTTATGGCAGAGACCACATATACTGAGTTTTGTTAGCCAACACAGCTGGGCTAGCTAGTCCCAGCACAGCTGCCATTCTCTTCATATCAGGCAGGACAGAAAAGGGAAGAGAGATTTAACTCTACTACTCCCCCTGCAAGCTTCCCACCAAGCCAGCAACCCCATCCAATGATAGTGCCGCATCAATCAGATATAGCAGAATTACTGTAATTTGTACACACAGACCTGGCAGTTTTCCAGATGATGCTATCATCATTCCATTGTTTTTCCTCACTTGTCATGGTCTCTTTTCCCCCCTAGGAGCTGTTTCTTTTTTTTTCTTTTTTACTTTTGTGCAAAATAGAAGTGCAGCCTCTGGGGTGTGTGGATGGCCTTTGTTCTCCTATTTTGCCATGTTCTTAGGATGATGAGTGTTTTTGGTGCATTTTGAAAAGTGTATTTTCAGTTGTTTTCCTCGAAACTGCTTCCTGCGCTCACCATTAAAAAAAATTGGTACAATAACACCTGCCTGTAAGCCGCTCAGAGACCCCTTGAAAAAGGGGTTCGAGCGGGATATAAAGTTGAAAGTTAAATAAATAAATAAATAAAATTACACTACTGTGAGTTGCTACCATTTTGATTTCTGCCATTTGGCGAGATTCCTGATGTCATATTTTAATAGCACTAATTGGCTGAAAATAAAAAGAAAATTATGGAGCTGTACTTCTACAAGTGTCAATAAATGGGGGGGGGGAGAAGATTAATTAATATTGCAGACCAGTGTTCCCTCTAAGCTGAGTATGTGTAAGTTAGCTCACAGTTTTTTAGCCTCCAGCTCACACATTTTTGTCTTAGCTCAGGAAGGATGGCTCCAGAGCAGACTAATTTATGCAGTAGCCAGATTGCTTGCACACAACTTTCATGCCAGTAGCTCACAAAATAGAATTTTTGCTCACAAGACCCCACAGCTTAGAGGGAGCATTGTTGCAGACCTCTCTGGGCAGATGGGGAAATCTGGGAGATAAATGTTTTTAAAAGCACAGGATCTATTGATGTGTGTGAATCCTCTGTTGTAATTCTGCATGCTGCTAATGCAGGAGCAGCAACAAGTAAGGTTGGAGTGACATGGCCTACAAGAAGAAAGAAGTCCAGTGGGATCCCTCCATCCCTATCAAAAAGTGTGGCCAAAAAGCACTGCTGTCAGGAAACACAAGGGCAGAACTCACAGTGGTTTTATTTCTGCAGTCCGATTTTATAAAGGTGTCCCCAAGATAACTTTTCATGCAGTTCCCCCTGCTGGAAAAAGAAAGGCACAGAGGCCGGCATCTGAAGGCCATCTGCTCCTTTCTGACCTGTGCATTGTGGAAAGGAATTTATCTTGGTGAGAGTACCAAATCTTCACACTGCTGAAGAAGATTTACCAGCCACATCTGCAATCATGCAGTATGATTTGGTTTTGCCTTCCTTGCTGGAACAGGCCTCTAAATGTTTTTTTTAAGTGGTCATTCTTTACAATTGATCACTCAAGCTGGCGGTGCAGAGAGGTGAAGCTCATGAGCTGGGAGTGGGCAGTCCCTTCCTCCAGTCTTAGTTCAGCACAGGTGGAATTAAGCAAGCCATTCTTCTCTACCTCATCCCTCCAACTTATAACATGAGGATGACCATTCTTGTCTGCATTATGGGGTTACTGCAAGGCTTATGGGGTTACTCAGATTCCACCTCCCAAATCTCCAGTAATTTCCCAACCTGAAGCTGGCAGCCCTACCACTGGCGGGGGGTGGGGGCAGGAGGCTCTGCCCTGGAGGCAGGACTGGCTTGATAAGAGATAGGATTTAAATCACCCCCTTTCCTTGTGGCCTGCTGCTAAATCCCATTGGCAGAAATTCTTTTGGAATTGCTCAATTAGAATTCATTAACAGATTCAAGGCAATGTACCTCACAGGGTTTAATGGGGATCTAGAAAAGATTGACTCTGTTACCAAAGCAAAGCAGTTTTTGGAGAGACATCAAGAACCCAAAAAAGATACAAAGAGCATGGAGGAAGAAGAAGAAGAAGGAGAACTGGACAGTCAGCATGGCTTGGAAAGCCACGAAACATCTGTAGATGGCAGTTCAGAAGTAGAATCTGAATCAGAATTGGGAGCAGCAGCACCCAAACCACCCCGGGATGATAAAACCAAGAAGAAAGGAAAGAAAGGCAGAAAATAACTTAAACTTTAGACGAAATGTTTATATTACATTACATAATCTTGCATTGTCAATAATTTTAATTTTTTGCAGAAATAGAATGGAATTTTTATTCTTAACCTGAATAAGAGAAAAGCTTTGACTTAAGATAATAATTACTATCATATATGGTCATTGTATAACTGTAATTTCAGTTAGTGTGTAGTTTTTGTAGGAGTTATGTAGAAAAAAATAAAAAATTATATAAAAAATAGAATTTCTAATTTACCATAAGTGCTAATACCTTGTATATCCCACCCCTTACAGATGGCAGTTACTTCAGCTATATCTCTGTTATGTCAAATTGTATCAGTTTATCTCATTTCATCCTCTGTTACATTTTACCTCTTTATATTGGATCTCATTTTGAACCCATCTCTCTTTGGAACATCCCCCCACCTTTGTGTTATGTATAGAAATAAGGCTGATGGATTTCCTCTCCAATGCATTTGATGAAGTGAGCTCTGACAAGTTACTGCAGCTAACCATGTGGAATTGTCACTGATTCTGTTTATCTGTTGTATGTTTCTAACTCTGCAGTTTAGGACTAGGAGGCTAGAGTGGCCAAGGTCAACCTGGCTACTGTTAGGGTTGCCAACCTCCAGGTGGTGGTTGGAGATCTCCTGGGGTTACAACTGATCTCCAAGCGACAGAGATCAGGTCATCTAGAGAAAATGGAGGCTTTGGAAGGTGGACTCTATGCCATTATACCCAATTGAAGTCCCTCCCCAAACCCTGCCCTCCTAGGCTTGCCAAGTCCCACCGGGGGGCAAGGAAACCCCTGCCCCAGAGGCCCGTTCCCCGCTGCCAGCAGATCAGGGCCTGGGGGGAACCCCACCCCGACGTGCACGTCACCCGGAAGTGATGTGACGACGCCGGGCATGCTGGGGACGGGGCCACGGTCATCCAAGGGAAAACTCTATGGTTTTCCCTCGGATGGTCGTGGCCCCACCCCCAGCGTGCCCGGCATCGTCACATGAGTTCCGGAGTCCCCCGCTCCGGATACAGGTAACACTTGGCAACCCTATGACCTCCTCAGATTCCACCTCCCAAATCTCCAGTAATTTCCCAACCTGAAGCTGGCAGCCCTACCACTGGCGGGGGGTGGGGGCAGGAGGCTCTGCCCTGGAGGCTGGATTAGGCACAGAGATATGCCGACCCTTATTACAAACATTACTAAGGTAACAGAGAGGAACTAATTTGAAAGCTTTGGGAGAGCATGTTATGATTATTAATAATCATAATTCTATAATGATGCCTAGCAGCCACACTTAAACACCAACACCTGGTAGGACAAAAGGGCAGTCACTGGCCATTTCTTTCTCTACTGTAAAGTAGCCACATAAAATTAAGGGCTATGATTTAGATTTCTAGTTCTTGTGCTGTATATCCAATTGTCCAATTTAACATGGACATTCTGAGCAGTGCCAGCATAAGAAACTGTTTCCCTTGAATAGCAACTCTACAGGGCTGTCTCAATTTGAGGAAAAAGCTGGGTGGGGAAGGCTTAAATCCAATCCAAACCGGGGTCCACTTGCCAGCCTTTTAAAAGAAAAAACTGGCTTGGGAGCTTCATGATGAAACTCCTAACATCACGATTGGTTGAGAATGACATTCTCTGTGTTCTTGTCTGATGCGTTCCAATATAGCCCATCAACTTAAATCCAATCCAAACCGGGGTCCACTTGCCAGCCTTTTAAAAGAAAAAACTGGCTTGGGAGCTTCATGATGAAACTCCTAACATCACGATTGGTTGAGAATGACATTCTCTGTGTTCTTGTCTGATGCGTTCCAATATAGCCCATCAACGCCTGTTTTCAATTATTTATTTTTATTTTATTTATTTATTATTCGATTATTATTCGATTTATATCCCGCCCTCCCCTCAGGCTCAGGGCAACTAACAATTAGGGCTCGAGGCCATGCTTAAAACAGTTAAAAACAAGATAAAACAATACAATAATACAGTAAAGTGCTGGTGCTCCAAATGTCCATGATTCCAAGATGGGCTCTAGCAAGATAGACCCAAACAAATGATGTAAGTTCCAAAGCAACGCTGCCATCCAGTCTTCATCCCAGGGCCGTCTAGCACCCTGATAGTATCCACACCTTTGTGGTGGCGGTGCACTGGTGGTATAGTGGTGGTGGCAGCGGCAGCTCCTACTCAAAGGCCTGGCGGAAGAGCTCCGTCTTGCAGGCCCTGCGGAACTGCGCAAGGTCCCACAGGGCCCGGATCTCCTCCGGGAGCTCATTCCACCAGGTAGGAGCTGCCACCTAAAAGGCCCTGGCCGCCATGAATTTGACGTCCCTGGGGCCCAGGGTAACCAAAAGATGAAGGGCCCCTGACCGTAGTGCCCTTGGGGGAACATATGGGGAAAGGCGGTCCCTTAGGTATGCTGGACCCTGGCCATCTAGGGCTTTAAAGGTAAGAACCAGCACTTTGAAGTGAATCCGGTACACTATTGGCAGCCAGTGCAGCGCCTTCAGCACAGGCCGAATATGGTCCCACCTAGACAGGCCCATCAGCAGCCTGGCTGCCGCATTCTGCACTAGCTGCAGCTTCTGGATTTGTGACAAAGCCAGCCCAATGTAGAGAGTGTTACAGTAGTCCAACCTTGAGGTGACCGTCGTGTGGATCACTGAGGCCAGGTCATCGTGGTCGAGGAAGGGAACCAACTGCCGAGCCAGCCGAAGATGATAAAAGGCCAACTTGGCAGTGGCTGCTACCTGGGCCTCCATCGTTAAGGAGGAATCCAGGAGCACACCCAAACTCCTAAACCTCGATGTTGGCACCAGAGGCGCCCCATCGAAGGTTGGGAGAGGGAAGAAAAGAGGCAAGCCATTGAAGGGCTACCCCTGAATCCCCACGTTGGAAAGGCAGTGGGCCAGCAACTGGTGTCCGACCATATCAAATGCGGCTGACATATCAACCAACAACAGTGCCGCCACGCCGTGGCTTCGGAGGTCATCAGTCCGGGCGACCAACGCTGTCTCCGTCCCATGACCCAGGCGAAAGCCAGACTGGAAAGGAACTAGGACTGAAGCATCCTCCAGAAAACCCTGTAGCTGTGTCGCCACCGCCCTCTCAATAAGTTTACCCAAATAGGGTAAATTGGACACCAGCTGATAGTTGGCCAATTCGGCCAAGTCCAGAGATGGTTTTTTCAAGAGTGGGTGGACCATCGCTTCCTTGAGTGCCCCGGGGAACCACCCCTCTGAAAGGGACTTGTTGATAATCTCCCACAGGGCACCTTGAAACTCCTCGTGGCCCACTTTAATGAGCAAGGAGGGGCACGGATCAAGGTCGCACGTGGTTGGACGCACAGATACAAGCAATCTGTCAACTTCATCCAGGCTGAGTCCGCTGAAACATTCTAAACCTGGAACCGAAGGCACGCAAGGGGCCTCGAGTTCGCTCACTGTTTCAATTGTGGTGGGGAGGTCGCGGCGGAGCGCCAGGACTTTATCTGCAAAATAGCTCGCAAATGCCTCACAGCCAATATCCAATTCCCTAACGTTTTGCCTGCCCTGTGGCAGCGCTGTCAAAGATCGAATTGTCCTAAACAATTGGGCCGGGCGTGAGCTCGCAGATGCAATCTCAGTCGTGTAGAAATCTCTCTTCACGGCCTTGACTGCCATCTCATAGGATCTCATAAACGTCCTATAAGCTGCTCTTGACGCCTCGTCGCGAGCGTGACACCACCCTCTCTCTAGCTGTCTCAGTTCTCGCTTCAGCTGCCGCAGCCCCTGGGTATACCAGGGTGTTCACCTAGAACAAGTGCGGAGAGGACACCTGGGAGTGATCTCGTCGATGGCTGCGGAAAGCCAGCCATGCCAGTCCTCCACTAGCTCATCCAACAAGCCGCCAGGGGGCCTCGGATCCTGCAGGGCCATCTGGAGCTGCATAGGGTCCATTTGGCTCTACGGGCGAGTGAAAATCTGCTCACCACCCACACAGGGTCGAGGTGGAACATTCAGATGGGCCTTCAGGACCTGGTAGTCCAACCACAGCACTGCCTTGGCAGTGATCCAGTCCACCATCACCCCCGCGGTGAAGATCAAATCAAGCATGTGACTCGCCCGATGCGTGGGGGCCAATACAAGTTGAGAGAGTCCTAATGCTGCAATAGACGACACTAACTCCGTAGCCCGGCTGGAGGTCACGACTTTGGCATGGACGTTGAAATCACCCAGGACAGCCCAGCCTGATACGGCCATTTTCTGAATGGATTCAAGGCAGGCATATAAGCAGATTGTGGCAGCTCTGTTCTATTACCTAGTCATACCAAAGCAGGATTACACATGTGATCAAAGGATATGAGCACATTCATCCCTATCCTGTTGAGTGAGAGGACACTTCCTTTGGGGGAAGACCACATTTCCTGCTTGAGACTCCTTAGCAACCATTTCACAATTTCTGTCACCCACTACTAGAGGGATTGTCATCTCCCATGCCTCAGTGGCATGCAACTGTGGAGTCATCTTCAACTCATCCCTTTTTATTTTCTTCAGCCAACCAAGTTATTACTAAATCTTTGCTTTCAACATCTCCACAATTCCACACTTTCCTCTGTGCTCACCGTCAACATTCTCTTGTCTGTGCTTCACAACTGCTCATCAATTAGTTCCTTCCTACATTCCCCCCACACCAAATCTAAACGTGTCTTTCTCTACTCCTCTACAAGCATGGAACCTCTAGGGCTCCTAATGTGTATGTAGGAATGGGCACAAACTGGCTCATGAAGTAGATTTCATCACAAATTTTGGCCGGTTTGTGGTTCACGAAGCAATGTTCATGGAAGGGCACCCGGCACAAACATTTCACAAACTTTGGTGCTGTTAGTGGCAGTTAATGAATGGATACATGTCAAGACTGACTGTGGCCCTTCCTGCACTGATAGCTTGCTCTGGAGAATCTGAGGAGTCAAGCCTTAAGGGTAGACTTTGCAGTTGCACGCATTCCCTCTGCACTGGGTTCCCCCCCCCCTTTGGTTTATTTATTTGTGTATTCTGTATGCATTGTGCATCTACAAGAAAAACCCACATTTTTTTAGCTAACTGGCTGCTTTGTCGAAGATGAAGAGAAAGGCAAACATCTTTCAAAACTTTTAACTGCAGACCCAACCCTTCCTTCCCTCCCTGATTCTGCAAAAAGAAAGAAAAGGGAGGGAAAATCTAGGCCCACAACATGTAAGACTGACACATTTGGGAGCAGGAAATCCCCTAGTCCTTTATGTTTACTGATTTCTTCTTATGTTCTCTCTGCCTTTTTAATAGTTTGCCTGAATGGGAGGACATGTCCTCTTTTGTCTTTGGAGAAGGAGGGGAAGAAAACAGAATGGGGATGCAGTGCCAACCAAAAGAAAGAGAGGCAGAAACAAGGGAGGGCAGTAGGCAGCACTTAAATACCCACAGAAACAATGATATTTTAGAAAGGATTAGTAATTCAAAGGCAGGTGAGAAGAAAGAATCACAGCAAAAAGAGTTTTGGTAACTTCAGGGCAACAGTGTGTTGGAAGCGGTCTGAATCAGGCCCATAGCCAGGATTTTGTAATTTGGGGGGCCTTTAAATAAGTCAGGGAGCATTGATGTCACAAAATAAAATTAAATAAAAATTTAAAAAACTCATTGCGGGGGCTGGAAGTCAGGGGGGGCTTGTCAGGAAGTCAGGGGGCCAGGCCCCAAAATGCCCCACTGTAGCTACAGGCTACTCTGCTGGGGTTTGGATGGTAGATGGACTCAGGCCTCATCATGGCCATGCAAGAGAGGTTGGGCCAGATGACAGGCATTGGCAGTCTCAGGGGACTTGGTAAGGTACTGCCTCACCATCACCTCTGCCAAATCCTCTGCCATTGCACACCTGGCATCCCCACCTTTGCTGACCTTCCGGTTCACTGCTGACAACCAGTAGTGGGGCTTCTCCCTGGCTGGGCTCTTTGAGGCAGAGGTGCTGGGCTGTGGCTCCTCCTCCTCAGCCCTTTCCACCTACTGTTCCCTCTGGCCACATCTGTTGGCCTGTAGCCTCTACACTTCTTTGCAGAGCTCATACTTCCATTGCAAGAGCTCTGCATTCAGGAGAGTAATGCTGCCTTTTATCGGGGGAATCACAGTCTATACAAGCCAGCCTGTACTCCCCTTTATTGCAGAGAGAATGCAACTAGGTGCGACCTCTCTGCCAAGGCCCTAAACCATGAGAGAACAGCCAGTTCCAGTGCGGAGGCCAGCGCCCAGCCCTCAAATCAGGGGGATGACTTGCCCCAGGCTGGTCATATGGGTGCACAGCACATTGGTGGTGTCCTGGATGGGCTTCAGGACAAGCACCATTTAGGAGAGGGTCAACCAGTCAGCTGATGGTGCGCTCCTCTTTCCTGTGGAGGATAGTCATGGAGGAGATGACATCCTGCACAATGCTCTTCTGCTCCACCAAACGCACCATCATGGTATAAGTGGAGTTCCTCATCTCTCTCCCCCTGCCTCTCACTCAGCGGATGGGCAGACTTGATGCTGTGTCGGAAGTGGGTGGCCAGGCACCAGTGGGTCTCAAGCAAGGTCTGCATCTCGAGAGTGGCAGCATCCCAGGTGGCCTTGACAGTGCTCCCCAGCTCCAGAGCATTCTTCACCACGAAGGGAAGCATGTGCACCAGGCAGATGAAACCCTTGAGGCGCACACGCTTCACCTATGCCAGCATGTTGGTGCCAGCATCCATGATCATTGAAATATACTGGGTTCAGACGCGTAGAGTGATTAGCTCATGTTTATTAAGTGGTTTCAGCTCAAAACTAAGACAAACTTGCAGGGTCAGAGCCCTGCTTATATTCATGAAACTTACCACACCCGACACACACCCCACACCCCACGATAGGCTATTTACAGAGTATTGTTTACCAATTGGCTACTACTAGGATCCGGATCAATCTATTGGTTCATTCTAGGATCCACACCTTCTATTGTGATGCGCTCCAAGCGACGCTATTCTGCATGTTCGCTAGCGAGCCCTTTCGCGAGTACGGTTCCATCGCAGTACATAACAATCATGTAGCCGCAGATGATGTTGCCGCTGCCCACCCCCTCCCTCAGCGCTTCTCTGTATCACATGGCGGTGATGTTTTGTGCTGTGCGGTCTGCATCCATCCTCTGCACATGGAGCAGAACCACTTTGTAGCCCGGTGGCAGGACTGTCCCCTCCTGGGGCTTGGGCCATGCCCTGACAGTCCTGCTGGCTGATCCAGAGGACCAGGAACTGTGTAAAGTGCACTCAATGTTTCTTTAATGATAGCAATAATATTATAAATATGAAAATTACAAAAATGATATTAATTGTAAATCCAGTTATAGAAGATAACAAAGACGGTGGGACGGTGGTCTTCGGAATGTGATGCCGTTTCGACGTCTTCTTCTGACCAAGAATCTATAAGTGGATGATGTGTGGAAAGTTGCACTTCAATAGAAAAGCTACCCAATTTGCACAAGTATTGGAAAAAATTTCTCTCATACGAAGTAAAGCTTATGTGTTGGTGAAAAATGTCATTGAACTCCATGTGAATTGGGCAGCTTTTCTATTGAAGTGCAACTTTCCACACATCATTCACTTATAGATTCTTGGTCAGAAGAAGACATTGTCGAAACTGCATCACATTCCAGAGACCACCGTCCCGCCGTCTTTGTTATCTTCTATAACTGGATTTACAATTCAAGTGTATTAGTATCATTTTTGTAATTTTCATATTTATAATATTATTGCTATCATTAAAGAAACATTGAGCACACTTTACAATGTTTCTGTGGCTCTATTTTTCATGTCTATGGACTGTGACCATATTTGTCTTTGTGCTCCAGAGGACCACCATGAAGTGCATGGTTCTGCCTTGGGCTCTGGAGACCTGAGCCTTAACCATCACTACTGCAGCCGGTGAAAGGCTACATCCTCTGTGAGGGAAAAGGGTTGACCACCCACAGCAATCATCTCGCTGACTTGCTCTTTTCTACTGCTACAGACAGACTAACACGGCTACCCATCTTGATTTGTAAATAAGGTGAGTGACTGCTTCCTGGGCCCTCCACGTAGCCCTTTTGACCTCTTGGAGGGTGGCCTGCCTTGATGTTCCACCCACGGCAGCCCAATTGTGGGGAGCCTTTCCTGCTCCCCCTCTGCTTCTCCCTGCTGAGAGGGAGTGGGCCTCTTCCTCCTGCTGGCCACCACTTTTTCATCCAGTGTCAACATACGGGGGTGCACTTTGCAGGTGCCTGAAGGGGATGGAGGAGGACAAGTGTTGGGGTGGGTTTGCACCCCTCCCTCTTTAAATTAAGAACATAAGAAGAGTCCTGCTGGATCAGACTAGTGGTCCGCCTTGTCCAGTATCCTCTCTCACGCAGTGGCCAACTAGTTCCTCTGGAGGTCCAACAACAGGGCACAAAGGCCAAAACCTTCCCCTGATGTTGCCCCCTGGCACTGGGTCTGAGTTTGCTAGTAGGCAGTGATAGACCTATCCTCCATGAATTTATATAGTCCCCCTTTAAAGCTGTCTGTTCTTGTGGTCATCACTACATCCTCTGGCAGTGAATTTCACATTTTAATCACTCTCTGTTGTAAACTGTAAAAGAAATGGGGGGGTGAGAAACTTGAAGGAGGGAATCCATCATGTAATGTGTGCTCCAAAAGCCCAACAAGACATTTGTAAATAATAGAAAAGAAATGGTGGACCACTATAGTGAGCAGTGACTCACAAAAGCTCATACCCTGCCACAAATGTTTTTAGTCTTTAAGGTGCTACTGGACTCTTGCTCTTTTTTGCTGCTACAGACAGACTAACACAGGTCCTGGTCACACGGGTCAGAAAATGCGGGGGGGGGGGAGGGTGGCTGTTAGCCCCGGGGCAAAGAAACATGAAGCAGCCCAATCACATGTCCCATCGAGGTCCCGTGGTTAGGCCGTTAGGTGCCAATCACACGGCTATCCTGCAGCGCGGCAAAGAAGCGGCGCGGTACGATCACACCAGCAATCGCTAGGCGCCGCTTCTGTGGCAAATGGCAATTTTTTTTCTTGCCAAAGTTTGCGCATCCGCATGTTCGTTTGTGCACATTCTGTGGAGACTTACGGAAAAAAACCCATCTGGTTTGCGACGGGACTTACGAAAAAAAAACCATCTGGTTTGCGACGGGACTTGGATGAGCACCGGATGCCATGGGATTCACGTGGAAACACGATCAGACACCTGCCCTTGCCCCGCATTTTCCAGAATGTGGTAGTTTTTTACTCCGCATCTTTGGCGAGAAGCCACGGGTTAGCCACAGGGGCGCTACGCCTCCCAGATGTTCCAGTGTGATCGCGCCAGAAAACTCCATGGGAGAATCGTGCCTTCAGCATGGCAAATGCTCCGTGTGACCGGGGCCACAGCTACCCATCTTGATTTGAAAGTAACAATATTACAGTTTAGAGTTTTTAGATACCTTGTTTCTGCTTGATTCTGAAAACTGTTTTTAGCAGTTTAGTGTTTTTTTAGGCGAACCTGCATCATAAGTCATAGATGGCAAGGAGCTAGATAACAATTTTCTTGGCTTGCAGGTTACCCCTTTTAAATGGAAAGTCCTCATTTATGATTGTAACACATTGTTTGACGTGCATGTCCCCTTTTCATTTTCTTCCATATTTCATAAGGTGCAGGACTCAACTCACAGCACAAGATGTATTCACAAGTCTATTGGGGATTCGGGGGGGGGGGACGGGACGGGACAGAATCAACCCATGGGTTTGCAGCCATGAAGGGAACATCCTTCACTTCTGGCACTGCTGCTCTTGGCTTGAACTGAAACAAGATCAGCCCTCCAGCCAGTGAGTGTTCAAGTTGTTAGTTCAGAGGATTTAAATTTTGTTGAGTCTTTTAGGGCAAGGCTTTCAAAGGGAATCAATAAAATGTTCTGTCAAGTGAGCTCAGCTGCATCTTTGACTTCCTTTGGCTCTTTCCAGTGTGTAATGTACTGTGTATGTCTGGAGTCTTTTAAACTCTTCAACCCCAGGTTTACACACTGCAGCCGTTGAACAGGGATTTTTCCATCCATTCCTGAGCTGTCGCCCCTAATTTTATTTTACTGGGATGGAACTTTTGCAAGTATCATGAATTAGTTAATGTCTGCAACAGGCACTTTGAAGATGCAATGTGTGTTTTAAGAGGCAAACGGCTCACGTTAGAGACCTGGAGAGACTGGATTTGCAAAAGCAAATGGGGGGGGGGCTGTCATTATGTTCTCTGTTGTGTGCTAATTTACTTTGCAGCATTGGCAATTTAATAATGCCTTACATTGATAAAAATTGTACAAAGCACTTCTTATATACTATCTCAGTCATCCTTATAATAATGATCCTATAAACGTAGACCAGTAGTCTTCTTATTTCCCCCATATTGCTGACAGAGGGCTGAAGCCTAAGAGACTAAGGGATTGCTGGAGGCCAGCTGGTGACTTCACAGGAGAGATGGGGGACTTCCTGACTCCTACCTCACTCTCCATCCTCTCCTCTTGGCTACTGCTTCTTCTGCTTGAGGGTCATGCAAGTTCAGTCTCTTTAACTACTCTGCCACACTTTCTCAAGAAAAGTGTGTGTGTGTGTATAATTTAGATTTTTGGATCGCCCATCCCTGCTACTGCAGGACAATTAAAATACAACAGTACCAATAAATAAAGTTAAACCTCCAGAGGGCAAAGTGAAATCACTCCCCATTCCAGACTGCCCGACTACCTCATTGGCAGGGGAGGAAGAGGGACGACTGATCTGGAGAACAGAAGAGGGTGCCAGCTAGAATGAAAACTGTTGCTATCCTCAACCAAACTGTAATGATTCTTGTGGGGAAAGTCTTTCCTGATAAGTTATCCTCTGCAGGGCTCTTTTTGTAGAAAAAGCCCAGCAGGAACTCATTAGCACAATAGGCCACACCCAACAGCAAGAACTCATTAGCATATTAGGCCACACCCTGACAGCACCGCTCATTAGCCCATTAGGCCACACCACCATGTTACCAGAAGTGTGGTAATCCAGCCACACCCACCTTTCCCTTCTTATTCTGTTTACCTTGTTTGTTGTCAAAACCCAGGGCTTTTTAAATTCCTTTGCATGTTAGGCCACACACCCCTAATGTAGCCAATCCTAATGAGTTTCTGCTATTGGGTGTGACCTGTTATGCTAATGAGTTCCTGCTGGGCGTGGCCAACTCGGGAGCCAGCCGGAATTCCATTCCTGTGTGTTCCTGCCCAAAAATAGCCCTGATCCTCTGTACTCATCATCCTATTATTTTCTGCCACAGAATTATATATAGCTTTTCTCGCCACTGAACTATTTTTGCTGCTATTGGTAATTATTGATCTTTTGCTTGTTGTATAGTGTTATGCTATGAACCACCTTGGGCATCTCTCCTTATATATAATTGAATAGTGGGTGCCAAAGTTCTAATTCTAAAATGCACTCCCTTAGTGTATGGCTGATGGCACTGCTCCTCAGCATATATCGCCACCAATCAGAAGGCAAAGCCCGGGTCCCGCCCACACCACAACTGCTGCGACAACCTGGTCTTTTGCATATGGAAGCTGATTGGACTTCAGGCCATTCCCCCCCCCAAACCCCCCCCCCCCCCCGCAAGGCAGTTGGGATTTTCAGTTGCATAACATACCTCATAGGGGAGAGGAGAATGGGTAACAATGGTTACCACTCTCCAGGTGAGGGCTACAGATAACTCAAACATACAAATGCTCTTCAGGTAGCAGAGATCAGTCCCTCTGGAGAAAACAGTGAACTCTGTCATTAAACCCTGCTGAGGTCGCCACAGGAAACTGACACTGTTTGCCCAAAGCCAGAGCACTCTCCCAGAGCCTCTTTCTAGATCCCGTTGTATTTATTTCCGCAACGGGCATTATTTCTAGTAAACATATAAAAACATAAGAAAAGACCTGCTGGATCAGACCAGTGGTCCATCTAGTGCAGCATCCTTTCTCACACAGTGGCCAGCCAGTTCCTCTGGAGGGCCAACAACAGGGCATAGAGGCCGAGGCCTTCCCCTGATGTCGCCTCCTGGCTCTGGGATTCAGAGTCTGACTGCCTCTGAGTGTGGAGGTTCTCTCTTTAGTCACCACGGCTAGTAGCCACTGGCAGACCTCTCTTCCATGAATCTGTCTAATCCCTTTTTAAAGCTGTCTATGCCTGTGGCTATCAGTACATCCTCTGGCAGCAAATTCCATATTTTAATCACTCACTGTGTCCATCCTAAGTCTACTACTCGTCAGCTTCATTGGATGCCTAATTTTATAAACCACTACCGTGTCCACCCTCAGTTGTCCCTTTTCTAAACTGAAAACCCAGACTCTCCAGCCTTTCCTTACAGGAAAGTTGCCCCAACCCCCTAATCGTGTTGGTTGCCTTCTTCTGTACTTTTCCAGCTCTGCAACATCTTTCTGAGATGTGGTGACCAGAAATACACACAATATTCCGACTGAGGCTCCACCATAGAGCTATACATCTATATAGCTAATTGCAAAGTGTGGCTCCATCTGTGAACATCTAAATCCACGGATTGAGGCCACACTAACACTAAACAGAATTTTCTGCAAACTTGGAGACCCCCCCCCCTGCAGGTTAACAGAAAAATACAAATACGTTGGTGTGGTTAAATTGCCCCCAAATAAAAAAGAACATTTTCTGTACACATGCAGACAACACACTTGCCTGTTCAGTTGGTGCCCACTGCCATAGGAAGCCACTCCAGGCCTAGCTGTAGGGTTGCCAGCTGTGGGTTCAGAAATACCTGGAGATTTGTGGGGTGAAGCCTGAGGAGGGAAGGGTTTGGTGAAAGGGACTTCATTAGGAAAAATGCCAGAGTCCACCTTCCAAAGTGGCCACTTTCTCCAGGTGAACTGCAGCCTGAAGATCACTTGTTATCCCAGGAGATCTCCAGCCACTACCTGGAGGTTGGCAACCCTACCTTGCTGCAGTGATGCCAGATGCCAGGAGAGGTTCCAGGCCCTGCAGAGGAAACCAGGACAGCAGAGGAAACCGGGAGCCTCTCCAGGCCTGGCTGTGATGATGAAGGATGCCAGCAACGTCTCCGGTGGGATCGGGCTGCGGTGGCACCAGCACCTGAGAGACTCTCCTGGCCCGGCTGTGGTGGCGCCAGCATTTCGAAGCTTGGCCACGGTGGTGCTGGCAACTGGGAGGCTCTTCAGGCCTGGAACAGCTCCCAGACTCTGCTGAGGCCAGGCCCAGAGGCCTGGAGCCACACCAGGCTTGGCAATAGGGAAGCCGCTCAGGGCCAGAGCAACTTTGTGACACCATAGCTGCTGCAGCCAGTAAGGTAAGGAGGGGAGGACAGAGAGAAATGGGTGGGGGGAGAGAAAAGGGGAGGGAGTACAAAGAGGAGGAAGAAATAGAGAGGGGGGAGGGTTGATAGAGAAGGGGGGAGATTGATGGAGAAGGGGTGGGGCAAAAGAGAGAGGAGGTAAGCTGACAGATAAGGGGAGAGAGAGAGGAGAAATAGAGAGGGGGTAGGCTGGCATAGAGAGGATGGGGCAAACGAGAGAGGGAGTAGGTTGTAATAAGGAGGGGGGAGAAAGAGAGGGGAGAGTTTTGAGAAGAGGGAGAAATGGAGGGGGTCGGTTGACAGGAAAGGAGAGCCAGGGCAGGTTGTCAGATAAGGGGAGAAGGGATAGTCTGAGGAGGGGAGCAATAGAGAGGGGGTAAGTTTACAGAGAAGGGGACGGGGGGGGGGAAAGAGATGAGGTTTGTTAGGGAAAGGGTGAGAGGGAAATAGGGATGCCAGCCTCCAGGTGGGAGCTGGGGAATACCCTGGCATTATAGGTGATCTCTAGACTACAAAGATCAGTTTCCCTGGAGAAAGTGACCAAGGAGGACCTGGTCAGTTCCCCCTATCCCTGCCAGTTACCAAGGAGGACCTGGCAACCCTAGAAGGAAGGAAGCAAAGGGGGAGAAGGGGTGTTCCCTCCTGCAAGTGTATTGCAGGTTCCCACTTGTAAGATCTATGTATGGAGAAATGGCAAATAAATATCCTAACTCAAGAGGCAGCAAACTTTGTTTCTGCAGCCCAAAAACTGGTTTTTGTGAGTTTTTTATTAGGAAGTATGATCTCACATGAGGTCTCAAAAATTGTGCAGTTGTCTTAACGCAATGGCATAAATCAGTGTATGGTGTGGACTTGGCTTACTGTTTATCTCTATCATTTCCCTTTCCATAAAGCCTCTCTAAGATGATAGAGAGGGCTGTGGCAATTCATCTACAGAGCTTTTTGGATAACACTTCCATTTTAGATCCCTTCCAGTCTGGTTTTCGCCCAGGCCACAGGATGGAGACAGCACTGGTCGCCCTCATGGACAACCTGTCGGCAGTGTTCAACACAGTCAGCCATCAGTTACTGATCCACCACCTTGCTGACAAGGGAGTTCAGGGGTCTGCCTTGCAATGGCTTGCCTCCTTTCTCCAAAATGGGGGACAAAGGGTGGCACTAGGGGAACAGCTGTCCTGAAGGCACCTACTGAATTGTGGAGTGCCTCAAGGGGCAGTGCTTTCCCCAATGCTATTTAACATCTATATGCGCCCCATACACAGATTGCCCAAAGGCATGAGCTGGGATGTCACCAGTATGCGGATGACACCCAGCTCTATCTGTTGTTGGGTGGCCAGTCTGACTCTAGCCTGGGAGATCTGGACCTGGCGTTACAAGCTGTGGTTGGTTGGCTTAGACTGAGCCGATTGAAATTGAATCCAACGAAGATGGAGATCCTGTGCCTGAGCTGGGGAGGTCTGAGGAGAGGGATCCCACTCCAGACCTTTGATGGGGCGCCATTGGTGCCAGCGTTGGAGGTTAGGAGTTTGGGAATGCTCTTGGATGTCTCCTTAACAATGGAGGCCCAGGTAGCAGCTACTGCCAGGTCAGCCTTTGACCGCCTTCGGCTAATTAGGCAGCTGGTTCCCTTCCTCGAATGCAACGACTTGGCAACACTGATCCATGCAATGGTCACCTCAAGATTGGACTACTGTAACGTTCTCTACATGATGGGGCTGCCCTCGTCGCAAATCCAGAAGCTGCAGCTAGAGCAAAATGCTGTGGCTAGTCTTCTGATGGGCATCCCTTTGTGGGAGCACATCCAGCCTGTGCTAAAGGCATTGCACTGGCTGCCAATAGCATACCGAATCTGCTTCAAGGTGCTGGTTCTTACCTTTAAAGCCCTTTATGGTCAGGAACCAACATACCTGAGGGACTACCTTTCCCCACATGTTCCCCAGAGAGCACTGTGTTCAGGGTCCCAAAATCGACTGGCCCTCCCAGATCCCAAAGACACCAGATTGGCCATAACCAGGCTTTTCCAGTGGCAGCTCTATACTGGTGGAATGAGCTCCCAGAAGAGGTTATGGCCCTGCAGGACCTTTTACAGTTCTGCAGGGCCTGCAAGACAGAGCTCTTCCACCAGACTTTCAAATAAGGAGCCGCTGCCAACAACAATTGGAAGACATAGAGCCCTGAAGATATAGTCCCCCAGTTCCACCATCTACAGTCTGTGCCTGCCACGTATATATGGAAAAGATCAATGAGCTGACCATCAAGATAGACCACCAGATACATTAAGATGACTGTCGCCACCATCCTCAAGCAATACTACTACTATAGATCTTTGCCAGCACTTTATAACATTGATTGGTTTTAGAAGGATTTATGATGCTATAACTGTCTGTTATTTATGTTTTATCTCTTATGTAAGCCACCCTGAGTCTGCTTCGGCAGGGAGGGCGGGGTACAAATTGAATAAATAAAAAAAAGTCCTTTCGTTGTATAAAAAGCTTTCTCTGCTGTTTCCTTCACATAGACCGATTTCACACAAGAGCTGTGCCGCAGTCGCGCCTCCCTTTGCTCCGCTTCTATTGGTCAATTTCCCACTCAAAGCCGTGCAGCCGAGTTTTGACCTGCGGCTTTGCCCGATTTCTCCCACGGTTTCATGATCCTGTTTTTTGAGGATCATGAAACTGCATGGAAAATCGGGCGAAGCCACGGGTCAAAATGCGGCCATGCAGCTTCGAGTGGTAAATTGACCAATAGAAGCGGGGCAAAGGGAGGCACAACCGCAGCGCAGCTCTTGTGTGAAATCAGTCATACTGTTTTTTATAGCATTACACTTACCTTTCCAGTGTATCTTAAAGATTTCATTGTCCTAAATCAATCCATCAATCTTGACATGAGCAGGACTGATTCTTTACATGGTCAGTAATCCTTGGGAAATAATCCCTTGAACTCACTCCAGTCCTGGTGATTAGCTTTTGTGTCTAATTAACACCTTAGAAGTTGGCTGGAACCAATGCTCCCTCTAAGCTGTGGAGTCTTGTGAGCAAAAATTCTACTTTGTGAGCTACTGGCATTAAAGTTGTGAGCAGATGATTTGGCTACTGCATAAATCAGTTTGCTCTGGAGCCATCCTTCCTGAGCTAAGACAAAAGTGTATGAGCCGGAGGCTAAAAAACTGTGAGCTAACTCACACTAACTCAGCTTAGATGGAACACTGACTGGAACCACCCTGTTAGGGATGCTGGCAGGCCTTGAACCAGCAAATCCATGGCCTGGAACTGAACTGCCTGGACCTGCTTCTGCTCAAGTGCCCTTAGAAGAGCACAAGGGAACAGGGTGTGCGATATCAGCCACTGTAATGAGCAATCAGTGTGAAATGGTCTCCAGTGTGGCTTGGCCTGCAGTCCATATTTGGAGCTTGGCTGTCTGCTTTCACCTGACCCAGCCAGCCGCTGACCTCAGGCACCCTGAGCTGGGGAGCACACTCATTGGGTTTGGACTGGAATGCAATCTGTCTGGATTCCTTCAAGCCCTTGGCCAGATCAGGTACGATCAATACGCCCCTTGTGTCATCAGCAGCAATAACATTCTGATTATTTTTATTTGAAGGTGGAGCATTCCTACACTGGCCTGTCGCCATAAGGCAACTGGGGCTCAGTGGGAAGCACCAAGTCCTTTAAACAAATGTCCGGATGGACACTCCACCCACAGTCACTCTGCAGCATCCGTAGGGTTCTCAACTCTGGTCTGATAAATTCCTGAAGATTTTGGGGGTGGAGCTTGGGGAGGGCAGGATTTGGGGAGGAAAGGGAACTATAATACCATAGAGTCCACCCTCCAAAGCAGCAATTTTCTACAGGGGAACCGAACTCTGTAATCTGGAAATCAGCTGTAATTCTGGGAGATCTCCAGACCCTACCTTGAGGTTAGCTACCCCAAGTTTCCCCTTTGAGCCAGATTAAAGGAGGTTTACTTCTTCTCTGGTTCAAAGAAGAAAAATATGAGAACCAGATGAAGTTGTGCCCTCATTGGCATGACACTGTCTTGATGCTCCCAAATACTGAAAGGGCTTCCTGCTGCCCATGCAGAGAAGAAACGGCCAGACAGTACTTTAAGAGGGCTGAAAGGGGATTGGAATGCAGTTTTGCTTTCTATTGTTTACACACCTATTGCTTTTGTCTCACTGCTGCCTTTATATAAACAGGTTTTGTGGGTTTTTGAAACCATATAAAAACCTACACAACCTATTTACCATAGGCAAAATCAGTATATGTATACCCAAGACATTTTCAAACTGACTTGAACAGTTAGCAAAACAGAATAACTCTGGGTCCCCAAGCTTCTGGACATCATTGCACAGTTTTTGAATCCCTAGCTCATCCATGGATGATCACTGAATTTTTATTGGTTTGGCAAGTCTCAGTTAAGAAAATATCCTTAAAAGTACCAGCGAAACATCATCACACATTGAAAACCACTCTCTTCAGTCAGCTTCCACCACATCCGACTACACATCTGGATTTAACAGTATCACCACTATGTAAAAAGGGTGGAATTTGAAGATCTGTTACGTTCCACCATTTGTGGCCCCAAGAAATGAGAGCTGCAGTTCAGCTTCAAAGAATTCCCCCAGGAAGCTTTCCACTCAGATGTCTTCCTGGCCTGCTGCACCCAGCCCCCCTCGACCCCTTACTGTTTTAATATGAAGTGCTAGAATAATTCTGTTTCTAGAAAAGACACATGAGTGTTGGCTGATGAATGAACAAGTTTTGGATCAGCCTCCCACAGATATGTTCCATGCCCTCAGAGATTTAACTTCATAGCTAGATGGTAGAAGGATTATGGTCTCATCCAAAGTTATTAACAGGTATGGGGGGGGGGTCATAAGGGAGAGGTTACTCCCCATGGTCCCCTGCAACCACCAGCATCTTCAGTTCTGCTCAGAAACTAGCATGTCATCACAATTGCATAAACTCTCAGTAGGTGAACAAGAAGAGAAGAGATTGGATTTATACCACGACCTTCACTACCCCAAGAAGCGGTTTACAATCTCCTTTCCCTTCCCCTCCCCACAACAGACACCTTGTGAGGTAGGTGGGGCTGAGAGAGCTCTTTTGAGGACTGCTCATGAGAGAACAGCTCTGAAAGAACTTGTAACTGACCCAAGGTCACACCAGCAGTTGCATGGGGAGGAGTGGGGAATCAAACCCGGTTCTCCCAGATTAGAGTCCGCGCTCCTAACCACTACACCAAACTGGCTCTCAAGCACAATCCTGATCCTTTTTCTCTCCTTCCCCTATATTTTTGATTGTATGGCTGATGGCTGGCTATTATGTAGTAAAGGTAAAGGTTCCCTTCCTCGAAAGCCAGTCGAGTCCGACTCTAGGGTTGCGGTGCTCATCTCCGTTTCAAATCCGAAGAGCCAGCGCTGTCCGAAGACGTTTCCGTGGTCATGTGGCCGGCATGACTAAACACCAAGGCGCACGGAACGCTGTTACCTTCCCACCGAAGTGGTACCTATTTATCTACTTGCAATTTCTTGCTTTCGAACTGCTAGGTTGGCAGGAGCTGGAACTAGAGACAGGAGCTCACTCCGTCATGCAGCAACTCGGGTCTCGAACTGCTAAACTACTGAACTTCCACAGCTTGCAGTTCAGCATCTTAACCACTTGAGCCACCGCAGTACTTCTGCCTTAAAAATGACTACAAAATAATGGCTGGGGGATTTTTTAAATTCAGTTTTCAATTAATGTTATTGGACAATTTTTTTTTTAAGGAATTAGCAGCACTTGTATAACTGATGGAGCTCTGGTCTGACATGGTACCCATCAATTTCACAGGAATCTGAATGCACATGACAGCCTACTGTTTAAGGTTGTTTTCACAAGGATGTCTTTGCAGTTTCTGCCATTCCATTTGAACAATCAGCTGCAAGCAGAACTGAAACTGTTGTTACACACAGAGCTTAATACAGCATTAGATTTCTAAGAAAAATCCAGCAATGCCCATCCCTAATGAGAAAATGTTACTACACATTCAATCAGAAGTAAGTCCTGTTCAGCAACAGGTCTTCTGAAATTTTCCTTTTATTCCTTTGTTTTACACTGCACTCTATTATTTTCTGTATTATTGCCACAATTTTCATGGATGGTTAATTATCAATTCTTGTGGTAGTTGTACTACCGAATTAAGTACTACTTTTCACTTTGCTGCCAAAGTCACTGCTGGTTCTAACATTTTGTTTTATATGATAGTAGCACAATTAACAAAAACTGTTGGTGTTTACTAGTTGTGATTTATGATGTGTAAGATAACTACTTGAACTGAGTGATTATTGAAGTGGATAGTAATGCAATTCTAAAATGGGTAATGGGAAAGATTTAAATTAATAATTTAATAATCCTATAAATTTTGAATCAGATTAATTGATTAGGAATTAGACTATTAGAATGGTTATGGCTTTTCTCTTTGTTCTTCTTTTGTTTTCAGTTACGAAGGAGGTGATGATTTAATGTTATAAGTTATAGAAACAAATGAATTGAATTAGTTGTGTCATGTTAGAACCTTTTGGCGTGGAAACCGGAATAGTCTTTTCCTATGTGTTTTTCATTCTTTTTTTCTTTCTTTCTTTGTATGTTTGAAAATTAATAAATATATATTATATAAAAATTGCAATAATAAAATCACTTCAAAACTAGCAATAACTTTGACTTCAAAGTGAAAAGCAGTACTTATTCACACCCCTCACCAAGAACTAATAATTAACAATAATAGATCTAGGAGTTCTGCAGCCAGCCACGTGAATAGGAAATAAGTGAAAGCGGATGGAAGAGAGAAAAATGTAAAGAGCTGCTAGTCCTGAGAAACTTTAGTAACACTTTCACTGTCCCCACCAAACAGCCTGGCACTGCAACTGCATGTTAAGTTTTACGAATTGCATCTTTAAAAGAAGATGGAAGGACAGCACTGGAATGCTCAGGTTGCCAGTGATATTGTCTGTAGTCTCCATGCAAACCGAGTAGAAGAAGAATGGCAATTTCAGATGGAACAGTAAATGTAGATGCAACCCACAGAGGCAGAATCACAACCTAGAATGTCCCACTCCAAATCCCATTGTTATCCTAAACTCACGGAATGGATGGCATAAAGCAAGAAATGCTCTTTTAGCTCTTTTAGCACACACCCACCAATTTCCAATACAGGGATGATAATATTGCTGTGTTGTTGTGAGAATATTGGCATCAACGGAAATGAAACATTTTGAATCCTAAACAAATTGAATACATGTTGAGTCTGGCTATTCTTTTCATTTTCACCGAGTTTCCCTGGGACAGTAAATAGCCACCATGCCACATTAACGAGTTGGTCATTTAGAACTGATGTTAACTGGGAGGAATCAACACATTCGTGATGAAGGATGTTCTACTGGTGCTCTGCTTTGGCTTTCCATTGGCAACTGCAAGAAAAACATACATCCACTTGTGAGCATCAGGGCACACACACGGTATGGCCTTCTGTGGAAAGCATTTGAGGGCAGCTGCTGGAGGCGAGGTAGACACAAATTTAGGAGTGGGGAAAATGTGAAAGCGTTGAAGGCTAAATTAGGAAAAGTTTGAGCGCTGGGTAAGGCCCTGGCCCTGACAGAGTGATTCATATGCTTTTGGACCCTCCCTGCTCTGTTTTCCCTTGCTGCTTCTATGTGAATCAGGAACCAAAATCTTTCCTAGAAAGAAGAAGGCTCCCTCCCACTCCCAGGGCTTAGACTGCTGATATAATCTTTCACAAGAAATACAGAAACTTTCCATATTATTTAAATCTTGTACACGCCCAGATGACGTCAACATGGGGCATCTGCCCCATTCCAGGGAAGTCTCCACTTGATCACGAGGAAATGTGGTGTGTTTCCCCCCCCCCCCCCCCCCCCCAATTCATACCAGACTGGTCAAGTACACTTTTTGTTCGGGCGAAGTCCAGGAATCTTTGCATATCTGTTCTGGATTTTTTGGCAGGCCCCCACACACGATCAGACAGGCAGCAGCATTTTATGGCCCACACAAGGTGGCTGTGTGCCTGCCAGGAGGGCACGATGACCCTTGCTCTTTGCTTGGATGACTTCCGCGCCCAGTTTTCCAGTGGCATCCTGCCCCTGAACACTGGCATTCCGTTTCGGCCATCAGAGCCAACAGCTGTCAGTAGAGCTCTCTGACGTCAGCAAGCACAGGGCCAGCGGCTTGTGCGAAGGAATTCCGAAGAAAATCTTTTACAATTCCCTTTTTTTGTTGGGATCCACAAACATACCACTGAGCAGGGCGCAAGCAACCTGTCGAGTTCCCCAGAACGTTTTACCCAGGCCAGATGTTCAGGACAAAAAGAGGGTGGAGCGGGAAGGAAAGAACATTCAAGGCCTGGTGGGGAAGCAGGCACCTGAAACGGAACTCTCAAACAAACACAAAAAACAAACACACAAACCTTTATTGGCATTGAGAGCCCAAAACATTATGGGAATACAGCAAAACACCAGGATACGTCAGTCACTTACACTTTGCCTATTGAGACTGCATAATGTAAACATTTCTGATTGCATAATGTAAAAAGTTTTGCAACAGCCTCCCCTGCTTCACAATTAGAGTCGAACAGGAAAAAGTGAATAATTGAGTCATCAGAATGCCGACTCGTACCAAATAAAAGTGGAGTAATAAAACGAGATCTTCACCCAAGGAGTGATGAGCACATGGAATTCACTGCCACAGGAGGTGGCGGTGGCTACAAGCATGGACAGCTTCAAGAGGGAATTAGATAAACATCTGGAGCAGAGGTCCATCAGTGGCTCTTAGCCACAAGCAATATTCCTTCTAAGCTGTGCAGTCCTGTGAGCAAAAATTCTACTTTGTGAGCTACTGGCATTAAAGTTGTGAGCAGGTGATTTGGCTACTGCATAAATTACTTTGCTCTGGAGCCATCCTTCCTGAGCTAAGGCAAAAATGTGAGCTGGAGGCTAAAAAACTGTGAGCTAGCTCACACTAACTCAGCTTAGAGGGAGCACAAGGTATAGATAGGAACCCAGGCTGGGGCAAGGGATGCTCTGTAGTCTTGGTGCTTGGGGGGGGGCAACAGTGGGAGGGGGGGGCAGTGGGAGGGGCTTCTAGTGTCCTGGCCCCACTGCTGGACCTCCTGATGGCACCTGGCATTTTTGGCCACAGTGTGACACAGAGTGTTGGACTGGAGGGGCCATTGGCCTGATCCAACATTGGCTTCTCTTATGTTCTCATATCAATAAAGTATGGAGTGGTGTAGTAGATTCTGTATCTTTTAGAGAACAAGGACAAAGTCTTTCTGCATTAGGTATCTGGCGGCAGGGGTCGTTTTGTAGAAAAAGAACCCCCCCCCCCCCCCCATTTCAGGTTCCTTTGATAGATGCAGGAGGGATCACAAACTCACTGCTATTTAACATCAGTTTCCCAAAGAGCTGTGGGGAGGTATCATGATGTGCTGTCCGAGTAATGTCCTTACTACAGACTTCACAATCAACCATTTTAACAGCAGGAAATTCACAATGTTGCCATTTAAATTATCCTGACAGGAGTCCAGTTCAAGATTCTGCTCTTATGAACAAGTGTGTTGGCAAAAAAAAAACCAGTTTGTAAGGATCATAAATAGGGGCAGCTATCCTTATTTCAGTGCCACCCACATTTCAGTGCCACAATTGCTTTGCACCCAACTGCTATGTCAAACTTGCAAATTAAGCCTAATTAAAAAATAAATCCTGCACTTGAGCAACACACATTTTCATGCCAAGAAAAACACAATTCCGCAACCTGAACTAAGAATGTAAATTCACTGATATAAATTTATGTAATGGCCATTTTCCTGCAAAATGAACATGGATTTTTTCCCTATTGGGCATAATTTGTTTTGCATCTCAAATCACTAGATTAGGCAAGAAACCATGCAAAACACTGTCCGCCACCCCCAACCAGTAAAAATTGTGTCAGCCACATCTGTGAGATTGGCACAGGCATACTTACAAGCCCATCACTTAAGAATGTAAGGGCCTGGCTGAATTAGGTGAAGGAACCATCTAATGCAATCCTGTTTTCCACAGTTCAACCAATTGCCCCTAGGCAGCCCTCCGCATGAAGGCAAGATTCCTCCCATGTTGCTTACCCATGAAGAATTGCACGGAGAGGGTGCGATTTGAAAAACCCACTCACTTCTCTAAACCTCTAGGATTCTGCAAGCTCTCAGGGGCTAGGGTCAGCTGATTTCCCTCCCTACCTTCCCATTTAATGGCGTCTCGACATTCTGGAGCATATTCAGTCTTCAGTGGGCCTTTTAAAAGGGGGGGTCCCTTTTGGTTAATTTACAAAGTCGTTTGGGGGGCATATCTGGGGACTGTTGCCTTGTCTGTGGTTGGCCGGGTGTTGTGTCTTCCACCCTCCGTACAGGGGCCAGCCAGTTCACTATTAGACATACTGATGATGATATGAAGCAATGGGGGAGGGGGAGGTCTAATAATTAAATTAAACTTGCAGATGACAAAAGATAAGTATTTCCCGCATTCTTGAGCAAAAAGGTACCCTTGCTGGCTTTGATTATTCTGTTATTTGCTCCCTTTCTTGGGCGACATAAGGGTTCCTCTTTTTCCTCCGTTAGCTGTGGAAGCACATTGATGTACTTTTCAGATTGGAACCAGTTTATGACACAAAACTTAAAGGAGTGCCTGCCATAGGGTGCTCCTGCCACCTACTGGGAAATCGATCTATTTACAGCCTGGTGTGGGGACAGGAGCACTTCATCAGAGGGTCAGATGGTTTATTTCCAGAGTGACCGGCCTGGTCTTCCAGTTATTAAACTTACCAATGGATCCCAGGGCAGAAGGGGTGATCTCTGTTCTCTGGAACATCTCCCCTCATTAATTTCTGTTTTGCTTAACAGCAAAGATTGTTGGAAGTGAAGGACTTTACGCTGTCTCCTAGCCTCAGCCTACAAAGGAGGACTATTATGAGAGTCAGAGCGATAGATAGGCTAGGACACTGAGCATCCTTTCCTTCTCTCCTCATATGCTATCCCTTTGATGTGTAGATTGCTGCTCTTAGGGAAACGTCCTTCCTTCCTTCCTTCCTTCCTTCCTTCCTTCCTTCCTTCCTTCCTTCCTTCCTTCCTTCCTTCCTTCCACTCTCTCTCTTTCCACACAATGCCAGACTTCTCCATCTTGGCAGCATGACAGCAGGACATGCCTCCTGTATCTCTGGACTTTTTGGCTTCATGTTGATCATCTATGTGATACACCACTTTAAAAGGTTCTTCTTCTGCAAAGTTGCTTGTAAACACTGGAAGCCAAGAAGGACACAAATCACAACTTAAACTATTAGATGCGAAAGAATCAGCGTATTTTCATAAGCTGGCAGTGGGTGTCTTTCAGTGACACAAAGGTCAAGTATTAACACAGCATGTTAAATAAATATTTACACCAGCATAGAATATAAACTATACACAGCACTATAGTTCACATTTCTGAAACAGTTTGTTACAGTACTGCCCCTATTACTTGTGTACAAAGCCCTCTTGAATAATTCAGTTTTGCATAGTTCACAGAAAACCAAGAGAGAGAGGGAATCTTCCTGACCTCCTCGGGCAAATCTATTCCATAAGCCGGGGGCCACATTGGTTTCTCATTCTTGTCTTTTTCTTACCATACAGTTTATGGTGAATGTTTGCACCCAAGGTGTTCTCTGAATATACACTTTAATTAAAAGAGTGTTAAAGGGACTGCATAAGAAAGCTGGAGAACAGGGAGCAGCCTGTCTGGGGTCGGGGCTGGGCGCCACTTCAACAGGGGAAGTCCCTGTCTGTGGCCCGGTGATCCAGGAGAGCCTGGGTGCTCACCCACCCTCCCTCCATCGCCTGAGGATACCTCCAACACCCGGACCTCCCAGCAGGAACTCACCCAGGAGGCTGGTGGAGGAGCAGAGATCAGTGGTGGAGAAGGGGGGCAGCTGAAGCGGTCAGCAGCAGCACGGAGGAGACAGCCATGGCGAGCTGTACAGCGGCAGCAAGGCCACAGTCATGGGCCGTGGCAGCAGTACAGCAGCTAAGCCCACCCCAGGAGCCCAGGGCAGGGGAGGCAGCGCCAGCAGCGAAGGAGGCCACACCAGCCTGGGGACCACGTGGGTTTGGCATCCTCTGGCCAGGAAGTGGAGGAAGTGGATGCTTTGGAGGGTGGCATCTATGGCACTGTACCCCACTGAGGTTCCAGTCCTCCCCAGGCTCCACCCTCCAGAAGTCCCCCAACCTGGAGCTGGCAAGCCTACCCCTCACCAAAGTTCCCTCTAAGCTGTGGAGTCTTGTGAGCAAAAATTCTGCTTTGTGAGTTCCTGGCATTAAAGTTGTGAGCAAGCAATTTGGCTGCTGCATAAATCAGTTTGCTCTGGAGCCCTCCTTCCTGAGCTAAGACAAAAGTGTGTGAGTCGGAGGCTAAAAAACTGTGAGCTAGCTCACACTAACTCAGCTTAGAGGGAACAGTGCCCCTCACACACTGGCAGCTGGGGGGAGACCTGGCAACCCTTACCTACATTTCAAAAAATAAGGCCTGCAACAACAGCTTAAAGCCACCTCACAATATGAAAACTCAAACGAGATCAAGAATAGCTGCGTAACAAAACAAACAAAGCCCAACGCGAAGGCAACCTCCTATGATTCAACCCTCTTCAAAGGCTCTGTAGAAAAGAAGTGTCTTCACTATCCTCAAGATCGCCAGCAATAAGGGGGCTGTCTGATCTCTACAGGCGGAGGATTCTAGGGCTTGGGAGCAGTGACGGCCCCAGGTTTTTTCACCCACTAGGCGAGGATACATTCTGCCCCCCCCCATGTGAGGCGGGGGCCGTAGCCGCAGCAGGCGGGCCAAATGCATGCGGGGGAGCGGGATCACACGAGAGGAGGGGGCCTGTGCCAGGCTGCAAAAGGAGCTCCAAAGAGGGCAGCAGAGGGTGAGCGGCACTTTCCTGTTGTCCCGGGCTGTTCCCCGTGCCTGTCCCCCCCTCCTTCTCTTTCTGTCTGGGGGGCTGCAAAGAGGGACAGGGACGGAGCAAGAAGCCAGCAAGGGAGGCTTCCTGTGCAGGGCAAGGAGAGGACGAGGCCAGCCAGAATGGCACCCTTGTTGAGCCATCGCCCTAGGTGACGGTCTAAAATTTAACAATAATGGGCCGGCCCTGCTTGGGAGCCACATCCAAAAAGGCCCCGTCCCACATGCTCCCCAGCCATGCTCACGAGGCTGCATTGGAAGCATTGATGGCTGGCCACAGGCTGCCAATGACAATACAACTGCTCCACTGGAATGTGCTGACATGATAGAGACCCAATGAACAGGCCAGGAATATAGCCAATCCTTCCCCAGCCATGAGTAGAAGGAGGAGGAGGAGCCACTGTAGTCTGAAGATCAGCTGTAATTCTGGGGGATTTCCAGGTCACCTGTTCCGGTTTTGCTGATTTTAGGCTTGTTTTTAAGATGATGTTGCTTTTTACAACTTTGCTTCATATTTTAAAATTAAGCCACCCTAATTACTCCATAGAAGAGCAGGTGATTCTGATGCGACCTCTCAACCCCCGTGCTTTTGCGGATGCAATTTAGGCTTGTCTCCATTTTGGGTTGCAGTGAGAGCCTGTGTAAGAATCAGCCTCCCTCCCCACCCCCGCCTTTGGCATCCCTACTGTGAAAAGTGTGGAAGAGGCAGTGTTCCCTCTAAGCGGGGCCAGTGTGAACTAGCTCACATTTTTTTTAGTCTCTGGCTCACTCATTTGTGTCTTAGCTCAGGAAGGACGGCTCCACAGTAAACTAATTTATGCAGTAGCCAGGTCGCTCGCTCACAGCTTTAATGCCAGTAGCTCACAAAACAGAATTTTTGCTCCCACAACTTAGAGGGAACATTGGTCAGCAGGAGAAAGCGCGCTCCCCGGCTTGCAGTGCCTGGCACTGAACACAGGAGGCTGCTGTTGCGTTCCAAGCGAGGATTTGCGGGCCCTCGGAAGTGTTGCGGAGCTGACCCTGGAAGCGAACGGGGAGGGAGCCAGGAGAGCGCGGGCGTCCTCTGGGCTGGGAGACTTCCCTCCATGTGGGGTGTTTGGTGGAGCAATCCGGCATGGCTGAGGCGCAGCAGGTCCGGGTGCAAGAGGCCATCGACGGCATGGTGCAGGGTCTAGAAAGAGAGACCATCCGGAAGATGCAGGTCAGGACGGGGAGACTGCTTGTCTGCACGCACGTGGGAAGGACTCAGTGAATGAATGAATGAATGAATCCGTGTAGACACGGTTCTCACGTCTTCCTACTTCATCTGTGAGCTCCAGCGGAGGCGAGACACAATGGCCAGTAGTTTCTCAGTGTAGACACGGTTCTCACGTCTTCCTCCTTCATCTGTTGACTCCAGGGGAGGCGAGACACAATGGCCAGTAGTTTCTGCTGGTCTAGTAGCTGTGCCTGCGAGACCTGGATTCAAATCCTTCTCCCAGAGCAGAGGACATAATGGGGTAATCTCGTATATGTAGCCCCTCACGGGGTGTGTGTGTTAAAATATGGTAAATAACAAAAACATTGAATCTTCCTGTTTTGTATAAGGAAGACGAAAGTGCCATAAGCAATCAATTTGTTTTAGTTACCCTCCTTCTTGTAATACTAGGTCATTCATGCTCTGCTGGTCTCCATAGGTGGCAGGCACTAATTTAGAATTCAGTGTGCAGTTTTAGCAACAGAGAACCAAAACTGGGCTATTGAATAGTAAATTGGAATTGATCTCTCCTTCTGCTGGAGGCAGAGACAGCCTCCTGGGAAACAGGTTTATTGCCCATGTTAACTTCATTAGCCAGTTGGGACCTTCATCTACAGGGGCCCAACCTCTCGATACCTGTTGCAGGAGACAGGCAACTGTGGAGGGCTGTTGGCTTCAAGCTCAGATGTGTGGGCTGCCAGGAGGTATCCAGCACACCATGGTTGGAAAATGGAAGGGACCAGACGGGCCTGTGGTTTTTCTGGATATGTCCTCTTACTGACATCCAGCTCTTTGCAGGGAATCATGTTCAGGTGCAGTGCTGCGTGTTGTGAGAACCCCAAGGCCTCCATGCAGCAGGTCCATCAGTGCATCGAGCGCTGTCACACGCCCCTGGCACAAGCACAAGCCATTGTCACCCAGGAGCTGGAGAGATTTCAGGTGAGGAGAACAAAAACCGCGCAGATCTGTGTTTGTCCTTTAACCTAGCTAGAATTGCCGTATTTCCCTGGGTGGAGTCTGATCTTTTCAATGGGACCAAAGTCTGAATGGAGCAAGGATCAAAGAGCCAGCAGCACTGATTCACTTCACACACATGCAAAGAGCTCTTTCACTCCCTCTCCCCTAGTGTCAATAGTGACAGAAGCAAAGGCTGTGTTAACTCAACTGTTGAGGCTGGAGAAGGAAAGGCTGCTTGTGCGTCAGCTTCTGCAGAAATATTGGGAAGGGTGGTGTTATCCCTTGGGATCAGGAGTTATGGTGGCATTCGGGTGTAGGGGATTTTCCCCCCTTTTGAGTTACCTATTAAAACTGGGCTTTAATTGTAACAAAGGATGATATGCTTTGTATACTGGTACTTTAAAAGGACCTTTGCTTAAACAGATAAACATCTTGTGAGATTATTAGATGTCTCATTATCTTGCACTCACTTCAGTTGTTCAGAAAAGGCACTGATGTGTGTGTGTGTTTTTTTAAAATTTAACTTTAGGCTTGATATACTGCCCTAACATCCCCAAGGGGGGGTCTCTGGGCGGTTCACATATTTTTGCATTCTAAGAACTTGTACTCCTAACTTGTGCCACATCTAATGTTTGGGAGTGGGACTGCCTACCAGCACCCTGGTGGTGGGATCCTTGATGGTCTCTGTCTGCTGGCTCGGCTTCAGCATCTATTTGTTTCATTGATTAATAAATTACTGTGGATGAAGAAGGGAGGTTCTTCATACCATACTCTTTTCTGGTCCCCACAGTTGCAAGATACCACTGTTGTAGAACCATCAAATCTGCCATCCTTTCCAGTAGGGTGTCTATTCCAGATCCAGGCCTTTTCTGAACTACTGAAGTGAGTGCAAGATAATGAGACAACTAATACTCTCACAAGATGTTTCCAGGAGGGAAATTAGCTGCAATTTTATTGCTCAGCTGCCTGTTGTCCTCTTAGAGAAAGAGACCATATATCTACAACCAGTGTTCCCTCTAAGCTGAGTTAGTGTGAGCTAGCTCACACTAACTCAGCTTAGAGGGAACATTGTCTACAACAGCTTTTGGTAGGCGGTGATAGTTAAATAAAACCTCTGTGTTCCAAGGCACTATACCTATGAATATGAGATGGGGTTAAGCAGTAGAGGAAGGATGCCAGATAATTAAAAATTCTATACTGAGTTCATGTTTCTTCTTGCTAGGACAACAGTTTATTTTATGCTTTTTTTGGCAACAAAGTTATTACACATGATCATACAGTAACAGAACACAACAAAGAAATAAAAAGCCCCCATACCCAAAAAGGGAAATGCAAAACAACAAAGAAAGTTAACAAACAACAAATAAAAATAAAATGTTTACAGTTATTGCCATACATTTGGTTTTACAGCTTCAACAAGATGTAACAGTTTGTAAGCCTTTCTTGTCAGCCACTGAATTTGATCAGTGCAATGGATTCTCACTTGAGGTCCTGTCAGCCACTCATGGCCGTGTGTTCTCCATCCACAGGATCGCCTCTCTCGCTGCACAATGTACTGCAACGACAAAGCTAAAGACTCTTTGGATTCAGGGAGTAAAGAACAGCAGGTCAAGGCACAGCTGGAAAACTGTGTGACAAAGTGTGTGGACGAACACGTCCACCTCATCCCCAGCATGACCAAGAAAATGAAGGAGACTTTAGCGGCCATTGCTCAGTAGACTTGCTGGCATTGCGGCAGGACGGCAAAGAGTCACCCATTTTAAAAAAGAAAACTTGGGATGGGTGCAACAACTGGGGATTTGGAAAGGAAGGTCAGGTGCATCCAGGGTGACTCGGAGTTTGGAGGCCTGATGTTGGTTTGGTAAGGAGGCTGCCTGGTGTGGGGATGAGAAAACAAGCTCATATGTTCACAGTTCTCTTGGTCTCTGATGTGTATGTGCAGACTACTCTTGATAGCAGTGTTTCCTGACTCCTGAAAGGGACAGAAAAAGCATGGCAAATGTGTGGCAGGGATGGAACCTTCATAGGTGCTAACATGTGTGTCCCTGGATAAGTGTTGCCCCATTTCAGCACTGTCTGTGCATACTTTTCTGAGGCTGTCTTGCAGATATATCTCTGACATGCCCTGCAGAAGCACATCAGCTCTGTCCCTGTTTTCCATGGAAGGAGCTGGGATGCTGCAACCTCTCTTCCTATGATGAGATGAAATTTTAATAACAGACATAGCAGTGATTAAACCAAATCATGCACAGATGTGAATCCCTCGAAGCTGAGGCCCAGTGTATGTGCTTAGCAGAATCAAGTGATGAAGTGTTTTCTGGACTCTACCATTTGTATTGCTTTCATGTTTAAATGTTTCATGGAGTGGTGGGGGTGGTGGGACACTCACTGCATATTGAAAGATCAGGAGGAAACATAGTGCGAACCCTTCTTGGCATGTAAGTTTTCCACATGTAGAGTGTGGGTGTGTTTCCCATGAGGACCATTTTACTGCAGTCTTACCAAGTCCAGGAAATCTTTATCACTTGAATGGTTAGGAAAAATGGGTTTCCAAAAATTTCTGTTTGGAATTTTGATTTTGCTGGAATGCTTGGGTTCTGTCATTGACATATGAATATTGCCATATCCTTCTGGTAACAATGGAAAGTCATCCCAAAGCCAAAAATAAAATTAAAATCTTCTATTTTTCAACCTCACTGAGTTCTGTCTATTTGTATTTAAGTGTTTTCTAAATTCATTTCAGCAGCAGGGAATTCTGCATTGGTCATGAAATAAACATGCTCCTTCAGTACGACTTCACTGTTGCAGTCTTTTAGTAATGGTGAGAAACAGTTTTCAGATGAAACATTCATCATGTCAGAAGCAGATCAGAAGAGGGTGGCCTTTTCATTGCTTCAGCCTTCCATGAGGATTAAGAAAATGGACCATATGTCATGGGAGCAGTGTGCTTACAGGACCTGCAGAAGAAGGGAGGAGACATAAGCAAGTCTAATCATAATCCTACTCAAGTTATTTGGTGGACCTTACTCCCTGGAAAGTGATTGATTATTAAAAAAAGAAGAAGAAAAGAAAACTGTTATTTGAAAGGAAACTGCTGTAGCTACTTGGTGCCCTGTAGGTTGTGATATAACCCCATGAGTTCCACTGAGATAAGTTAGATTGTTGTTGTTGCTGCTGTTCAGTCGCACAGTTGAGTCTGACTCTTTGCAACCCCATGGACCATATCACGCCAGGCCCTCATGTCTTCCGTCGTGCTCTGGAGTTTGCTTAGTTTCATGTTCATTGCATCGATAACACTAACCATCTCATCCTTTGCCATCCCCTTCTTCTTTTTCCTTCAATCTTTCCCAGCATCAGGGTCTTCTCCAGTGAGTGCTCCCTTCTCATTTGGTGGCCTAAGTATTTGAGCTTCAGCTTCAGTATCTGGCTTTCCAGGGAACACTCAGGGTTGATTTATTTTAGGATTGACTGATTCGATCTTGCAGTCCAAGGGACTCTCAAAAGTCTTCTCCAGCACCAGTCATCTCCAGTCAGATTAGGCATGTGATTTTAGTAATGATCTGATCCAAAATCAGCTAAGTAATGGCTTTTATTAAGTCAATGTCAAATTATGCAAAGCAGTGCTTTTATAATGACCATCACATTTTCCCTGGTAACCTGTATGTTTTATTTTCTGTTAGTTTAATCAACTATTGTCCCTTCCTGCCAAAAAGCTGGAAGAACAACCAGATAACAGCTAAACCTAGCACTTCTTTTATCTGTGCAAACCTGCTTGGCATACTACACAGGATGCCAAAAAGAAGCCTTAGGTCTTTTTCTCTCTCTCTGCCCTTCTCCCTTTTCTAGCCTGACAAAGAGCTATGGGGATCTCAAAAGCTTGTATTCTGCTTTGTGTTATTTGAGCTGGTCTTTTAAAAAGGGTTATTTCATAGTTGTTGTTGCTTTTAAAAAAAGTTGGTTCTGTATCAACACAGCTGCCTGCATTTTCAGTAAAAACGTTGGGATAGTGCTACAACAGTATCCTTAGGGAACCAAGAGAACTAAAGTTTTGTGTATATTGTTGGTTGAGAGATGCCTTGAAGAATGATGGTCCCTTGGAAGTGAAGCCTTGCTTGTTAAACAAGCTTAAGTTTGCAGTATGGCCATGGCTTTTAGAGGTCCAGAAAAAAGAGAGGAGTGTGTGGCTTCCAAAGCAGCCATTTTATCAACGGAAAGATTTCCAGCCACCACCTGGAGGTTGGCAACCTAATGCATTATACAAATGCCCTGAACAATGACGTTTTACAGTTTGTGAAATGTCAGAAATGTGTGAGGCTTCTTGATGGCCTCGGGCAGGCCATTCCACAGAATGGGGGCTACTACAGAAAAGGCATTTGTATGGGCAGCTGTTGACCTTGTGCATCTGTAGGGGCCCCTGCAGAAGGCCTTGCTCAGACAAATGATGTCGTGACAGGATATGTGAGGACAGGACTTGCACATGTATTGAGTCCGAAAATTCCCATCTTTTGCAGACTGCAAGTTCAATTTAAATAGGAAGAAGGTATTTTAGCTTATGTTATCTATCATGGTTGATTTGTACACTACAGTCTTGGAGTGGAACTAAAATTAAAGTCAGGCTCCCTACGGAAGCGAGTTTCGATTGGCTTTTGTTCTCCTTTGAGAAAGGGAAGCTGATTGGCCATCCTTGGAATTCTCGCAGTGATTGGTTGCTAAGGGAGGCCGATGACGCTACGCCGACGAGCCTCGACTTCCTGCCCAAGGCGAGCAAATGTGTGCAAGTGCGCCTGTGCTGCAGACTTCGTTCTATTGGAGACGACTCGGACGTACTGACGTAGTACGTCAAAGAAACTGCTAGCGGGAGAGAAGCGCTGCTGGCGAATCCTCCATTTGAGGCTACAAGATGAGTAAGGCGCACCCGCCGGAGTTGAAGAAGTGAGTCCCTGGCGGGCGGCGCACACTGGTGGGGTTGGGGACTGGTCCGGGGACCGTGGCGGCGGCGGGCGCCTTTGTTGGGCACGAGGCGGGTGAGAGCCGCGCGGTCGCGTTCCCAGTATGCACAGCGAGGCGCCTGCGTATTAAGGCTCTCGGAGAGGCGGCTGCGTGGGAATGGTGGGTGCCCAGTGCTGGCTTCCCTTGCAGGGAGTAACGGCAGGCAGCCTGTGTCTTGGCCTCACCTTTTTGCCATGGGGGGGAAACAAGAGTAGCTGTTCTCTCCCTTCTGGCGCCTGGGGAGTTCGTGTCAGGAAAGTGGGTTTTTCAGAACTTCTTGGAATGTAAACGAAGTCCCAGTCATGCAGGCGAAAAGTGGCCATACAAAGGATATCACACAAACGTCTCTCTGCACTCAACAATCGAAAAAGCGGGCAGTTCCAGTTCTCCCCCAGCTGCTTCTATCGGGGGGGGGGGGGGGGAGGGGTGCACATGTGCCACAGCCAGTGAAGGCCTGGGTTTACCTGTTGCCTCTTGTAAGTTGTTATCGCCGCCGTCTTCCCTAAATCGGGATTGCAAGAGCGGCGAAAACGTGCTGCCTGCATGAGTTTGGCGATCTTCTGTAAAATGAGGCTGCTTTTCGCGCTCTTCTCCAGAGTAGCGTTTCCCAACCCCGGGTAGTTGAGGCACACTTTCACCCAATTTTGATAGGCAGACCTCAATCTTAACTCCTAATAAATTCACTTTGGGGGAATCGCAACTGCGCGCGTGAATTAATATTATGTTGGTGGCTCTCAGATTGGAAGTGGGTGTGATTGCTGTAAAGACTTAATAGGTAGCCTAGCTTGAGGTCAGGTAATTTTACCGTGTGTGGAGGGATCTAATCTTGCCCCCTGCAATAAAAGAGGCAGGTTATCTGCTCTCAGAGTGTGCTGATAAGAATGCAAAACTGGAGTTGTGAATCACACAGAGGGGCTGTGTTTGTGGGTTTTGAGGCGTTTGGTATTTGTTTTGCTCATATGGGAGGTATTGCTTTGTAGCTGTCATACCCTTTTTCTTTTTAATTTTTTTAATTTCAAGATTTTAAAAGGGTACAGAAGGAAAGAGGGTATAGTTTACCTTTCTCAATGTAGAGGGTCCATCAAATTTCTTAGCTTCCTGAAGAATGGAATAATGAAAAACTGCCTGTACCACTCCTATCCCCCACTATATATATACTTGTTTATTGGCCTGATGAAAACTCCTATTCCCCAAAGAGGTGACTAGTTTTTGTTGGGATGAATTCTTAAGAATTGATGGGATTGTTTATTGTGAACTTGCTTTTGTTTTAAATTTCAGATTTATGGACAAGAAGTTGTCATGTAAGTAAAACAGTTATTTTTCCATTTGTTGTATTTTAGTAGGAGCACTTTCTGGGGCTGTGTAGTTTGTCCCCTGAGAGTAGCAGCTGCCCTAGATAGTAAGTTGCTTGTCGCTGCAGCATTGTCACCGGTATTTATGATAAGGAAATGCAGTTCTGGCATCCCAGCCCTGCACTGAACAGTTGGGGGCAGTTGATTAACATAGTAGGACCATCTCTACTGAATATAGGGGAGGATGATTAAGTTTTCTAGAGGTGAGCAAAGGAAAATCCTGGGATGCTGCACTGTTAACAGGGTCATGTTTTTGAGTAATCCGTAACTGTAATGTTTAGGACTTAGACCAGTGATAGCGAAACTTTTTGAGACTGAGTGCCCAAACTGCGACCCAAAACCCACTTATTTATCACAAAGTGCCAACATGGCAATTTAACCTGAATACTGAGGTTTTACTTTAGAAAAAACAACTCATACATTAACTTAAGATGATCCAAACAAAGTAAGAAAAGCAATCCCAAATGCTTTCATTTACTTAAAATTATTTGGCAGAGAATTTGACACTTTAATGATGGGCTGGGGCGATGGCACACATGCCCACAGAGAGGGCTCTGAGTGCCACCTCTGGCACCTGTGCCATAGGTTCGCCACCACTGACTTAGACCAACTAAGCAGCACTTGTTCTTGACAATAATGAATGCCTGATTATCTCACATACACTCTAGACTTTGTTTCCTTATGATGGAATGGGGTAAAGATGCATTTGGTTGTGAAAGCAAAACAAAAACCCAGCAACACTTACCTGTCTATTGCATATTTCTTTGTTTATGGGAAATGACTTAAAAAGATAAAATTCACTGCAGATTTTGGCTTAATAGTATGCTGTGATCTCTGATGCAGTAAAACTACTTAGTTAAAACTGCTAATTTTATTATTATTTCCTTAAGCCATTGTAGCACTTTGGCACTCAATACAGTTATCAAGAAACTGACTTTGTTCCTTACAGTGAAGTTAAATGGTGGCCGACATGTCCAAGGAATATTAAGAGGGTTTGATCCATTTATGAATCTGGTAATAGATGAATGTGTGGAAATGGCACAAGGTGGACAGCAGAACAACATTGGGATGGTGGTAAGTGGAGATGAATTCAAATTTTAAGGAAACAGTCTGGACTGTATAGTTTATTCAGCTAAGCTGGTGTGAATCTAATTTCTATTAATTTATTTACTTTCTAGTCCACCTTTCTTGCTGAGACTCAAGGTAGATCACAGAATACAAATAGTGCAGTGAACCATGCAATTGGAATAGGATTGCAAAATTATTAAGGCATTTTCTAGTCAAGTCCTTAATGTTATACAGAGTGAAAGGGAATTCATATTTATTTATTTATTTATTTATTGAACTTTTACCATGCCCTCCCCGCCAAGGCAGGCTCAGGGCGGCTTCCACAAAAGTGCTAAACAGTATACATTTTACAATTGATAAAATGAAGTAAATATTTAAAAACATAGACAAAGAAATTTAAAACATCACTTCGATGGCGATAAAAATAAAGTGCAATTTAAGGACACATTCAGTGGTGCCGCCCAGCTAAGTCGTGTTGGATCGGAGTTCACACAGGGCGCTGCTGGTAAGATGCCACTCCTAACGGAATGCCTGCCTAAAAAGCTCTGTTTTCATGGCCCTGCGGAACTGTGACCGATCCCGCAGGGCCCTGATCTCAGCAGGGAGCCCAGCAGGAAGCTCAGGACGGAGCTACAAACAAGAAAGCCCTGGTCCTAGTTGCCATCAACCTGAGTTCCTTTGGGCCAGGGAGGTTTGGTGGTTTTGGTATCCTGATCGCAGTGCTCTCTGGGGAACATGTGGGGAAATGCCAGTCCCTGACCATAAAGGGCTTTAAAGGTCAAAACCAGCACCTTGAAACGAATCCGGAATGCTATTGGCAGCCAGTGCAGAGTCTTAAGCACAAGTTGGATGTGCTCCCACCAGGGGAAGACCCATCAGCAGCCTGGCCGCCGCATTCTGCACCAGCTGCAGCTTCTGGAGTTGCACCAAGGGCAGCCCCATGTAGAGAGCATTGCAGTAGTCCAACCTCGAGGTGACCATAGCATGGATCACTGTAGCCAGATCATTGCGTTCAAGGAAGGTAACCAACTGCCTAATCAGCTGAAGATGGTAAAAGGCTGCCTTGGCAGCGGCTGCTACCAGGGCCTCCATTGTTAAGGAAGCATCCAGGAGCACTCTCAAGCTCCTGACCCTCGGAGCTGGCACCAACGGCGCCCCACCGAAGGCCGGGAGTGGGATCCCTACCCCCGTACCGCTCTGACTATCAGTGACTTGTTAGGACAGAACTTATAGTTTTCTACTGCTGGTTCAGGCAGAATTAGAATATGTATTCCCTGGATTCAACTTGTGATCATACGGGTATACCATTAAGCTACAAATGATTCTAAAAGTTTGTGTTCACACATGTCTTCTGACCACAAAAAATCTGTAGAAATTCATCTTTGTCAGCAGAGTTTCTCTTAAGCTACCCAAAAGAGACACTGCCATTTGATGCTATATGGAGAACCAAAAACACTCTGCTTGCTAATCTTTTCCCCATTCTGTAGAAGTATTTTACTGTCTGAATTGTCTTGTGCAGTTTGGTTCCCGTTTTCCCCCCTGTGGATTGTTCTTGATCAATTTTTTGCCTTAATACCTTAACCAGGTATGAAGCAAGAATGCAAGGACAGCTAAATCTAAAGATGCTTGTTTGTTTGAAGCCTTGCAAAATGAATTAGTGGCCTTTTACTGCATTACTATCCTGCACCAGGTGAAATCTTTAAAATTGTATGTAACTAAGCACTGAATTGTGATGGCAGATAATGGGGTTTTTAGTGGTCTTAGAGACGGAGACTTGTTTTCTGGGATACGTAAAACATCATAACTGATTCCTGTGCTTTGATTTGCAGGTAATTCGAGGAAACAGCATCATTATGTTGGAAGCCTTGGAACGAGTATAAATTAATAATGTAGCCTGCAGTGGCATTTTTTAAATTAGTTGTGGATTCTACAGGAAATGTATATTCCTTTTTTTTTTAATAAATTGTCAAAATAGACTATTGCTTTGGAATGTCCGTTTATACAGTTGACCTTTTTCTGTGCAGCCAGTAACAGCTATCTAGCTGTAATTTTTCCCTCCTATGGTTGTTTGACCTCAGACATTCTGGATTGGAAGGTGGGTCTTTCAGCTGCTATGCAGGTAGATGGATAAATTCCAGAGCTGCACCAATGTTAGCATGTCTAGTCAAAACAACCATTCTTATGGCACCTTATTGACTAAATGACTTACCTGGATAAAGGAACTGTGTTAGTAGGTAATAGAAAAACCTCTGACAGTAAGGATTATAAAGAAATGCTAGTTATCCCTCAAAGACTATACTAGAATACAGACACAACCTCTATATTGTACCTTTTCACCAAGAGAGTAAAAAATTCCACCTGAATTCAGTCATGATGTTATCCACTTTAATAGCAAAATATCAGTACTTCAGTGCTGAGCTTATTGCAATACTGTTTTGCCCAAGGTATAAATAGTGAACAGAATAAATAACAGCCTGGTGGCAAAATTCACAAAACCAGATGAATGGCTGTTTGGGCATTTAGGATAATTTTCTTATTGATTTTAATAGGTTAAAAAGTTTAATGAGTCCTGTTTTTGGACCAGTGTTAGTTGCTTCTTGTGGCAAATGGCTTGTTAGCTCTCCACTGTAAGTAGCAGTTCATAGTAAACAAGTGTGCTGTACCTAATAGTAGGTTGTACATGAATTCTTCAGTTGCTGAACAGGGACTGTAGTTGTATGTTAAAGATCAAAAAAGTCTTAAAGCAATAGTATTGTTTCTGCTAAACATTTCCTCAACACAGTGTATTGACTGTGAAGTTTTTAGTAAAGAAAACCCTCTGTAAGTCAGTATAACTTCTGCAGTGCAGCAAAAGGGAGATTAAATCAACAAACGATTTTTTTCTGCTTTTCTGCATAGTCCTCATTTTTAGTTGCTGATACCTGACCTGCCTGATCCTTGAACTTGCTGTTGGTTTGGGCTTTTCTTCCACATGTGATGGCTTTCAAGAATTAGAGTGTAAAAACCCAAGCTAACATGCATTGCACATACCATTGCCTTCTATTTCTCTCTACTAGATGATATTCAGTATTTCTACCTTTCATAATCAGTAAGCATACTTTCAATAGATGACACACTATATACCAAATACTACTGCACACCTTATTTCCCCATGCACTTCAGTAGGGACTGAACCAGAGTAGAACATAATGGCTTTCACCTTGAAGGCTACTAGAGAACTTACTTACAGTAGACTGTGATCTGACTTGGAGTGGTTGGACTTATAAGCTATATGCTGATGCTAAGATATAACAGGTGCTTAATTTTCACTTATTCATGTAGCCCAATTAAATGAGATTAAAGCTAAGCAACCTTATGACACAGTGAGGCCTAATTCAGTGTTCTCTAGTAGGCTTATGAAACATTAGGTCCTTATGCAGAGCAAGAATTTAGGATACTTTCTAGTATGACAGACTTCTTTCTGTGTTCAGAAGAAATATTCCTGGAGGTCCTTGCCTCTTTGGATAGGCAAAAATAAACAGTAGGTTGTGTTCATCAGTTACCAAGTGTTCTTAAAACAGTCCAGAGTTGTTTCCTCCCCCTTGAAGTACAGCCTTGAAGATAAGTTTCAGTGTAATACCACCACCAGTCTTAAGACTATTTTTCCAAACAATGAGGATCCCAACTCAGAGTTCTGTTTTGAGTCTTTCATGCAAATCTTCCTGATCAATCATGTCCATCTTTTCATACCAGTGGTGGTAAGCCAGAAGAGCAGCATTTTTAGCTGAAATTGCACTCATTTCCATGGCGCTTGCAGCCCATTCTATGCTGTTGAGGTAGTACATTCTACTGTGAAGGATGATAGGTGGGCATTTCTCCGGGGGGCTGTAGTGTGGGTAGGCTAGCCATGTTTTTACTGTAGTGGTATCGTAGGAAAGGAAAAGAAAGTTCATTTGCTCTGTGGTGAGGGGTTGGGGTGAGAAAATTTTCCAAACTCGAGGGCCCAGTAATGGGTTCAGTACATCTTTTCTATCCTTAACTGGACCTACAATGCCCATGCTATTTATAAATAACTTTGGATCCTCAATTGTGAAAATGCCACTTAGATGGAAGTAGGAAGGGTCCTGGTAGCCAAAGAAAGAGGCATTGATGTGACCATGGACAAATGTTGCTACAGTCTCTTGATAGGGCTTGGAGAATTCAGGAATGGGTGGTTTGAAGTTGAGGAATGTTATGTTGGCAATCTTACGGTTCAAGGGGGTTGCAATCAGAACGATGTTGTATGCATCACTCGCTAATCCTGATGTAGAATTGTAGGTCACTTCGTACAGCTTCACACTACCACCTTTAAAAATAAACAATAAAAAGCTATTCCTTTGGTATTGTTACAAGTTTGGCTGTCTGACAATCCTGTGAAGGAGGTTAAGTGGGGGGTGGGGAGAGATTTGCCTAAAGTCACCAGGAAGCTTCATGGTAGAACATGGATATGAACCCCAGTCTCCCCATCCTAGGCTGACATCGGCTGTTAAGAACATAAGAGACGCCAATGGTACATGACCCCCCCCAACGTCTTTCTCACATGCACCCTACGATTTCACCAAATTGTTGGAAACAATGCGACAAAATTGACACATTTGCCCATTCCTGGTGGGAATGTGAGAAAATAGCTAAATTTTGGGAAGAAATAAAACAAATGATACTTAAAGTCACAGGCTTAGAAATCCCATTAAACCCCAAAAATCTCTTCCTAAACCACTGGCCGCCCCCAAATTGAAACACACAAACATAAGCAGACCTTGGATGTTATGATATATGCTGCTCGCACAGCGATTGCGACTTGTTGGAAAGATCCAAAACCGCCAACACTGAAGCTATGGTATCAAAAGCTGTGGGACCAATTTCTAATTAACTCAGTAACAAGCAAACTGAACAGAATAGCATTGAAACCGATAGACAAACCTATAATGGAAAAGTGGAATCCTATTTTAGAATTCCTGGCAGAAGATTTTTTGCCCTCCTCATGGCAGCAATTACGGAGATGGATGTAGAAGTTTTTATGAATTTGTAACTACTAGGAGACTGTTTTCCCCTCTATTCCTTCACACAGGATTAAGATATTGTTGGTTCGAAATTACCTATAAGAATTTACATAAATGACATATGTGGGTCCTCCGAGACTCCAGTGAGTTCTATATTCATTCTAACCTTGTTAAAAATACTTGTAATTTTTTTTCCAGACTTTTATCGTTCCTTAACTCTGTAACAGATTGAGGTTACTTATATATGATATATATGTTACTTGAATCAATACAAAACAAATAAAAACTTAAATTAAAAAAAAAAAAGACGCCAATGTTGGATCAGGCCAAAGGCCCATCCAGTCCAACACTCTGTCACACAGTGGGCAAAAATACCAGGTACCATCAGACGGTCCACCAGTGGGGCCAGGACATCAGATAAGCCCTCCCACTGATGGACCTCTGCTCCATATGCTTATCTAATTCCCTTCTGAAGCTTTCCATGCTTGTAGCCGCCACCACTTCCTGCGGCAGTGAATTCCATGTGTTAATCACTCTTTGGGTGAAGAAGTACTTCCTTTTATCCGTTCTAACCCGACCGCTCAGCAATTTCATTGAGTGCCCACCAGTTCTTGTATTGTGAGAAAGGGAGAAAAGTACCTCTCTTTCTACCTGTTCTATCCCATGCATAATCTTATAAACCTCAATCATGTCACCCCTCAGCCGTCATTTCTCCAAGCTAAAGAGCCCTAAGCGCTTTAACCTTTCCTCATAGGGAAAGTGTTCCAACCCTTTTATCATTCGAGTTGCCCTTTTCTGCACTTTTTCCAAAGCTATAATATCCTTTTTAAGGTGTGGTGCCCAGAACTGCACACAGTATTCCAAATGAGGTCTCACCATTGATTTATATAGGGGCATTATGATATTGGCTGATCTGTTTTCAATACCCTTCCTAATAATCCCCAGCATAGCATTGGCCTTCTTTATTGCAGTCACACACTGTCTCAACATTTTCAGTGAGTTATCCACTACAACTCCAAGATCTCTCTCTTGATCAGTCTCTGCCAGTTCAGACCCCATCAATGTGTATTTATATTTAGGATTTTTAGCTCCAATGTGCATCACCTTGCACTTGGCCACATTGAACCCCATTTGCCATGTTGACGCCCACTCGCCCATCCTTGACAGATCCCCTTGGAGTGCCTCACAATCCTCACTGGTTTTCACCACCCCGAACAACTTTGTATCATCCGCAAATTTAGCCACTTCACTGCTTACTCCCATCTCCAAATCATTAATGAACAAGTTAAAAAGCAGTGGACCAAGTACTGATCCCTGCGGTACCCCACTGCTTACCACCCTCCACTGAGAAAATTGCCCACCTACACTCACTCTCTGTTTTCTATGAACTAGCCAGTTTTTGATCCATAAAAGGACTTGTCCTTCTATCCCATGATTTTTGAGCTTACTTAGGAGCCTTTGATGAGGAACTTTATCAAAAGCTTTCTGGAAGTCAAGGTAAATAATATCTATTGGATCCCCCTTGTCCACATGTTTGTTCACCCCCTCAAAGAACACTAACAGGTTAGTGAGACAAGATCTTCCCTTACAGAAACCGTGCTGAGTCTGCCTCAATAGGTTTTGTTCATCTATGTGCCTACTAATTCTTTCCTTAATAATGGTTTCCACCAATTTACCCGGTATCGACGTCAGACTGACTGGCCTGTAATTTCCCGGATCTCCTCTGGAACCCTTTTTAAAGATGGGAGTGACATTAGCTACCTTCCAATCCTCAGGAATGGAGGCAGATTTTAAGGAAAGATTACATATCTTTGTCAGGAGATCTACAAGTTCACATTTGAGTTCTTTCAGAACTCTCGGATGTATGCCATCTGGGCCTGGTGATTTTTCAGTTTTTAAGTTGTCTATCAGTTTTAGGACCTCCTCTCTCATCACCTCAATCTGACTCAGGTCTTCCAACACCCCTCCTGAAATCAGTGGTTCTGGAGTGGGCAAGCACTTCTCATCTTCCACAGTGAAGACGGAGGCAAAAAATGCATTTAGCTTCTCAGCCATTTCCCTATCATCCTTCAATACTCCTTTTACCCCTTGGTCGTCCAAGGGCCCCACTGCCTCCCTGGCTGGTTTCCTGTTTCTAATGTATTTGAAGAAAGTTTTATTGTTGGTTTTTACGTTTTTTGCTATATGCTCCTCATATTCCCTTTTTGCCTGCCTGACCTCAGACTTGCATTTTATTTGCCATAGCCTGTGTTCCGTTTTATCAGCCTCACTGTGACTAGCTTTCCACTGCTTAAAGGAATTCTTTTTACTTTTTACAGCCTCCATTACTCTGTTTGTTAACCATGCAGGCTTTTTCCTATACCTGTTTGTGCCTTTCCTAACCTGCGGAATATATATTTTTTGAGCTTCTAGGATCGTAGTTTTAAATAGATCCCAAGCTTCCCCAATTGTTTTGACCCTTTCTACTTTTCCTTTCAGTTTCCTCCCCACGTGTCCCCTCATATCAGAGAAATTACCCCTTTTAAAGTTAAAAATGGTTGTGTGAGTCTTTTTGGCCAATTCTCTATTTGTACAAATGATGAACTCAACAACATTATGATCACTGTTTCCAAGCGGTGCAATCACTTTTACATCTCTCACCAGGTCTTGAGTGTTACTTAGGACCAAATCAAGGATCGCCTCTCCCCTGGTAGGTTCCGTGACCATCTGCTCCATAGCACAGTCATTTAGAGTGTCTAGAAACTCAATCTCTTTTTCTCGACTAGAACACATATTGACCCAATCAATATGTTAATATGTTCCTTTAATGGCTCTGGACTTTTCCTGAATGTGCACTTTGGATCTCAGCAGGGTGTATGTGAGGCTGAGAACAGAATCTCTATCTGCAACTGGGATGCATCCTTGATAAGACTGTACAAACTCCTCTCTGCAGATCTGCCTGATGAAAGGAATGTCTGTTTTCCTCCACTATCCTCCAATTATAAATAAGTAAACTAAGTATTAAAGACACTTTGAATCTTCAGTGCCCAGAAAACAAAACCCCAATAGTGCTGCCCTTGGAATTTTTCACTAAGGGGAGTGGGGGGAGAGTGTGTGTTTTTTCTGTGTTTAGAATGCGCTGGGCAAAACCCCTAGCACCGTTTGTCTAAATTACACAGATAGAGCAATGTCATACTCTGTGTGTAAAACATAAAAGGATGGGGAGCGAGAGCATTTTCAGTAGCTGCCCTGCAATTAGTAAATTCCCTCCGAGTAAACGTACAGGTATAATTAATAAATTACCACATAGTTTATTAAGTTGCTCACTTTATTTGCAGGCTAGAATCAAGTTGCTGTTTCCAGCCAATTTTTGCTATGCCAATTAATTCCAAAATTGGCCTGCAGTGGCAACTTTAAAAGGACGCCACCACTGTGTTGACTTTTGGATTCCTAAGTAACAAATGCTTTAAGACCTGGTGTCAAACATGCAGCCCGTGGGCCATATTCAGTGGGTGCAGGGCTCAAATCCAGCCCCCAAGCAACTTCCTTCTCCCGTTTCCTCTTCCAGGGCTGCTACTGCAGCTGCACCGTAGCTTGGTTTTTTCAAAGCTCCCTCAGTGGCTTTTTGCTTCCTGCTTCCTGCCTCCCTCCCTCCTTGCGCTCTCTCGAAGACAAGCCGTGCCTGTTTTTTGCTTCATGCGGGAGATGTACAAAGAAAAGCCTCTCTCACACACACATACACAGCTTCTGCTTCCTTATCTGGGGCTGCTGCTCCTCTTTTGGGGAGGAGAGAGAGAGAGAGAGAAAACAAAGTTGGAGTCCTCTGGCAGGTTTAAGACCAACAACGTTTTATTCCAAGAATAAGCTTTTGTGTGCAAGCACACTTCTTCGGAGGGGGGGCAGGTGGATTCTTCTGACAAGCACAATGTACACTGAAGAAATTGTTTTAAATATTAGATTTCTCTGTTCCTATCTGGATTTATTTTCTTTCAAAAAGACCCTGCTTAGGAATTAGAACACTTCTAATTGGTCCTTATATCTTGGAGCGTAGAATGATTTCAGATGCCAAATAATAATAGCACACATTGGTAATGAGACAAGAAAACTAGGTCTCAGTTCAGTTCAGGAAGATACATTGTCTTGAGCTTCATTATCAATTGCAATTCAGCATTCTCTCTTTCTAATCTCCCTTTGATATTCCTTTGAAAGAGCATTGCTACTCTTAGGTCAGCAACTGAATGTTATGGTTTCTAATGTCAGACTTATGTCCCTTTATTCTTTGCATTCTCCTGTACTGAATCCTCCTGGATGGAATTAAAACCTAGGTTTCCTGTCTCATTACCAACACAGGTATCTCCACACCTACTACCCCTCTGTAACTCACACCTAATCCAATCAAGCCTACTATTGTTATTTGACATCTGAAATCACTTTTATAAAGCTGTATCACTGGTACCTCAAGTAAAATTTTATGGCGTGCATGGCCTGGCCCAACAAAGTGACACATGTCAGATCCAGCCTTTGTAACAAATGAATTCAACACCTCTGCTTTAAGAAGTAATTTTACAGATGGCTTTCAACAATTTGTAAGGCTGGAGTCAAAACCGTTCCTCCAAATGGAAGGTTTTGCTGCACAAAGGGTGTTGTGCAACTGCTGTGGATTCCCTCCTCCAGCTGCAACCCCGTGCGGCGTATCCCATGTTGTTCCTGGGACTCCTCCAGCCCTACAGTGTGACCATTGGGGTGCGTAGGGAGCTGATGCTGGAGGAAGGTGGTGGGAAAGCTCTATTCTAGAAGTAGAATTCTGCTAACAGTTCTACAGATGCTGCCTGCAATCCTACGTAAAATATTTTTAGCAAAAGATAATCTTGGTTTCAGTTTTGTATGACACCCAGTGGTTATCAGAATACATCTTTATACTCTTGACAACATTTTTTTGAGATATACTACTTTGTAGATGCAGAAGTTCTTTTGGCACAAAAGAAAATAACCTATGTTTCTGTTCTTTCTCTGAATGTGGTAGCAGCTCTTTTTGTGCATGCTGTCAAAGAGTTCATCCACCCATAAGATACTGTTGGATTAGGTTGTCTAAGTCAGACCCACAACACAAGTGGGATGTGTGTGAGGATAAGGCTGGCAGCTAGGTCCTGGGTTCTTTGTGTTTTGTCCCTAAGTTGCCAGGCACTGTCATCATAAAAAGTATCTGCAGAATTTCCAACTCCTGTTCAGCCAGCTTGCTTATCTCTCTGGTTGCTTTTCTATGCCTACATTCCCCTTCCTCAAAACTTGGGAATCTCAGTGAATGTTTTAATTTTATAAGTTGTTACCGAAGAAGAGAGAATATTGAGACAACCTCACCTGAACGTCCATTTTGCCTTGTCTTCTCCTCTATAGAAATAACTGTGCCAGGAATCAGCTGTGCTTTAGAAGCATACAGAAGGCCAGTGCATACCAGTTTGTTGCCACCTTCTACTGACCAAAGTCCACTATCGGCACCTGCTAAAGATACAGCACCTGCCAGGGAGAAGGGAAAAATCAGAGTTCAAGAACAGAAAAATGTTCATAGAAAAATGCAGGAGGGAAATTGGTTTCCAGATAAACATAATTACACTGTAACACTGGAATATGAGGGCTTTGTAAAAATGGTTCAGAGATTACTTTTTAGTGTCAGTTTCCTGATATCTAGTAGAGGACAAATGATCGATTTTCTGGACAGCTGGGAGTATGAACATTCTTGAATCTAGGAAACTAATGCTATTAAGTTGAATGAATACCTAATATGCTGGAGAACTGCCAGAGCAAAGATTTCCTTTGGGAAAGACCTGGTTTCATGACAGTGAAACTGAGGTATAGACGCTGGATGCTTTCTTATGCTGCAAGATTGTTGTGAGAAGGAGAATGATGTAAATGACTTTTTGTCCCCATTGGGGAGAAAGGTGAGATATAAGTGACTTAAGTACAAGGAATATCACTGCTTATTAATCCTGATCACCATTAGTGGGCTCTTCCAAGAAAGCTATAATGGAGACTGCAAATGACTTCCGCTTGCTGGGTCAAGAGACAAGATCCAAGTGTGGTACAATGGTGCTCCCTGCCTCGTAGGCCATGATTTGCAGGACTGTTCACCCTTTTTCTCAAGAACTCCTTAGGAATCAGGACTTTTACCCAGGAATGTTTACTAAAAGACTTGTTAGATGTATAGGTCGAGACACTGCAGTGAAGTAACCTGGTCCTGAAGGAAAACATGATTAAAAGGAGAAAGGATGATTTGGTTAGGGATGTTGACACTGACCTACTTGTGAAGGAATGTTAGATTGAAGCAGCGAATGGGAGAAACTGAATGTGTTTCTAATGTAGGAGTGTCAAATATAAGATGCTGGATCTTTACTAGCCACTTGGAGGTCCTTGGTATGGCTTATGCAACTTGCATCATTTTCAGAGCCAAGGACCCACAAATGGCAGGCAGGTGTGCTTCACACCAGAGGACTCTGTTGAAATCATCCCACTTTGCCATTCAACTCACCCTGAGCCTCAGTGCTCCTCATAGTGTGGTGGTGGTAAACAGGCTGATATCAGAAAGTGACCTTTGGCAGTGGGGTGGTTTCAAAGCTACTTGGCTCCCCTGCCCTTGCAGTAAAGGACTCTGGGGGGAGGGATAAGCAGAAAGAAGGAAACACTGTTAAACTGCTAGTGGAGGATTTGACTATCGTATTCAGTTTTTGTACCTGCTGTCTAAACCCTAGGGGTGCTGTTATTCAATCGCTTACTTTCCACAGACAGGATCTTCCTCCTGCAGCCCAAAATATTTCTGAAAAGTTCCTCCTGCGGAGAGGGGACATGGGACCCCCACCCCGAATCAGCGTGAGGGGATACTTAGAGGTCTACAGTGGGAGGGGAAATGAGTAAAAATTGCTCCCCCTTCCATCAGTGGCAATCTACATCCAGCCTAATAACTGCTGGCATAGTGCCTAAGCAGTAGTCAGGACACTGAACCAATTAAAGAGTAAAGGAAGATTTATTTATGGAACTTATACAAACTGATAGGAAAGAGAAGTGAGAAACCTAAATGCTTTGCTAGCTGAGAGAGGGGGTTCTAGACTGTTCTAGAAGAAAAGCCTAAGAATAGCATTCGGGCCACAGATAAGGAGAAGCCCCTTTTAGAAAGAACGTACTCCCCCTACAGTCCTGTCTCCATAGAGCTGGATCTTCCGTGTAGATAAGACACTGTTGTGGCCAGTCTCAAAGGTGGGTGCTGGGGTCTGGTGCCATGCTGGGTTTCATGATGGGGGGTGGGATTTCCCCTACTTGCCAGTCTGCGAGGCCCCCACTTGTATATTCTAACAGCCAAGTTGGCCAAATCTGAGAATACTTAAATCCAGAGACTGGATCATGAATAGACAAACAGATCTTTCTACAAACCTAGGTTTGGTTTATTTCAGTAAAAGACAGGGAAAGGGGACAGGGCCCTTTCCAGGGCTGTTTTGGCCTTTGAGGAAGGACTCACTGGGCCAGGCAGCAACCACTATGTGACTTGATACCACCCTATTTACATGACTCACAAAGTCCTGGCTGCTTGCTGCTGTTCAGCAGCTACCCTATGAAAGTCAGTGTGGTGTACCAGTTAGAGCTTCAGAGTAAGGTCTGGGAGACAGACACAGGTTCACATCACCAGTCTGCTGTGGAAGTTCATTAGGTTATATGGGGGCCAGTCACAAACTTTCAGCCTAACCTTCCTCACAGAACTGTTGTGAGGATAAAAAGAAGAAGAGAATGACATAAGCTGCTTTAGTCCCCACTGTGAAAAAAGACAGGGTATAAATGAAGTATATAAATATAGCTGAAGGTGGGAGGCACAGAAAAGGTAGGCTGGGAAATGGGTAGGAAGGAGAGAAAGATACAGGGAAAGGGGAGATTATATGGAGGTTGCCAGAAGGAGAGAAAGGGGAAATAATGTGGGGAGGGGTATACAGGGGAAAGTGATGGGTCCCCCCCAGAAGTCCAGCAAAGTGGTTCCCCACTATGTGAGTGGGCTTGGCCCAGCAGCGGGCTCTGCACAGTGGGCCATAGTTTTCCCAGGAAGAGGATGCTGGGTGGGGAAGCTTAAGACAAGGGGGCAGATACATGTAGGTTGGCTGTTGGGCTGGGCCAGGCAGCAACCACTATGTGACTTGATACCACCCTATTTACATGACTCACAAAGTCCTGGCTGCTTGCTGCTGTTCAGCAGCCACCCTATGAAAGTCAGTGTGGTGTACCAGTTAGAGCTTCAGAGTAAGGTCTGGGAGACAGACACAGGTTCACATCACCAGTCTGCTGTGGAAGTTCATTAGGTTATATGGGGGCCAGTCACAAACTTTCAGCCTAACCTTCCTTACAGAACTGTTGTGAGGATAAAAAGAAGAAGAGAATGACAGAAGCTGCTTTAGTCCCCACTGTGAAAAAAGACAGGGTATAAATGAAGTATATAAATATAGCTGAAGGTGGGAGGCACAGAAAAGGTAGGCTGGGAAATGGGTAGGAAGGAGAGAAAGATACAGGGAAAGGGGAGATTATATGGAGGTTGCCAGAAGGAGAGAAAGGGGAAATAATGTGGGGAGGGGTATACAGGGGAAAGTGATGGGTCCCCCCCAGAAGTCCAGCAAAGTGGTTCCCCACTATGTGAGTGGGCTTGGCCCAGCAGCGGGCCCTGCACAGTGGGCCATAGTTTTCCCAGGAAGAGGATGCTGGGTGGGAAGCTTAAGACAAGGGGGGCGATACATGTAGGTTGAGCTGAAAAGTAGAGAAGGAAGCTGGAAACATTGAGAGGTTATGGGAGCTTTCAGTGACGGGAAAGAGGAAATGATGGGGGAGGGGAAATCAGATGCATCCTACAAATTCAAATCTTTTTTTTTAAACACCACTTACCTACAAAGCCATTGATATTGGTACCTTGGCCATAGTTTACTCTCATGACTGAAGTTACTATCTCATTGATGAACTTGTGAGAAAAGCCAGACTTCTGCATGGATTCATCAATGGTCTGATTCAGCATATGAAGGAATTCAGCCCCTCCAAGAGCGTGAAGCAAACCTTCGCTACTGCTGAAGGCATAGTCATGGGCCTGATACCGATAGATCCTGTATCCAAAAAGGGGGAGGAACCATTAAGAAAGAGGCAATAAAGACTATGCATTTTTTGCAAAAGGTGAGGTGGAAAGGGAAGTCAGGGATTTCTGCATCAAAATTTTACAGTATAAGTGTTCTAGTATTGCATTAGCTGTTCTTGAAGTTATTTTGCTTCCATTAACAAAGTGATTCACAAATAAGTCATCCTAGCTAAATTCTCAAGTTCTTAATACTATAAGTTGATTGCAGCTTCTTTAAAAGCATGAGAGTGGCAACTGAACACATTCCCAGAAGTTTAACCCTATTTTTCCTTTGAATGCTTGTAAATGTTAATTAGATATCCATGTGACACATTGATGGGATAGTCTTTTCTTTCTTGTTCATAAGAAGAAAAGAGATTTTAGCACTTACAATGCTGATACTCGACTGAGATGCAGCTAGTAGAGGGTTAAAGGCAAGCATGTTTTAACATGCCCAGGGAGACAATGGAGTCTGAAAAGAGACTGTACATATTCTTTATTCTCGGCTATGAACCTTTTACCTTATGTTAGACCTAGAATTCAAAGCATAATCAATGTAGCTGCCCAACAAGATATTCAGGTTGATATAATTACCACGTGAACTCGTTCTTCTGTTTGCTCCTGAAGCTCTAGATTATGAGCTAAGACTGGATTACCATACTTTCTAAGGTTTTTTGTCTAGAGCCAACAAAGTAGTAGTTCTTTAGCCTTTTATTCTATGGTACTCTGAAAAATCTTATTCTTTTCATCAATTAACCTGCTGCCCACTTCCCACAAGGTAATTACGTCTTTCTAGTTTAGGACTAGATTCTGCTTTGTGCATGATTACCTCATAAACTTGTCCAGAATTTCCTCCACCCACATGCTCATTCGCAAGGGATTCAGTCCATAGTGCCACAGGAGCTTGACAAAATTCCAAATGTACCAGCTACTCTCCTCAAAGACAAACTCATCTCCATTGTAAATGCCCATGAGGCCTCCTTGGCTTTTGGGAGCAGAAAGTCCTGCAAATGTGAGAATGTGAAACTGTAGGCTAGCAATATAAAGAACGATCTCTGATTGGATGATTTATTCATTTATTTTATTTACTTCATTTATGCCTCTCCTTTCTCCCCAAGGGGGACCCAAAGCAGCTTACGTCATTCTCTTCTCCGCAATTTTATTCTCACAACAAGCCTGTGAGGATTTTATTCTTGAGAGTGTATGAATGGCCCAAGGTCACCCAGCAAGCTTCCATGGGACAGTGGGGACTCAAAACCTGGGTCTCCCAGATCATAGTCTGACACTTTAACTCTATACTAATTGTATGATGAATTTTACTGCTCTTCACAAGAGACAGAACTGAAATATACAAAGCCACATATTCTGAATGTGCCTGGGTTGGATCCAGATTAAATTTATCATCTACGAACAGAACTTTCCTGCCTCCACAAGTTCTGCTTCTGGGTGATAAGGGGACTTTGAGGAACAACAGGGCGGGGTGTATCTTGAAGTGGGGATGGGGATCAGAAGAAATTGCCAGTTTTGTATGGATCCTACTTTCTGACATCAAACGTGAGAGAGACAGACCTTAGACTGGGCCATGGTGATCCATGCCTTGATCACAATCAGGCTAGATGGCTGCAGTGAGCTTTATGTGGGGCTGCCTTTGAAGACTGTCTTGAAACTTCAAAATGTAATAGCTGTTTTTTGGGGGGAAAGCCAGAGAAGGGGTCACAGTGTGCAGATACATGCCAACAGACCAAAAACCACTTACAATATGGTAAAAGAATTCAGGTATAGGCAAAGCAAAGTCCAACATATCATATCCTCAATGAGCACACCGGTTTTTACACTCATTTCACCAATCTTCCTCATGAGTAAGAAGTCTCATAAAGTTGGAAGATGTCAACCTCTTGATTCAGCTTAGTTTCTTTTTTAAAACAGTATAGCTTCTTATTTGTTTTCTTCTTAGTCAAATTCTCTTTCAGTTCCATTGCAAGTACTTGAATAGGAGCAAGCCAATTACTAAATTTCTAGTTGTAGCAACCAGTCCAAAAAATTTTTTGGCAACAGGCCTACTTTGAATTGGCTGGCATTTGCTTTCTGACTCATGTTGTTGGCTAGTAGCTCTCTATTAGGGAGTAGCATTTCAGTATTCTTATCTATCTGGCTAAAAGCCTTTTTTGAATGGACTGACAATGCTCTCCACTTCTCACGCTGAAAACCAACTCAAGGAACTTACAATTGATGCTCATAGAATTATTAAATGTGTCATTGTTAATTTTACCACAGTGGTTTTTGGCCTGTTGGCACGTTGTTTTTTGGGAGGCAGAGAGGGTATTGGGATCACATCTTCTTGTGCTGAAAGGCCTGCACTGGTTGCCTGTTATCAGGAGCAGTTCAGAGTGTTGGCTCTGACCTTAGAGGCCTTACATGGTTTAGGAGCAAGCTACCCAAAGGACTTCTTCCCTCCCATACGGTTCAGATTGCCAATTAAGGACCTCTGATGTTCCTACCCTTGAAAGTGAGGTGGAGTGTAGGACTAGTGATGGGGACTTCCTCAGTGTTTGTATCCTGTCTAAGGAACACCCTCCTTCTTGGACGTTCGCCTGCCGCCTCTCATTCTTAGGCACCAGCCCAAAACATTTTTGTTCACCCAAGCTTTTCATTGAATTTCATCCCCATGCCCTGTTTTTTCCTGGGTGTTATGTCTGTTTTATGCTGGTTTTATATTACTGGCTTAATTGCCTGCTTGTTTTACTTGTTTCTTGAATTATTTGAAATATTTTTTATTTTAACTAGTATTTTTATTACTGCTTACTTGTTTCTTGAATTATTTGAAATATTTTTTATTTTAACTAGTATTTTTATTATTTTACATTGTTAGCCACTTTTAGCAGATCCTGAAATCTGTGGGTATAAATCTTGTAATTAAAGGGGTGAACAAGCTGAAGAGTAGTCTGAGATTCAACAAAGTGACAACGCATAGAAGTTAGTAGGAACTTCTGCATTGGTCTGAATTTCTGTGTCGGTCTGAGTTTCTGCCAGAAGACCTGCCTTTTGAAACTAGTTTCAGATGTGATTGCTCAAGAACACCCTTCTGTTCTTGTTCCACAACCTCCTAGAGCTTACAAAAGTTAGACACGTTATCTGTGTACTTGCTGTAATTGAATGAATTAATTAATTTGTCTAGAATGGCTGATATCACTGCAGGTGGTATCATTAAAGTAACAACAACAAAAAAGAACCAAGCCCCAGGCTCCTGCCCCCAAAAGTTTAGTCTTGTTGACAGTGGGACTGTGGACAATGGGAAGACAGCAAAGAATAAATTAGTACAACAACAAGAACAGGAAGTGTGTATATATGTGTGTGTGTGTGTGCGCGCACATACTGTGGAAAGATAAAGCTTTGGAGGGAATAATTGCAGGATGTGGATAAAACAAAACCATTGTAATTAAAATCAGAATGTAATCAAGCAGGAAAAGTATCCCAGCTTGCTTCGTAAGCAAAGTCATACCTAGTTCTTTGACAAAATGCTTCATGTGCAGGTTAAGAGGGTGGATGACAGCTCCTCCTGCTTCATAGTCTTCTCCTTCCAAGTTGACAGTAGCCAGACGGCCACCCACAGCCCCTCTTTCAAATACATCAATCAGGACATCTTTTCCAAACTTCTGGCGCAGAAAGTAGGCTGCAGATGTGCCCCCAATGCCAGCTCCAATTACAGCTGAAAGAGTTGTGCATACATTTTAGTATTTCCAAAAAAATTGAGAGGGATACCAACCAGCTCTTCCCATATGGTTATGAGGTCAAGATAATGAAAGGTGTTCTAGTATAGGTTTAATTACATGGCTCATAATAATTGATTTTTTTCTCTGTCTCCGTTGAGACTTTCAAAAGCGTCTGAAGCCTTTGCTCCAGAGTACTGTTGAAAATTCTCAGGAAAGCTACTTTAGCGAGTATTTGATTCCACGAACCATTTGGTTAGGGGTTTATGACAAATTGTGTGAGGAAAGGCTGAAGAAACTGGGCACATTTTAACTTTGCTTAAAGAAAATTAAGGTGGGAGAGGACAGGTGCTGAGAGTTTTCAAAAACTCAAAATTGACAACAGGGAGAACACTTGTTTCATGTTAACCCACTAAGCCTATACACACACACACACACACACACGAGGGGGAATGATTAAACTTTAAAAACATAACCCTACAGGTGGTCAGATTAACACACACAATCCAGTCTTCTTTTTTCATGGTATCCTGGGTTATTTGAAGAATGGTCTCTGTTAAGTGGACTGCAAACTGCATTGGGCACAACCATTTCTATGATTATGGCAACAGTGTCTTGAAAACATCTGCTGTCTTTGTGGGCTGTGTTTCCATATGGACCAGTTCTCACTGAAATGTTTCTGTGTAATTCCTTACAGGGGTGGTTCCAGAAAAATAAAGGGCCAGTTAACGTGTATGGATAGGTTTCACAAACCAAGCAGCTGGGCAAGGTCATGGAATCACTTTTCTTGGAAAATTTGCAAAGAGAAGGCAGACCAGGATCTGTCTGGGCAGCCCAGACTAGATGACGGAGTTCCCAAATCTCACATATCAATTGCGTACAAAAATTCCGATTACAAAAAGCTGATAGCATATCACAGAATATTTTTCCTTCTGCATTTTAAAAGAACTTTACTATTCATTAATTAAATGCCATATCACATGCAGATTTGTGCCAACATACACACACAGCCCAATTCTATGCATGGTCACTTAGATGTGAATCCTACCAAGTTGAATGGGATGTAACTCCAAGAAAGCAAATATAGGATTACAACCTGTGACCGAAATGGCAGTTGGGGTCACTATCTCTTCTGGATTTGGTAGCTGTCACAGCCTCAGTCTCAGAAGAAGAAAATAAGGATTTTGGAGACTTTTTGTGTTTGTCTGAATTGATGACTTGTCAAAGTGATGCATTCTAGGCCAAAAAGCCAGGAAATGCCAAAAAACCCTGCACAGATTTGCCCCACGCATTGCTTGGTGGCACAGAAGACCTATACCTGGTCATGGTCTCCATTCTCTATATCTCTCTGTGACAAAGGCATTCTTTCACATTCAGGGTCCATAGCCACCTGGTCACCCAAATTCCAAACCTGGTCTTGCATCTGCAAAACTATGTACAAAATCAGAATCTCCTTTCCTCGCTAAGCACTGCCTTAAAAAGCAGGTGAGTGAGGAATACACCCTTTTGCTATTCTTATTTAACCAATCATTGTTATTCGTATTTATCTAATCATTCTGCCAATTAAAGGTGGATCAAGGCAGGTTACACAACCTAAGTAAACTTCCAATAGCAAAATAAACCAGCCAATTAAATGGTTAGGTAAAACGGGAAGGCAAAGGGGAAATGCGGTTCGACTCACCCTCTGGGTTAGCAAAAATAAAATGGGAGGGGGAAGGGAATTGGGGCTGCAGTTCTGTGAACAAGTATCTGCCTATGTCCCACTGAACTCAGCAAGTCTTACTTCTAGGTTAACATGCGTAGGCTCAGTCTTGTACAACTCCTGTTTGCGCAACTCTAATCCGGCGGAAGTACTTTTTTTTTGTGCAAGTTTCATGAAAATGTTTTATGGTTCTGCTTTTAACAATTGCGGGAGGTAAGAGGCCATGTGGGTCTATAGGCAAGATTAACCCCTTTTGTACTCAACAATTCTGGCACCATAGGCTGAGTGCTGCTCAGCATTGCAAGAAGAATGCTTTTGCCCTGGCTCCGAACGAAGAGTATTCCCCTTCCACTTTTTACTACTTAAATAAAAAGGCCCAATATCACGGGCAAAGTGATTCTGAGCTTTTTTAAAAATCGCTATAAAGACATGAGTGCACTTAAGAATATGCAGAGCCTGCTCCCCTTAAAAGCCACCCACCTGAAGCCACGGCACACGCTAGCAGCCGGGTTTAAACGAGACTCTGTGCTTCGTACAAACGCTTAAATAAAGTTTTAACTAGGAAGTTGGGGGGCAGCAAGGGAAACATATTAATCTCAACCCGTTTGGGGGCCGCCCCCCTCGGACCAGACAAATTCTGACCGGTGCGGCGGTGCTAACAACCCGAGTGGAGCGGGGAATTGCTCCGCAGTGACCTTTCCCCGCCAGTCCCGCGTTTGGTTCCCCCCTACCTATTCGATTAGGCGGGTAGCGCAGCTCCTGGGACCCCGAGGAAAGCCCCCTGCACATGGAGGCCAGGAGCAGGAGGAGGCGAGCGGATCCCGTCCAAGGCACCCACATGGCGGCGGCGGCGGTGGCGGCCGCGGCTGAGGAGAGCGAGACCTGCCTGCCGACCGACGCGCGGAAGCAAAGGACAGGCCTGTGGCTCAGTAGTCCTCCGCTCCGCCCCGCTGCCTTAGTCGTCAGGGGGCGGGCAGCAGCAGGGGCTGTGTCTTAAGGGAGTTAAGGCCCGGCGGGGAGAGCGGGTCTCCCTCTCCCGGATAGCCTGGAGGAGGAAGGTAAGGGTCCCTTAAAGGTCGTCCAGCTGCCTCGCGGAAATCCACCCGTCGGACGTGGCCGCAGGCGACATTTCTTCCCTCCACGTTGCCGGTCCTCAGCCGGCGGTTGCTGAGCGCTGGGGATCCCGGCGATTAGGTGCTGTAGACTAATGGACCGTGGAATTGATCCAGACCTTGATAAGAACGAGAGAACAGCGTTGCTGGATCCAAAGGAGCATTAGTCAGCCTTCAGGCGGGGTAACCGTGTTAGTCTGCACCAGCAAAATGAAACAGTCCAGCAAACAAAAATAAAGTGAGACCAAATTATGCACAGATATGAATTCCTTAAAGCAGAGGCCCAGTTTATGCGCTTGGCAGAATCGAGGGGTGAAGTGTTTTCTGGACTCTACCGTTTGTATGCTTTCATGTTTAAATGTTTCCTTGTGGGGATGGGACACTCACTGCATACTGAAAGATCAGGTGGAAACCTAGGGTGAACCCTTCTTGGCATGTGAGTTTTCCACATGTAAGGTGTGGGTGTGTTTCCCTTGAGGAGCATTCAGTGTGACACCGCACCCACATCCCTGCTGCCAAGCTAAACTGATACAGTCCCAAAAATCTTTATCATTTCAATGGTTAGGAAAAAATTGGTTTCAAAAACTTCCTGTTTGGAGTTTTGATTTTGCTGTTATGCTTGGGTTCTGTCATTGACGTATGAATATTACTATATCCCTCTGGTAACACTGGGAAATAATCCCAAAGCAAAAAATAAAATTAAAATCTATTTTTCAACCTCACTGAATTCTGTCTAATTGCATTCTACACAGGATGCCAACAAGAAGCCTTAGGTCTCCCCTTTTAACTTCTAGCCTGACAAAGCTCTGGGAATCTCAAAAACTTGTGTTATTTGGGCTGGTCTTTTAAAAAGGGTTATTCCATAGGGTTTTTAAAAAAATGGTTGTGGATCAACACAGTAAAAACTTTGGGATAGTGCTATAACACTATCCTTAGGGAACCCAGAGAACTGAAGTTTTGTATGTTCTTGGTTGAGAGAATCCTTGAAAATTATGGTCCCGGGGAAGGGTAAGCATTGAAGCCATGCTTGTTAAACAAGCTGAAGTTTGCAGTTAGAGGTCCAGAAAAAAGAGGAGTGTGTGGCTTCCTCTGTCCTAGCACTGGATTTTAGCTGCTTACTACACTGAGTCCAGCTATAAACAATGAAAAACAAAATGAGATGGCTAGATTAGATGAAGATGCTACAGCTGTGTCAGAGTGCCATCTTCAGATCTAGAGGTGACATTTTGGCAAGGTGGGTGGCACAGTATTTCAGATAAGATGTAGCTTCCTTCTTGAACGGAAATAAATTCCTTTGCCCTTTAAAAAGAAAGCACTACTTATTTGTATAAATCAAGGATATCTCGTCAGAAATCAGCAGAGTTGCTCCATAGTGCTAGGGCAGAGATTACACTGCAGTTTTACCCACTGTTTAAATAACATTGTGTGAACCAAGGCAAAATTTATTTATTTACATTATTTATAGTCTGCCCTTCTCACTGAAACTTATGACAGATTCCACAATGTAAATCAATAGGATGATACATATAATAAGAAATATTTCTAGGAATTGCAGAAATTTTGAAATGGAGCTGTCGTCTGAACAAAGCATTGGTATGAAGCATGACATGTTAACATCAGTAGAAACACAGAGCATTTTCCTGGACTGATGTGTTATGATGTAGCCCTATATGTTAGGGTTGCCTGCTCTGTGTTAGTAAATTCCTGGAGATTTTAGGGAGGGAAGGTACTTCAGCAGCTTATAATTCCATACAGTACATTGTGCAAAGCAACCATTTTCTCAAGTGAAAATGATCTCTGTCGTTTGGAGACCGACTGTAATTCTGGGAGATTTCCAGCCACCACCTTGTGCATTATACAAAAGCCTTTCTGAACAATGACGTTTTACACAGTTTGTGAAATGTCAGAAATGTGTGAGGCTTCTTGATGGCCTCAGGCAGGCCATTCCATATAATGGGTGCTACTACAGAAAAGGCATTTGTATGGGCAGCTGTTGACCTTGCGCATCTGTAGGGGCGGCCCCTGCAGAAGGCCTTGCTCAGACAAATGATGTCGTGACAGGGTATGTGAGGACTTGTACATATATTGAGTCGCAAAATTCCCATCTTTTGCAGACTACGAGTTCAGTTTAAAAAGGAATTCCATGTAATAATAATGTATTTTAGCTTATGTTATCTATCATGGTTGATTTGTACACTACAGTCTTGGAGGGGAAGTAAAATGAAGTGAACTAACCACCAAAGGACGGCTAAGATGGTTAATTCACAAGCTTTCTATGGAAACGAGTTTCGATTGGCTTTTGGTCGCCTTTGAGAAAGGGAAGCTGATTGGCCATCTTGAGAATTTTAGGGCGGGCGAGAACTCCAGCCTCGCGACGACTGGTTGTTAGGGAGACCGATGACGCTAAGCCGACGCGTCTCGACTTCTTGCCTAAGGCGTGCAAGTGTGTGCGCTGCGCCTGTGCCGCAGACTTAGTTCTATTGGAGAATGTTAAAGAAGCTGCCAGAGGGAGAGAAGGGATAGCGGCAGGTCTTGCATTTGAGGCCGGAAGATGAATAAAGCGCGCTTGCCGGAGTTGAAGAAGTCAGTCCCTGGCGGGCGGCGGACGCTAGTCGGGTTGGGGACCGGTCCGGGGACCATGGCGGCTGCGAGTGCCTTTGACGGGAGCGAGGCTGGTGGGAACAGGGCGGAGAGGCGGCTGCGTGGGAATGGTGTGCCCAGTAGTACTGCCTTCCCTTGCAGGAAGTAACGACAGCGAGCCTGTGACTTGACCTCCCCCCTTTTTTTATATAGGAGGAAAACAAGAGTAGCTGTTCTTTCCCTTTTGGTGCCTGGAGAGTTCGTGTCAGGAAAGTGGGTTTTTCAGAACTTCTAAAACTGTTGCTGCAGCATTGTATGATAAGGAAATTCAGCTCTGGCATCCCAGCCCTGCACTGAACAATTACGGGCAGTTGGTTAACAGGGTAGGAGGACCACCATTTCTACTGAAGGGCATTTAATTTTTCTAAAGGTGAGCAAAGGAAAACCCTGGGATGCTGCACTTGTGGACAGGGTCATGTTTGCGAGTAACGCATTACTGTACTGTTAACGACTTAGACCAATTAAGCAGCACTTGTTCTCGACAATAATGAATGCCTGATGGTCTTGCATACACTCTAGACTTTGTTTCCTTATGATGGAATGGGGTAAAGATGCATTTGGTTGTGAATGCAAAAGGAAAAAAATATGTATGTCCATTGCATATTTATTTGCTTTTGGGACATGACTTGAAAATAAAAATCACTGCAGATTTTGGCTTAATAGTTTGCTGTGATCTCTGATGCAATAAAGCTACTTAGTTAACACTGCTAATTTTATAATTATTTCCTTAAGCCCCGTTGTAGCACTTTAGCACTCAATACAGTTATCGAGAAACTGACTTTGACTGTTCTTTACACTGAAGTCAAATGGTGGCCAACATGTCCAAGGGATATTAAGAGGGTTTGATCTAGTTAGGCATCTCGCAATAAATGAATGTGTGGAAATGGCACCAGGAGGACAGCAGAACAACATTGGCATGTGCTAATTGGAGATTAGTTGAAATTTTAAGAAAATGGTTTGCACTATATATTCAGCTAAACTGATGTGAATCTAATCTCTGTAATTATTTATTTTAATTTTGTTTACTTTATAGTCCACCTTTCTTGCTGAGACTTAAGGTGAATCACAGGATATAAATGGTGTATTTAGACAGTATAAAACAACCAGTGAACCATGTAATAGGACTTGGATTACAAAATTATTATTTTAAGGCAATTTCTAGTTAAGTCCCTAATGTTATAAAGGCTAAAAGGGAATTGTTAGGACAGAACTTCCTGCTTTTTTCTGCTGGTTCAGGCAGAAGTAGAATATATATTCCCTGGATTCATCTTGTGACCATACTGGTATACCATTACACCACAAATGATTCTAAAAGTTTCTGTGTTCACACATGTCTTCTGACCACAAAAATTCTGTAGAAATCCATCTTTTTCAGCAGAGTTTCTCATAAGCTACTTAAAGGAGACATAAGAACATAAGAGAAGCCAATGTTGGATCAGGCCAATGGCCTATCTAGTCCAACATTCTGTCACACAGTGGCCAAAAATACCAGGTGCCATCAGGAGGTCCACCAGTGGGGCCAGGACACTAAAGGCCCTTCCACTGTCCCCCCCCCCCCAAGAACCAAGAATACAGTGCATCACTTGCCCCAGACTGAGAGTTCCTATCTATACCTTGTGGCTAATAGCCACTGATGGATCTCTGCTCCATATGCTTATCTAAGTCCCTCTTGAAGCTGTCCATGCTTGTAGCCACCCACCACCTCCTGTGGCAGTGAATTCCATGTGTTAATTACTCTTTGGGTGAAGAAGTACTTCCTTTTATCTGTTCTAACCCAACTGCTCAGCAATTTCATTGAGTTCCCACGAGTTCTTGTATTGTGAGAAAGAGAGAAAAGTACTTCTTTCTCTACCTGCTCTATCCCATGCATAATCTTATAAACCTCGATCATGTCACCCCTCAGCCGTCGTTTCTCCAAGCCATTTGGAGAGACACTGCCATTTGATGCTATATGGAGAACCAAAAACACTCTGCTTGCTAATCTTTTCCCCATTTTAGATCTACCTGTAGAAGTATTTTACATAAGTGTCTGAATGTCTTGTGCAGTTTGGTTCCCGTTTTTTCCCCCATGTGGATTGTTCTTGACTTGTTTTTCCTGCTTTAATACCTTAACTATGTATGAAGCAAGAATGCAAGGACAGCTAAATCTAAAGAAGCTTGCTAACAGTTTTTGTTTGAAGCCTTGTAAAATGAATTGGTGGCCTTTTACTGCCTTACTATCCTGCAGCAGCTGAAATCTTTAAAACTGTATGTAACTAAGTACTGAATTGTGATGACTGATGATGGGGTTTTTAGCAGTCTAAGAGACTGAGGCTTTTGTGGGATATGTAAAACATCATAAGTGATTCCTGTGCTTTGATTTGCAGGTAATTCGAGGAAACAGCATCATTATGTTGGAAGCCTTGCAATGAATTAACAGTGTAGCCTCTAAATGGCATTTAAAACATTTTCTTGTGAGTTCTACAGGAAACATCTATTCCTTGTAAGATTTTTAAGTCCAGTTGTTAAAATGAACTAACTATTGATTTTGAATGTGTTTCCACAGTTGACCTTTTTCTGTGCAGAGACCGCAATATAGCTTTAATTATTTCCCCCCCATGGTGCTTTGACATCAGACATTCTGGATTGGAAGATGTTTCTTTCAGCTGCTAAAGGATGCATTTCAGAGTTGCACCCATGTTACCATGTCGCATAAACAGTTCTTATAGCACCTTATTGAGTAACTTGACTTCGCTGGATACAGGAATTATGCTAGTAGGTAATAGAAAAACCTCTGGCAGTAAGGACTACAAACTAATGCTAATTATCCCTCAAAGACTATACTATAATACAGACACAACTCCTATACTGTATGCTTTCACTGTCAGAGGAAAAAATACTACCAGAACTCAGTCATGGCATTACCCACTTTAATAGGAAAAGATTGGTACTTATTACAGTGCTGAGCTTATTACAATACTGTTTTGCCCAAGATATAAGTAGTGAACAGAGTAAATGACAACCTTGTGTCAAAATTCACCGAACCAGATGAATGGCTATTTGGACTAGTGTTAGTTGCTCCTTGTGGCAACTGGTTGTTAGCACTCCACCATAAGTAGCAATCCATAGTAAACAAATGTGCTGTATCTAATAGTAGGCTATACATGCATTCTTCAATTGCTGAACAGGGACTATAGTTGTATGTTAGAGATCAAACAGTCTAACCTTGTAAAGCAGTAATATTGTTTCTGCTAAACCAGAGATGTTGAACTCATTTGTTATGAGGGCCAGATCTGACATATATGTCAATTTGGCAGTTTGGGTCACGTGTACCATAAAATGGAATGCCAGGTACTGGAGATATATACTTTATAAAGGACACAGACAAACCCAATTAACAATATGTATTTACCCAAAATTGATTCCTGGCACTGAAATCAACTGATTTACTAGGGAACCAACCCACAAATGGCTCAATAAATGTATTTAATCATTGAAGCAGTAGTTAAAAATAACTCTCAAGTATACTGTTATGTAGATTAACACGGAAATGATCTCCTACTCTTGGGTTTTTAGTTAGTGTGGGTATCTTTTCTTTATCCCTAGTTGTAGTCCCCCTTCCTATATTTTCTGTTGTAGTTATGTAGTCTATTAAAAAACCAATAAAATTACCCTCTTGGGGGTTTCAAAAAAATGTATTTAATCATATGCGACTACATTTTTTCCAAGGGACACCATAAAAGAGGGCGGATGTCTTTCATTTCCATACAAGTTAGTTACTTTTTGTATATATGGCACTTTTAGGAGACAAGTCATCTTCCTTGCAAGTAAATAAGGCAGTTCTTCAGCACACCGCCCCCTGTGCCCAGCCTTAGCAGCCAAGCATGGCTACAATCCATCTCTTGATCTTTATTTTGTCTTCTATCCTATCTCTAGGGATGTCAAGGTGGCACGGCTCTTTCCTCCACCACCCCATCCCCACAACCACCAACTCTGTGAGGTAGGCTAGGCTGAGTGACTGGCCGTGGGTGATCCAGATGGCAGAGTCCTGGCTCAGGAGGGGGGGTGTCTGAATCCTAGATCTCCCCGCCCCCAGTTCCCATCCCTCTTGCGTTTCCCTCTGAAGCAGTAGGGCTGAGTGGAAGGCCTGATGGAGAGGCTGTTTCTGAAACCTCCAGGTGGTGCTTTTTGTCCTCCTGTGACCCCTGTTCCCTCACAGGCTCCTCGGCTTGACCAGAATGTATGCTCACCAGGAATATCACCCTTGACTGACCCATTCAAAATAAACAAATCTAATCTGCTAGCTAATTGTGCTAAGTGGAACCCTTTCCAATTTGATTTAGCATCCTTGGATTGTCTGAGGGGGCACAAGAAATGCTGACTTATTGCTTAAGTACAACAACTCATCAGAGGGATTAAAATTGCCAGCTACTAAAACAAGAGCATCAGGGAACTTCAGTAGGAGACTAGTTATGTACTTTTCAAGATTGCTCCAGATTTCCTGTAGCCTAAGCTTATTACCTTGAGGGGCTATGTATACATTAATAACTAAAAGGCAAAAATCTGTTGAATTGTACAGCTATGGCCTGTGTGTATTGGGCATTTGGCCCTAATTCTACTACCGTGGGAACTTACTGTTGGTTTTGGCTTTTCTCCCACATCTGATGGCTCTCAAGAATTAGGGTAAAAACCCAAGCTAACATGCATGGCACATGGAACAATTGCCTTACATTTCTCTTATTAGATAACGTCCAGTCTATTAGTACCTCTCATAAACATTATTTTAAGCATGTTTTCAATAGATGCCACACTATAAGACACACTTTACCAAATACTATTCCTGCACACCTTATCCCCCCATGCAATTTAGCAGAGACTGTACCAGAGGAGAGCACAATGGCTTTCACCTTGAAGGCTATTGGAGAACTTACTTACAGTAGACCATGATCTGGCTTGGAGTGGTTAGACTTACAAGCTATAGGCTGTGCTAAGGTTTAAAACAGGTGCTTAATTTCACTTATTCATGTAGCCCAATTAAATGAGATTAAAGTTAAGCAACTATGACACAGTGAGGCATAATTATATTTAGTGTTCTCTAATAGGCTTATGAAGCCTTAGGTCCTTAGGCAGAACAATGGTGGTAGGCAGCACTTTGGTTACATTCTAGTATGACAGACTTCTGTGTTCAGAAAAAATATTCCTGAAGGTCTGACCTCTTTGCACAGGCAAAAATACACAGTAGGTTGTGTTTCTCAGTTACCAAGTGTTCTTAAAACTGGACTGTTTTAAGAATACTTGGTAACTAAGGAACACCACTTACTGTATATTTTTACCTATCAAAGAATATCCTCCAGGAATATCCTTTCTGAGTGGTTATTTTTCCCCAGGGAACGGGAATGTAGAGCCTCAAAGATAAGTTTCAGTGTAATGCCACCACCAGTCTTAAGACAGTTTTCCCCAACAATGAGGATTCCAACTCAGAGCTCTGTTTTGAGTCTTTCATGCAAATCTTCCTGATCAATCATGTCCATCTTTTCATACCAGTGGTGGTAAGCCAGAAGAGCAGCATTTTTAGCTGAAATTGCACTCATTTCCATGGCGCTTGCAGCCCATTCTATGCTGTTGAGGTAGTACATTCTACTGTGAAGGATGATAGGTGGGCATTTCTCCGGGGGGCTGTAGTGTGGGTAGGCTAGCCATGTTTTTACTGTAGTGGTATCGTAGGAAAGGAAAAGAAAGTTCATTTGCTCTGTGGTGAGGGGTTGGGGTGAGAAAATTTTCCAAACTCGAGGGCCCAGTAAGACATCTTTTCTGTTCCTAACTGGATACACCGTGACCATGGAATTTATAAACAGCTTGGGATTCTTGATGGTGATGATGTGATTTAAATGGAAGTAGGAAGGGTCCTGGTAGCCAAAGAAAGAGGCATTGATGTGACCATGGACAAATGTTGCTACAGTCTCTTGATAGGGCTTGGAGAATTCAGGAATGGGTGGTTTGAAGTTGAGGAATGTTATGTTGGCAATCTTACGGTTCAAGGGGGTTGCAATCAGAACGATGTTGTATGCATCACTCGCTAATCCTGATGTAGAATTGTAGGTCACTTCATACAACTTCACAGTACCACCTTTAAAAATAAACAAGAAGCTATTTCTTTGGTATTGTTACAAGTTTGGCTGTCTGACAATCCTGTGAAGGAGGTTAAGTTGGGGGAGAGAGATTTGCCTAAAGTCACCAGGAAGCTTCATGGTAGAACAACTGGGATGTATCCTTGGTAAGACTGTACAAACTCCTCTCTGCAGATCTTCCTGTTGAAAGTAATGTCTGTTTTCCTCCACTGTCCTCTGATTGCACATAAGTAAGTCAAGTATTAGACATGTGAAGTCTTCAGTGCCCAGAAAACAAAACCCCAATAGTGCTGCCCTTGGAATTTTTCACTAAGAGAAGTGGGGCAAGAGTGTGTGTATTTTCAGAATTTAGAGTGTCTTTACTGCACAAAGTCCTTAGCACTGTGTGTCTAAATTATACAGATAGACCAATACCATATTCTATGTGTACACATAAAGGATGGGGAGGGAGAGCATTTTCAGTAGCTGCCCTGAAATTAGTAAATTCCCACCCAGTAAACTTACAGAAGTAATTGATGATTTACCACATAGTTAATTAAGTTGCTCATTTTAATTGCAGGCTAGATTCAAGCTGCTGATTCCAACCAATTTTTGCTATGCCAATTAATGCCAGAATTTGCCTATAGTGGCAACTGCAAAAGGATGCCACCAATATGTTGAATTTTGCATTCCTAAGTAATAAATCCTTTAAGAAATGATCTTACAGATGACTTTCCAACAATTTATAAGGCTGGAGTCAAAACCATTCCCCCAAATGGAGGGTTCTGCTGCACAAAGGGTGTTGTGTGACTGTTGTGGATTCCCATGTTGTTCCCCAGCCCTACAGTGTGACCATTGGAGTGCGTAGGGAGCTGATGCTGGAGGAAGGTGGTGGGAAAGCTCTATTCTAGAAGTAGAATTCTGCTAACAGTTCTACAGATGCTGCCTGCAATCCTACGTAAAATATTTTTAGCAAAAGATAATCTTGGTTTCAGTTTTGTATGACACCCAGTGGTTATCAGAATACATCTTTATACTCTTGACAACATTTTGTGGAGGTATATGTCAGATTCTGAGCCATCCCAACACCCTGGCTGGGGGGGGGGCACGCACCTGGCAGAGGAAGGATCAAGGTTTCTTGTCTCTGATAGCGGCCTCAGATATGGGGGCGTCACGGGAGTTCCTTCACTCCTGTTGAACACCTTTCCCCCTTCCTCAGTCCCGGTTTGGAGGTTTGTGCGTTTCTCTCTCTCTTTCCACTCCCTTGCACACGCACCCCCTCCACGGCACCGGGGACTGCAATTTATCCTCCCCGGCTGCGTTACGGGCAATCTGCCTTTATTTCTTGCCCGTTCGTGCCTCCCGCGTCCCCAAGTCGTTCCTCTAGCCAATGCCAATTCAACATTCCTTTGGGTATTGGTAGTCCCTATTGGAAGGTCCCCCTCCCGGGTGGCCCCTTCATTGGCCCTGGAAGGAAGGTAGGCTTCTCGGAGGGGTCCCCCTCCTCGGGGCCTCCGAGTCTGTCCCCGTGCTCTGACGCACTCCCATCATTGCCCTTGTGGGCCAAACCTACGGCGCGCGACCCATCAGGCCCCTCTGGTGTCCCTTGTATAGGCAGAGAGGGGCTGGGGGTCCCCCCTTCTGACAGTATATTACTTTGTAGAAGCAGAATTGGTTTTGGCACAAAAGAAAAACTATATGTTTCTACTCTCTCTCTCTGAATGTGGTAGAAGCTCTTTCTGTGCATGCAGCCAGATCTCATCCACCCATAAGATACTGTTGGATTAGGTTGTTTAAGTCAGACCTACAACGTAAGTAGAATTTGTATGAGATGAAAGCTGGCAGCTGGCTCCACCTATTATAATAGCTAGGTCTTGGGTTCTTTGTGTGTCATGCATCTGAAAATCCTCTGCATTTTGTTCCTAAGATGCCAAGCACTGTCATGGTAAAAAGTGTCTGCAGAATTTCCAGCTCCTGTTCAGCCAGCTTACTTATCTCTGGCTGCTTTTCTATGCTTACATTCCCCTCCCTCAGGGCTTGGGTATCTCAGTGAATGTTTTAGTTTTATAAGCTGTTGCTGAAGAGGGGAGAATACTGAGACAACCTCACCTGAACGCCCATTTTGCCTTTTCTTCTCCTCTATAGAAATAACTGTGCCAGGAATCAGCTGTGCTTTAGAAGCATACAGAAGGCCAGTGCATACCCGTTTGTTGCCACCTCCTACTGACCAAAGTCCATTATCAGCACCTGCTAAAGATAAGGTACCTGCCAGAGAGAAGGAAAAAATCAGAAGGGAAATTTGTCTCCACATAAACATAATTATACTGTTAATTAAAAAATGAGGGTCTTGTAAAAGGACTTGTTAAATGTGCAGGCCAAGACGTTGCTGTGAAGTGATCTCGACTTGGAGGAAAACAAACAGGGGAAAGGATGACTTGGTTAGGGATGTTGACACTGTCCTACTTGTGAATGTATGGCAAAAACTGAAACAGCGAATGGGAATAAGTGAATGTGTGTTTCTAATGTAGGAGTGTCAAATATAAGATGCTGGATCTTTACCAGCCACTTAGAGGTCCTTGGTATGCAACTTGCATCACTTTCTGAGTCATGGACCCACAAATGGCAGGCAGGTGTGCTTACATACCAGAGGAAGACTCTGGTGAAATTCAGCTCACCCTGAGCCTTTAGGTAAGATCAAAGTGTCAGTGTTCCTTATAGTGTGGTGGTGGTAAACAGGCTGATATCAGAAAGTGACCTTTGGCAGTGGGGTGGTTTCAAAGCTACTTGGCTCCTTGCAGAAAAGGACTTTGGGGAAAAGACCTGGGGTGAGGGAGGGATAAGCAGAAAGAAGGAAACAATGTTAAACTGCTAGTGGAGGATTTGACTATCTATTGTATTCAGTTTTTGTACCTGCTGTCTAAATCTCTCCCCAGTGCTCTCTCTGGAAAAGACAGCAGCACTTCACCTGGGGAGACCCTCCTAGCCAGACACTGGAAGAAAGGCAGGTACCTGGTGAAAAAAAACTGGAACCCCCCCCCCCCCCCAAAGGGGGGTACTCAGAGGTCTGCATTGGAGGGGAATGTCCCCTTCCATCCATGGCAATCTACAACCAGCCGAGTAACTGTTGGCAGAGTAGTCAAGACACTGAACTAATTAAACGTCTTAGGTGATGTGTGGCCAAGTCACATCCTTTCAGCGTAGCCTACCTCACAAAGTTGTGAAGATAAAAAGGACAAGAGAATGACATAAGCTGCTTTGGTCCCCACTGTAGAAAAAAGCCAGGAGGGCGGGGTAAAAATCTAATAAAACATAATTTAATAAATAAAAATAATAATATAAATGAATAAATCCATAAATATAACTGAAGATGGGAGGCAGATAGAAGGTAGGCTGGTGAATGGGTAAGAAGGAGAGAATGAGGCAGGGAAAAGAAAGTATATGGGGGTTACCAGGAGGAGGGAAAAGGGGAATGATGTGGGGAGCAGTATACAGGGGTCTCCCCAAACAAGTACTTCAGGGTTCTCCACTATGTGAGTGGGCCTGGCCCAGCAGCTGACACTGCCCAAGAGGGCCATAATTTCCCCAGGAAGAGGCTGTTGGGTGGGAGGAGCTGAAGATAGGGGGGCAGTTAAATGTAGGTTGGCTGTTAGGCAAGAAGGAGAGAAGGAGGCAGGAAAATGGGAGAGACTACAGGGGCTTTCAGGAAAGAGAAAGAAGAAATGGTGGGGAAGGTGAAAATGAGATGTATCCTGTAAGTCCAAATCTAAATTTTTCAAAGAAAAAAGCACCACTTACCTACAAAGCCATTGATATTGGTACCTTGGCCAAAGTCTTCTCTCATGACTCCAGTTACTATCTCATTGATGAACTTCTGAGAAAAGCCAGACTTTTGCATGGATTCATCAATGGTCTGATTCAGCATCTGAAGGAGTTCATCCCCTCCAAGGGCATGAAGCAAACCTTCGCTGCTGCTGAAGGCATAGTCATGAGCCTGATACTGATAGATCCTGTATCCAAAAAGGGGAAGGAACCATTAAGAAAAGGGCAATGAAGACTGTACAATATTTGGCAAAAGTTAGGAGGAAAGGGGAAGTCAGGGATTTGTACTTCAAATTGTATAATATAAGAGCTTTCTACTATTGCATTAGCTGTTCTTATTTTGCGTCCATTAACAAAGCGATTCACAAATAAGTCATCTTCGCTAAATGCTAAAGTTCTTAATACTATAAGTTGATTGCAGCTTCTTTAAAAGCATGAGAGTGGCAATGGAAGAGCACATTCCCAGAAGTTTAACCCCATTCTTCCTTTGAATGCTTGTAAATGTTACACATTGATGGGATAGTCTTTTCTTTCTTGTTCATAAGAAGAAAAGAGATTTTAGCACTTACAATGCTGATACTCGACTGAGATGCAGCTAGTAGAAGGTTAAAGGCAAGCATGTTTTAACATACTCAGGGAGACAATGGAGTCTGAATGCAGACTGTACATATTTATTCTTCATTAGCTATGAACCTAATTTTATGTGAGACCTAGAATTCACAGCATAGTTTAATCAATGTATTTGCCCAACAAGATATTCAAATTGCTGTAAGTGCCATGCGAACTGGTTCTTCTGTTTGCTCCCAAAGCTCTAGATTATGAGCTATACCATACTTTCATAGTTGGGGTTTTTTTGCCTAGAGCCAACAAAGTAGTAGTTCTTTAGGATTTTATTCTGCGGTACTCTGAAAAATCTTACTCTTTGCATCCGTTAACCTGCTGCCCACTTCCCACAAGGTAATTAAGTCTTTCTAGTTTAGGACTAGATTTTGCTTTGTGCATGATTACCTCATAAACTTGTCCAGAATTTCCTCCACCCACATGCTCATTCGCAAGGGATTCAGTCCATAGTGCCACAGGAGCTTGACAAAATTCCAGATGTACCAGCCACTCTCCTCAAAGACTAGCTCATCTCCATTGTAAATGCCCATGAGGCCACCTTCCCTTTTAGGAGCAGGAAGTCCTGCAAATGTGGGAATGTGAAACTGTAAGCTAGCAAGGTCTATTAGAAGTATAAAGAACAATCTCTGATTGGATGATTTATTCTTTTATTTACTTCATTTATACCCCTCTTTTCTCCCCAAGGGGGACCCAAAGCAGCTTATGTCATTCTCCTCTCCTTGATTTTATTCTCACAACAAGCCTGTGAGGTAGTTTAGGCTGAGAGTATGTGAATGGCCCAAGGTCACCCAGCAAACTTCCATGGGACAGTGGGGACTCAAAACCTGGGTCTCCCGGATCCTAGTCCGACACTTTAACCATTACACCACAGTAACTGTACGATGCATTTTACTGCTCTTCACTAGAGATGGAACTGAAATATACAAAAATCACACATTCTTAATGTACCTGGGTTGGATCCAGATTATATTTACCATCAGCAGACCTGAACTTTTCTGCCTTTCCTTCTTTCCGTAGCCCACAAGTACTACTCCTGGGTGATAAGAACATAAGAAGAGCCCTGCTGGATCAGACCAGTGTTCCTTCTAATCTGCTGTCATGTCTCACTGTCATGCCAGTGATACTAACTTGCAGGATCATCTCAGATAAATGTCTGTAAGTTTAGCCAGAATCAGTACGTTCTAAGATCTAGGTAAATGGGAAACAGCTGGTTAAGGCAGCAATCCCTAATTAGACTAGGACGGGGATTCCGTTGATAGATTTATCCTCCACCAATCTATCTAATCCCCTTTTAAAGCTGTTTATTCCTGTGGCTATCACTACATCCTCTGGCAGTGAATTCTGCATTTTAATTACTCTCTGTATAAAGTCCTGGCCTTTAACTTTTGCCCATCCTGAATCTACTGCACATCAATTTTGTTGGTGCCCTTGACTTCTAGTATTTTGGGAGAGGGAGAAAAATTCCTATTTGACAACTCTCTCCACCCCATGTATAATTTTATAAACCTCTATCGTGCTGCCCCCTTTAGTCGTCCCTTTTCTAAACTGAAAAGTTCCAGACTCTTCAGCCTTTCCTCATAGGGAAGGAGCTCTTGATTGCCCTCCTCTATACTTTTTCCAGCTCTGTAATGCCCTTTTTGAGATAGGGTGACCAGAACTGTGCACAGTATTCCAAATGTGGCCACACCATAGATGGATGTATACCTTACAATATTGGTCATTTTATTCTCAATGCCTTTTCTAATAATCCCTATCATAGAGTTTGCCTTTTTCACTGTTGCAGCACACTGGGTTGACACTTTCATTGACACTACAACGCCAAGATCTTTTTCTCAGACTCAGCAAGTTCAGACCCCATTAGCCTCCACCTGCAGCCAGCTGGGTGATCTTGGGTCAGTCACAGTTCTCTCAGAGCTGTTCTCTCACGAGCAGTTCTCTCAGAGCTCTCTCAGCCCCACCTATCTCACAGGATATCTGTTGTGGAGAGAGGAAGGAAAGGAGATTGTAAGACGCTCGGAGACTACAAGTGAAGGGCGGGGTATAAATTCAACTCTTCTACTTGAAGCTGGGATTTTTTTTGTTCCAATATATGCATCACCTAGCAACACTGAACTTAATTTGACACACTGTTGCCTATTCAACCAGTTTGTGGAGGTCCTCTTGGAGCTCTTCAGTCAGCCTTGGTTTTTACCATCCTGAATAATTTCATGTCATCTGCAAACTTGGCCACTACACTACTCACCACCAGTTTCAGATCACTGATGAATAACTTAAGTAGTACCGGCCCCAATACCGATCCTTGTGGAACCCCACTGCTTACTTCCTTCGATAGTGAGAACTGTCCGTGGATTCCTACTCCTTGCTTCCTGTCATTTAGCCAGTTTTTATCCATAAGAGAACCCATCCTCTTATCCCATGACTGCCAAGTTGATGCATGAGTCTTTGGCGAGGTATCTTGTCAAAAGCCTTTTGAAAGTCCAGGTATATAGTGTCTACTGGGTCACTGTTATCTACATGCTTGTTCACTTTCTCAAAGAATCCCAAAAGGTTGATGAAGCAGAATTCCCTTTGCAGAAGCCATGCTGATTTTCTCTCAGCAACCTTTGTCCCTCCATGTGCCTAATAATTTTATCTTTGATTACATTTTCTACTAATTTGTCTGGGACAGACGTTAGGCTGATTGGCCTGTAATTTCCTGGTTCTTCTCTGGATCCATTGTTAAAAATTGGTGTAAAATGTGTACTCTCTAGTCATCTGGTACAGTGTCTGTAGGTTACATATACGGGTTAGTAGATCAATGATCTCACATCTGATGAACTCCTTAAGAACTCTCAGGCACATGCCATCAGGACCTGGAGACTTATCAGTTTATAATTTCTCCAGTAAGTCTAGAATTTCAATTTGGCTCAGTTCTTCAGACACCTTTCCTGAAAATGGGGGCTGTGGCATGGGTACGTACCCCACACTTTCCCCAGTGAACACAGAAGCCGAAAAGTCATTGAGCTTCTCTGCCATCTCCCCATCTTCCTTTAGCAATCCCTTTATTCTGAAGGCCCCACTGCTTCTCTGGCTAGTTTCCTGCTCTGGATATATTTTTAAAAAACGTTTATTGTTTGTCTTGATGCTTTTAGCAACCCACTCCTCAAAATCTATTTTTGCATACCTAATTACTGACTTGCATTTCTTTTGCCAGAGCCTGTAGTCCTACCAATTCATTGGGACAGACCTTCCACTTTTTAAAAGCCTCTTAACTTTTTATAGCTTCAAAGTGTTGGCTCTGACCGTATAGGTCTTAAATGGTTTAGGAGCAGGCTACCCAAAGGACTTCTTTCCTCCCATACTGTCCAGATTGCCACTGGGACCACTGTATTCACATGCAGAGAGACTATACATCCTCTGTATTTTAGTATATTTCTTTTTCAGAATAGTATATTAAAATACTGAATGTAATACAAGGAATATTGGAATGTTTGGCTGACAAAAAACTGCACCCACCTCAAAAAAGAAAAAAAAATCCTGTTAAGTGACCTCCATGCCTGAGAGGAATGAATGGAGAGTCTGTGTCTTATTTTGACATATTTATTGCTTTACAACCGTTGACCATATAACCTTAGCTTGTTATTTAGTTTTGTCTTTGCCTATCTTAAAACATGTTCATCGTGTTACATGTTAATTTGCTGTTCAGCCCATCTATAAGTTTGAACCTTACCTTCCATTCCAATGTATTTGAAAAAGTGTGTGCACACACAAAAGCACATGCCTTGAATAAAACTTTGTTGGTCTTAAAGGTGCCACTGGACTGTAAATTTGCTTTAAACTATGTTAGCCACTTTTGGCAGATCCTGAAGTCTTGTAAATAAAGGGAGGTGTGAAAAAGCTGAAGAGAAGTTTGAGATTCAACATAGTGACAACGCTCAAAAGTTAGTAGGAACTTCTGCATTGGTCTGAATTTCTGTGTTGGTCTGAGTTTCTGCCAAAAGAACTGTCTTTCGAAACTAGTTTCAGATGTGATTGCTCAAGAATGCCCTTCTGTTGTTCTGATGTACCACAACCTCCCCATCTAACCTGAGAACTTACAAAAGTTAGATACACATTATCTATGTGCTTGCTGTAATTTATCTAGGGTGGCTGTTATCACTGTAGGCAGTATGATTAAAGTAACAACAGCAAAAAAGAACCAAGCCCCAGGCTCCTGCCTCCAAAAGTTTACAGTCTTGTTGATAGTGGGAATGTTGACAATGGGAAGACAGCAAAAAATAAATTGGTAGAACAAGAACAGGAAGTGTATATATGTGAGCACATACTGTGGAAATATAACATTTCAGAGCAGGGGTGTTGAACTCGTTTTTTATGAGAGCCTGATCTAAAGACCTTGTTGGGCCAAGTCATGTGTGTCATAAAATGTAATGCCAGGTAGCAGAAAGATAAACTTTATAAAGGACACAAACACAATTTTTTAAAATTTAAAACATGCTTAAAACATTAGCACTCTTGCAATGTTTTGTTTATTTAACAATCTCAGATAACTGACACCTAGGGGTGTTGAACTCATTTTTTATGAGAGCCTGATCTAAATAAGACCTTGTTGGGCCAAGTCATGTGTGTCATAAAATGTAATGCCAGGTAGCAGAGAGATAAACTTTATAAAGGACACAAACACAATTTTTTTTTAAATTTAAAACATGCTTAAAACATTAGCACTCTTGCAATGTTTTGTTTATTTAACAATCTCAGATAACTGACACCTCTTGCTCTGAATTATTGCATCAAAATCTGGAGAAAATGTGCTGTGGCAATCTTGAATATGCTGTTCAGTTGTGTATCTGTAAGTTGCAAACCTACTTTTGATTTATTGACATTTATTACAGAAATCTCATGGTCAATGCTTTGAGCCTAAGACCCAAGGGAAGTCATGAAATGACTGGGCATTGCAAGCTTTTGTATATAAGTTGCTTTGTGTGCTGGTCAAGAATATGTGAAGGCACCATGACATAGACTGTGGGCTACTTGTTTGTCTACAAAACTATAGTCTTCCCCAGATAAATAACTACAATTCCTATAAAGCAGTGCAAGAATAGAGAGACAGCAATGTATAGTGGTCAGTATCAGCATACTATCTGGGAAGTCTACGTTCAAAATCCTCAGTCTACAAAGGAAATGTGCTGGGTGAACTTGGTCAGGACGTGCACTCTCAGCTTAATCCACCTCACTGGCTTGTTGTTATTCCTCATCTAAACAGTTCACACTGCTTTCCTACTAAGAACGACTGGATTATGAGGGCATGAATACAGTGAGAAAGAGGAGGGGAACCGAGTTGCAGCCAGGAGAGCCCTGGGATAACGAGCCCAACAAAACACACACACTCTCTCTGTGTGTGTGTAGAAAGGGAAAATGCTCATACCTTGAATATAACTTTGGTCTGAAAGGTGCTTTTTATTTCTCCCATGTGATTGAAGGACCTGGGCAAAGTAAGCTCTCACTCTTTCACTCCCCCCCCCAGGAGGGAAGAGAGGCTTGGCTCAGTAGCTCTGCTATGCAATTGAGAGAGCCTGGCAAGCCAAGATCTTGCTCTTTTCCTCCTTCTCCAAGGGGGGGGGGAAGCCTTAGCCAATGGAGGGAATGCCCGTTAGCTCTTGTGCGATTGAGAGAGCCTGGCAAAGCAAACTTACGCAGATGGAAACATGTGAGTGGGAGAAGGAAGCAGATGAGAGCCAGTTGCTCGCGGCCCAGATACAAGCCCAGTGGGGGCCAGATCCGGCTCGCAGACTGCATGTTTGATACCCCTGCTTTAGAGGGACTAATCACAGGATGAAACAAAACCATTGAAATTAAAACCAGAATGTAAACTATCCTAGCTTGCTTCGTAGGCAAAACGTCATACCTAATTCTTCGACAAAATGCTTCATGTGCAGGTTAAGAGGGTGGATGGCAGATCCTCCTGCTTCATAGTCTTCTCCTTCCAGGTTGACAGTAGCCAGACGGCCACCCACAGCCCCTCTTTCAAATACATCAATCAGGACATCTTTTCCAAACTTCTGGCGCAGAAAGTAGGCTGCAGATGTGCCCCCAATGCCAGCTCCAATTACAGCTGAAAGAGTTGTGCATACATTTTATTTCCACAAAACTGAGAGGGATACCAGCCAGCTCTTCCCTTATGCTTATGAGATCAAGATAAGGAAGGATGCTCTCATACAGGTTTAAGTATGTGGATCATCATAATTGATTTTTCTCTCTGTCTCCGTTGAGACTTTCAAAAGCATCTGAAGCCTTTGCTCCAGAGTATTGTTGGAAATTTTCAGTTAAGCTACTTTGGCAAATGTTTAATTCCATGAACCATTTGGTTAGGGACTCAACACAAATTTTGTGACAAAAAGCTGAAGAATCTTAGCACATTACCTTTGCTGAAAGAAGATTAAGGTGGGAGAGGACAAGTACTGTTAGTTTTCAAAAACTCAAAAAATATTGATAACAGGGAGAACACTTCTTTCATGTTAACCCATTAAGCCACGGTGGAATAACAATAAAAGCAAGAGGAAACAGACACCCCGAAAACCAATTGTCAGTGTATATTGACACCAACAACTTTAAATAAAGAACTAAAACAGAATACTTAACAGTTAATTAGTCTTGAAACTAACATGCAAACATTGCAGAATACACTCTTTAACAATGTACATTATATAATGCAATACACGAGTTTAGCAAGTTTCCAGTGTACTTTTCATGTGCTTGAGAGAAAATGTCCGTATAATGAATCCCATAGATAACCTGAAAGTTGCAACAAAAAAGGAGAAAGTTGGCTTATGGGGTTCCAGATATACCAAAAGTTGGCTTACGGGTTGTATATCCGGAACCCCGTAAGCCCCCAGGGCTTTGCGGAAGAACAGAAATTTGAAACAGGTTGTATATCCAGAACCCTGCAAGCCAACTGTTGCTTTGCAACCCTTCAGAAATCTGTGGGATTCGTTTAGTGAATATTCCTTCTCGAGCACAAGACTCACACACCAAGCTAACTTCCACTTTTTTGTTGCAACTTTCGGGTTATCTATGGGATTCATCATGGACATTGTCTCTCAACTGCATGACACGCATACTGGAGACTTGCTAAACTTATGTATTGCATTATGTAGTGTACATTGTTAAAGAGTGTATTCTGCAACGTTTGCACGTTAGTTTCAAGGGCAATTAACTGTTGAGTGTTCTGTTTTAGTTCTTTACTTGAAGTCCTTGGTGTCAATATACATCAACAATTGGTTTTTGGGGAGGGGGGTTTCCTCTTGTTTTCACATGCAGATTTGTGTCAACATACACACACAGCCCAATTCTATGCATGGTCACTTAGATATGAATCCCACCAAGTTGAATGGGATTACAATTTGAGAAAGAGATGGCAGACTTTCTGTCCTGGATTTGGTAGTTGTCATAGCCTCAGTCTCAGAAGAAGAAAATAATGATTTTGGAGATTTTATTTTGTATTTGTCTGAACTGATGGCATGTCAAAATGATGCATTCCAGATGAAAAAGACAGGAAATGCTGCAAAAACTTCACAGATTTGCCCCAGTCATTGCTTGGTGGCACAGAAGAGCTACACCTAGTAATATTCTCCCTTCTCTGTATCTCTCTGTGACAAAGACATTCTGCCAATTAAGAGTAGATCAAGGCCGGTTACAGACCCTAAGTAAACTTCCAAAAGCAAATGAAACCAGGCAATTAAATCATTAGGTAAAATGGGGGAAATTGGGGCTGCAATTCTGTGAACATGTATCTGCCGATGTAATTCTGACCTCAGCAAGTCTTACTTCCAGGTTAACATGGGTAGGATCAGTCTTGTACATCTCCTGTTTGCACAGCTCCATAATACTGTGGAAACTTTTTTTTGCAAGTTTCCTGAAAGACTTGCTTAGGTGTCAGAATTTTTGAGAACAAAATATGTCAATTTTACATATAGCCCCACATTTCCCCTTATCTTCTGCAGTTGTTAAAAGCAGAAACATAAATCATGTGGGGCTATATGTAAAATTGACATATTTTGTTCTCAAAAATTCTGGCACCTAGGCAAGTCTTTGCCTTGGCCCAGAATGAAGAGTATTTCCCCTCCACTTTGTATTATTTAAATAAAAAGGACCAGTATCACCGGCAAAGTGATTCTGAGCTTGTGCAGCTTGCCGGAAAGCAACAAGGCAGCTTTTGGGGGGGTCGCTATGAAGACAAGCATGTGCAGAGCCTGCTCCTCTTAAAAGCCACCCACCTGAAGCCATGGCACACGCTAGCAGCCAGATTTAAAAGAGACTCTGTGGCTACGTACAAACCCACTCGGGCCAGACAAATTCTGACCGGTGCCAACAACCCGAGTGGAGCGGGGAATTGCTCCGCAGTGACCTTTCCCCGCCAGTCCCGCGTTTGGTTCCCCCCTACCTATTCGCTTAGGCGGGTAGCGCAGCTCCTGGGACCCCGAGGAAAGCCCCCTGCACATGGAGGCCAGGAGCAGGAGGAGGCGAGCGGATCCCGTCCAAGGCACCCACATGGCGGCGGCGGCGGCCGCGGATGAGGAGAGCGAGACCGACCGGCCGACCGACGCGCGGAAGCAAAGGACAGGCCTGTGGCTCAGTAGTCCGCCCCGCCCCGCCGCCTTAGTCGTCAGGGGGCGGGCAGCAGCAGGGGCTGTGTCTTAAGGGAGTTAAGGCCCGGGCCTGAGGCGGGGGTCTCCGGGATTGCCTGGAGGGGGAAGGCCGTCCAGCGAAAATCTACCCGTCGGACGTGGCCGCAGGCGACATCTCTTCCCTCCACGTTGCCGGTCCTCAGCCGGCGGTTGCTGAGCGCTGGAGATCCCGGCGATTAGGTGCTGTAGACTAATGGACCGTGGAATTGATCCAGACCTTGATATGAACGAGAGAACAGCGTTGATGGGTCCAAAGGAGCATTGGTCAGCCTTCATGCGGGGTAACCGTGTTAGTCTGCACCAGCAAAATGAAACAGTTCAAATTTATTCCACCATAAACTTCCCTGAGCTATAAATCAACGCGTTCATCTGGCAGATACATTAGTGTCCTAAACTACAAAGAACAATTTTGTTCTGCAAAGGCCCTTGGTAAGAACATGAGAACTGCCTTTCTGAATTTCAAAGAGAGGCGTTTTACGCTTCAGACTGGATAACAATGTTGGACTCTACCAACAAAATTAAATAAGAATTTAGTGACACTTTAAAGAGGAACAATTATTCCAGCATAAGATTTATTGTGTCAGATAGCTGAAGTGTACATTTACGTGGCAGATAGATATATGATTAAAATTACAAACATCAGATGTGATGGAAGAGCAGCTAGTACTTTCATGCAGCTGAATAATGAACTTTCAGTGCACTTTAGCCATCGTTTGCCCTTTCTCACGGTAAGATCCAGTTGCAAAGAGCACTGAAAGTGTGTGAAAGCGTAAGAGGCCCAGGAAACTATTTATTTTTCTTTTTTTTGATTAAACTGTTTTTATTACTTTTAACATGTATATCACAATATAGAGCAGGTTAACAACATTCAAACAAAACTAATATACCTGAGAAAAATAAGATACCTATATAACAAATACAGTGCATGGCTACAACGTAAATGAAACCGTGAGTGTGTTACATGGATTATAATGAGTTCAGAAATGTAATAAGTTTTTAAAGTACGGATTCCTTGGAATGATTTCGCCTTCAGCAAGATACTGAACTACAGGGAACCAGATTGAAACTCTATTTCTCATGGCATAGTTGTGAACCATTTCATCGCAGGTCCACTCAGAATGGCCAGTATCCACTGTCTACTGTTGTTAAACTGGCTGATGAAACTTTTAAGACATGCGAAACAGGATGCTGGACTACATAGACCACTTGTTTGATCCAGGCAGGCTTTTCCAGCTTTAGATGATCCCTGCAAATAGAGAACTGGCCCAGGTAAGAGAAAGGTTCCCCCATCCCCCTGCACTGGTTTTCTATATTTGTGTGTGTTTTAGATATAGGGAGGCATTCCAAAATGTGATTCTTCCATCAGCAATTTAAAGTGCAAACTTTCCACCCCCTTGTTCTCTTGTACATGTGACCCAGGACTTAGGTGGGTGTTCCATTTGCAGCTGTTGTCTGTTGGTTTCCTTTGGACCTCAACAGCAGGTCAAGGAAAAGAGGAGCATCCCCTGTTTTGCTATTCAGCACAGCTGTTGTCAGGGCTGACAGCCATTGAGAAATCCAAGTATCCACAAAGTGTGTGTAAATTATGGTTGTGCTCCTACCCCTATAAGCAGGCTACCTGCGCAAGGTTGCCGCCTATTCAGCCTATTAATTGCTACCAAATGTGGCTGACCTTAATAAAGGAATCTGCACAGGGCACCAGCAATTTGTTAAAGATCCCCTTTCTAATCACCTGTGCAAATGTCTAAATTAGTATAGTTTAGTTGAAACATTCAAGAGGCTGGAATTCTCTGCCTGAGAAGAAGATCGCACTAGACTCAATGGGTCATTACTAGTGTCCATAGAAACCCGTTGTTACTCTCCTGGGATCCCCAACGAAGTCAACGGGACTTGCTTATTTATTTACTTAATAGTCCATCTTTTTCACGGAGACTCAAGGCAGATTACATGGTGTAAAATAATGTAATGAAATAGCATGACAGATCTGTTAAGAAATGCAATAAGACTGGTATGACAAAAATTAGACACAGGATCAAAAGTATCAGGCATGACATGTGAAGAGGAAAATGATAGCATTATGAAGTATTACACTGACACGTATTTATAGATGATTTAGAACCATGTGTCCCTGCAAAACTACAGCTCTGATGGAGAGAGAAGTATGCAATAGCAAGTAATTCCTTGAATTTTGAAACCATACCGCTTATCTTTCTCTGTTAGGGTCTCTTTTTCAAGCTATTTGCCAGTCGCGCCGCTGGTGTAGTGGTATCATGCAAGATTCCCATTCTTGCGACCCGGGTTCGATTCCCGGGCGGCGCAACAAATCCTTTTAAGCCCTAAAATAACTTTCCAGAGTCAACTAAAATACCAGCATTTCCCACCGTAACGCCTAACTATCAGGCGTGAAACAAACTGCGTTTTTTAAAACCAAGAAGAACGTAAAAGTGTTTGAAAGGAACGATACAGCAAGCATGTGCGAAGCCAAGTCTCGCGAGATCTACCCGGTATCAGGAGAAAGAGAAACCGCATAGAGGCCGGCGGAGGACTGGATTGAGCGCCAACGCAGACGGGTGTCAGACCCGCCGCGCATGCGCAGTCAGCCCCTTCCTTCGGCCGGCTCGGGCCTCTCTGCCCGCCAGCGCCATCTTGAGAGGACAAGCGGGGACAGGGGGCCTTGTTGTCCGCCGCGGATCCCCGAGGGTCGGGATCTCCTTCGCGCGCGGACTCGACCCACGGGTCGGCGCCGTGACTGGACCTGGACGGGCGAGGCTGAGGAGGACGAGCCGCCGCCATGGAGGACGAAATGCCCAAGACCCTGTGAGTCTCGGAGGCTGTGAGGCCTCCTGGGCCGGAGGGGGAGGGGTTGAGCCACGTTGACCCCCCGCCTCTCCCCAGCCATGAATCGTTGCTTGGCTTCCCTCAGAAAGCCGCGGTTGTCTTTTCTCTTCCGAGGTTTTCTCATAAAACCAGGAAAGGGGAAGGCGTGGAAAGGAGGCCTTGCCTGGCACACATGGAACGGAGTGAGGCGGTAGAGTGGGCTGTACCTCTTCAGTTCAGGCTGCGGGAGCACGTTCCTGTCTGCTTCGTTTTGCAAAAAGAGAGCTCGTGGAACAGGGAGCGGTACGGGCAAGAGCCTTCCTCCCTGAGGCACTAGGTTTTTGCATGCAGGGAGCTCTTTATATGGAGGAACCTTTGCCGATGGCCTTCCTCAGCTATAGTTCCAAGGGGTACAGTCTATTCTACCTCCTCGTTTTGTTGCTTCGGCCAAATCTCTTTTCTTATCCGCCTCTTCCGTGCTGCGGAGACTAGGGAGAACAAAGTTCCGGGGGTAGGACGAGCGAGTAGCTTGTTTTTGAATGATTCAGTCTAAGTAGTATGAGGGGGTGGAAGGTGTGTCCCTCATGTCTGCTACCTTCTTTGGTACTGTTAGTACTTCGGCCCTTCGGTGTATTCAAACATTTGACTTTTATTATCTTATCGCGGCCTATTGAAGTTAACTAGAGTGACTATCAATGTAATAAACAAACCATACATGGATGTTAAAGCTGGCCTTATTCAGAGGGTTATTGTAAGGTTTATTAGAGGTTAGGATTTAGCACTCTTTGAGCACTTAAGCAAACTCTTGAGTATGTCTTAAGTGACTTTTATCTTCATGTACCAAGGTCTGGGGGAGATTAGAGGAGGAATTAGGGAAGGTTCTTTTCTGTCACTTTTTTAAAATAAAAGGATGTGGCTGTGGTAAAGGCTGTTATGTCACCTTTTTGTTTGCAAACTTCTTTGGCTAGAGGAAGCCACAGAAATGGAGGAGGACCTGTTACATGCATCTGTGTTTTTGCTTCCCAAAGGCATTTGAGGCAACATTATTAAGTCCTTTTTTCCCTCCAAAAGTAGTTGGGGGAGGAGAGATCTCTTTAAAGTATTAGGCACTGTGAGAATATTGTGTATTCTTTTCTCATAATTTATTGTGGGGGAAGGGCTTTCTGAATGGATTATATAGTTCAAGAGTTATTGGTCCTACTTGAGCAAGGTTTGCTTCTCTTTCTTCTGAGGTCCTGTTTTAGTAACTTTTCTTACCTATTTGTTCAGATCAATGTCCATTCATTTTATTAGATTTAGCCGTGTTGTTCTGTTGCTTCAAAATTTTTGTCCAGTGGCACCTTTAACACCAACAGTTTTGCACACACAAGCTTATATCTTGAATAAAATTCTGTTGATCTTAAAGGTGCCACTGGACTGAAAACTTAGTTCTCATTCATTTTATTGGCATGGGAAGTTATACAGGCATTACAAAAGAATCCATGAGGCATTGGTGAGTTGGGATGGGTATCATATCACTTTGGACAGATATCTACATGATATTTGAGGTCTGACTATATCCTATTTCTTCTTGAATCCATGTTGGGCTCACCCCCATAATATTTTGATGAATGGGGTAATATGTTTGATAACGTGAAGATTGTCATGTTTAGGATATTGACACAGAAAATACCTCTGTATTATCAAGTCCCCTCATGCTGTGGTGATCACATACAAAAGGTTAAACAGATAACTTTGATCAGCTTAACTGTCTATGTTTGCTCAGTTTGCTTATGCTCATAATTGGCTTTCTGGAGATTTTCATTTAAGTATGTTGTATTCATAAAACTACACAAAATTGACCCTACAGTTGAAAAACATTGCAAGGATTTGAATTGGTAATGGTTGCAAACAGAAATCGTTATTTTTAGCACTTAACTGTGTGCAGAGATCTTATGCCTTGTTTATTCACCTAAAACATAATTGCCTTGGGCCAGCTACCTTATATTATTGGGTTGATCTGTTGATGCTACTTTTAAACAGTTGTTAGTGCCAGTGAAGTGGAAGATAGAAATAAATTAAGGTGTCAGTTCATTTGTTCAAATAACTAAAAGTCATATGGGCACAATCCAGCTAAAGTAGTGTGTAACTTATTATGATTGCACTGTTAAACAGATGCCCAGTTCTGCAATTTAAATCAAAGTGCTGAACTTTGGCTGATCATGGTCACTCTGTGGTACAGTATTACAGGAGTAATTACACGTAGTTCAGCACATTCTTTACAAAATTAACATGTGTTTCACATTAATGCAGGAGTAATTAAACATTAGTGTGAGTTTGGAATAAATAGTCTATTAATAGCACATTTTAACTTTTCATAGCAGTTATTAAAAATTTGTGCATAGTGCAGTTTTCTATACATTGAAGCAAATAGTATATTAGTTCCATAAAATATTGTTTTAAATACAACAGGGCATAGGTATGAATGTGAAATTACATAACTGTCCACAAGAATCAAATGCATATGGACATGAGATATCTTGATTTTATTTCTGGGAATATCTAGTGAAGTATAATGTATTAAAATATACTCTAAAATATTGATTAGGATAAGTGGTATCTAAAAACCTTGCTGTGGAGAAAACTAGTAGTATGTAAAGGCAGATTTATTTTGTTATTAATTTTAGCTTATTTTGCAACAGTGCACTTTCAGTTGTACATACTCTGAAAGTTATTGTATTGGTTTGAAGCTTGAGCTGTGTGCTTCCTATGGTTTTTAAATTATTATATTATTTTGAGAGATTGAGCTAGAAGAGAATGAAAAAGCAAGACTGACTCCAAGAAAAAGATCTTGAGGGGAGACATTTTCCTGGAATATAATTTCAGGACACTACCTATATATGAGGGAGCACATTTTCATGTTTTGATGTAATAATTTTTTTTAATTTGTTGAGGCTAAGCTGTATATATAACCTGGACTGAAAAGTAAGTTTGACTGAGATTGATGAGGTCACTGAGACTATACAGGGTCATTTCTTAAGAAGCATGGACTAGGACCTGAGCCTCATTCAGTCCTGGTATTCCACACATTGAACTGTATTGCACATAGAGGAATGCAGTAGGTGTCGGAAAGTGCACATTGTGTTGACGGTTTAGCTTTTGCTCTTAAAAATGAGAATGTTTACCTGTTGCTAGTGCAATTATTTTGTGCAGTGAAATGTTCTTCCTTTGTGCAGATTTCTGGTGCTACATGGTCCAGTAGTGAATTAGGCTATAGGAACCCATAAAGACACTCTGATTGTAAGTAGGGTTGCCAACCACCTGGAAAAAAAATTCTATCCCCTAAGGGGCTTAATGAGATGTTATTTAGTGGTTGGTGGTATGTACCTTCATGTAATTAAAAGTTTGTTTATTTATGTTATTTATAGTCCGCCTTTCTCACAAGGACTCAAGGCAGATTATGCATTGTGAGTCTATACATTGTGAGTCAGCACAGTCAACAAAGCGGGACATTCAATAACCAGTGCGTTAGGATTTTAGAAGTCTGGAACCAACTAGAATGAGTTGAAGCATAGCATGAGTATTAAGTTAACACGACACATTAAGCCATATAAAAATTACGTAATAGGATCCTACTTAAAATAAGCTATACACAACTGTATAGACCACAGTCCCTAATAATTTATCCAAGTAAGCTTGAGAACCATTGTGTACAATGCAACCCTATTAGCTGCGCAGAAATAATTCAGTTTTGCAATGTTTGCAGAAGGCCAGGAGAATGGGAGCTTTCCTGACCTCTTCATGCAGGCCATTCCATAAGGTGGGAGCCAGGAAGGAGACAGCACATGTACAGGCAGGTGTTGATTTTGCCTATTTGCAGGTTGGCACCCACAGAAGCCCCTGCTGACATAAGTATAGTTGTGGTAGAGCATAAAGGGAGAGGCTGTCCTGCAAGTAAGAGGGGCCAAGGCCATGAAGGGCTTTGTATGTATAGCCAGTACCCAAAAACTGAGCAGAATAATAAATGGGCAGCCAATGAAATGTCTGCAGAATAGGAGTCATATACATGTTCCATCTAGCTCCTGCAGCATTCTGGTCTTGTTGCATTTTCCAAATTGATTTTGACAGGAGACCAATGTATAGTGCTTTACAGTAGTCTAGATTTCATGTTACTGTGGCATGCATCCAAGTTGGCTATATTATAGTAAGAGGCCACCTTATGGGCTAGGCTGAGTTGGTAGAAAGCATTTTTTTGCAGTTCTGTGTGTTAGGGCTCTGTTAAAGGGTCAATATATTTTTTTCTCCAGGTGGTTAGCAACCCTAATAGTAATGCAGTTAACATGTGTATTAAAATACACTTAATCTTTGTGGCTGTATACATACTTCTGAAGTAAAACTGATGATATTAACCAATGTTTGTTTCTTTGTGTTGCCTTTGAAGCTACACTAGGACAAGTTTGGCCTTAAAAACTGAGCCATCCCCCACTGGGTTGGGGGGGGGGTTGGATTCTCATTTATATATGAGTTGTATAAGCTGATGTATGTTTGGGGGTTCCTTTAGTTAAGTGGCAAGCATGTACACAAAGAATACTAGGTGGATAGAAATAGGGATGAATATGTTTAATATAGTGCTTTTCAAGTGGTATACAAGTGGAGAACTGGGAATTGTTCTATCAGTCTTCAGAACTGGCAAGTAAAACACAACAATATTCTCTTTAATTCAGTTCAGCGTCTGATTTGTATTTGTATTGAGAAATGGTTGTGTAGGTAAGATCCAAATTTGTAGAGCTCCGAGTACAGCCTCCAGCTTGTCTCTGCAGCCCAAGATAAAATTGTTGTATTAGTTTTTGAGAGTGTATCTTTCTAATAACTTAGAGGGGGAAAAGATGAAGGGGGGAAACAGGGAATGGGGTAAATACATAGGAAAAGTAATTGCTGATAGTCGCAAGGTTAACGTATTGTGTTCTAGGAGTACAGTATGGGGGAATATAAATGGAGAAAAGGATGCTAATGGAAGCTTTCAAGATCTTTAGGATTCAGTTTGCTAATATGTATACCAGAAGCTTCTGTTGGTGCCTTTTCAGTATTCATACCTGCAAATAGCCTCTAGTTTTAACAACATTGGGGAAATATATGTAGACAAAATGTTCACTTGCTAAGTAGACACCCCCCCCCACCCCGATCAAGCCTTGGTCTTTGACATAACTTTTCCTCATCATCTTACTCTTTTTGAGCATCCTGTTCTTGAAAAGTAGCTGTTACGTTTTATTTTAGTAAACTTCTAGAAGGTGCAGTCACTTCCCTCATCTTTAATTGAAGAATGCTTATTGTAGCAGTTGATATTACAACTTTTTTGAATGATCTTTATGTTACTTTTGCAGGTATGTGGGGAATCTATCAAGAGATGTTACTGAAGCTCTGATTCTCCAGCTTTTCAGCCAGATTGGACCATGCAAAAACTGCAAAATGATAATGGATGTAAGTTGCAATAGTTACTGACATCTTAGTTTCAGTGAATGAGATTATTTTTCCTTACCCTTGTTGTGGTTTGCAAAACAGTCAAACAATATCAACAGCAATAAAGTAGACTAAAAATCCAAAAGCATAAAAATATAACAATAAAAAAATTAAAACTGGTTTGTACTGAGTAATAGAGGAGAATAAAACAGTATGATACTCTTGGTACATAAATAGTAGCTGTAGGCATAAACCCAGTTGGTGGGTACTGGTATAGCTAATAAGTACCTGCGCTCTCCGGCAGTGAACAAAAATGCCACAAAAAATTCCCCAAAGAGCTGAGAGTGTAGCAACAGGGGTCGGATATATAAATCAAAATAATAATAAATCTAAAAAAATATATAAACTGTACTAGAGACCACAATAACACTCCAGGAACCACAACACTCCAGGCAACAATCATGAAGATTCTGCAACCACATTCCTTGCACATAGAAAGCATCCCTGTCATCTCTCAAATAGCTTGCATGTAAGATAGAGGATAGACGGATTGGATCCCATTAAGTGAGAAGCTGTGACTAAGGCAAAGCTCAGGTTTTTGCCAGCAACAAAATGGAAGAGACAGAACTAGAATTCTCACAGCTTCACATATGTAGAGTATATTAACTGGTGACAGGAAAAAAGGCATTTTGTGAGTAATTTGATAACCTCCTTTGGCCCTGGTGTTGGCAGGAAAGACTACAGAGAAAGAAAGGCATAATGTTGTAGAACAATAGAGGAGCAACATGACTTGGATCCCCAGTTCAGAGACTGGTCTGCAAGGCAGCGGAGACACAGCTGAGATTTTACACCATTAGACCCAGTTACTGGGGATGAGCTGCTGATGTTAACTTGTTGCCACGGATGCCAGGGATTTTGTTTAGCAGCTTCCCATGTAGCCAACCCTCTGCTTTATTAATGAGGTTATTTACCACATGCTGCTGCTTTGTTCTCTGTCTCCCATCCCCATTCTGCAGCCTGTAGGGCAGGGGTCCCCAGTATGGAGCCCGTGGGCACTATGGTGCCCACCAACACCTTTTCTTGCACCAGTCAAGTGTTTCTAGGAAGTGAGTGGGGCCAGGTAGAGCTTTTGTCCAGCAAGGCTTCTGATTGACTATTGGAAATTTGATTGGCTGTGCAGATTTTTTTTAATGTTACTTGGCGGCAGCTGCCACTACAGCACAAGAATTTGCACTGTGTTACTGAAGTTAAGCTGTGGCAATAATTTTGTGGCTGGCTCCTACCCCTGCGGCGGCCATTTGTTTGCTGAGCCCACCATGTTGTGTCAGAATTCCAAATGTGCCCGCAGGCTTAGAACGGTTGGGGATCCCTTTTGTAGGGTCTATCACACACCTTCAGTAATCAGGATTATTGTGAACCTGGAGGAGTCTGCTTCTTCCCTTTGCTGTTGCACTACAATGGAGACACTGGAGGACCCTTTCAGTGCCTCCCAGAATATCTCACATGAGGAAGACTACTGAAATTAATCAAAAGCAGGTGGTGGTCATAGATCCCTGTCTACTAAGGCCTGTTAAAACACATCTTTGGAATAGTGCTAACATTCATTGAACAATATCAGGAATGAAAGCAAGTTGGATTAATAGGGTTGCCAAGTGTCTTGGTGTAGCAAGGCTTTGTGTGTTTCAGAGTTGCACTGTATGCCAATGATAGGTACAGCTGTGCCGATTAAATACCTATTAGGCATCTTGCAGTGATGCAGGAACCAGGCTAGAACAAGAGACTTTGCAACAACACAAAACAACTAGATGCACATCAATCACTGCAGGTGTTGGTCATGTTGTAGCTTCAGTACATGGTTGGCACTATGGATGTGGTACAGCCTTGCATTTACCCCTGTTAAAGGGCTGCCAAGAAAAGAGTTGAAAGGGCAGTAATTAGTACTGTTCAGCAAAACAATGTGGGGACTCGCAATGTTCCCTCAAAGCTGTGGAGTCTTGTGAGCAAAAATTCTACTTTGTGAGCTACTGGCATTAAAGTTGTGAGCGAGGGATTTGGCTGCTGCATAAATTAATTTGCTGTGGAGCCATCCTTCCTGAGCTAAGACAAAAATGTGTGACCTGGAGGCTTAAAAACTGTGAGCTAGCTCACACTAACTCAGCTTAGAGGGAACACTGCACTCACGTACTCTGCACATGCTGGTGAGCTACAAATTTCAGTGTGGCAAATATAGATACTCCCCCCAGATTTCTACACATTAGGATTCATCTGTTGGGAAGGAGGATAATGTAGCTGCTGAGCCAATAGTCATGCCATGTAGGAGGCTTGCAGTTTCCAGTATTGGGATCTAGGACTTTTTGGAAATACTCAGGTCTAATAGATCTGAACTGAAAAATACCATTTTTTTTGCACACCCCAGTAGAGAATCATGGGAACTTGCCTGTGTCTTGAAGTAAAGCACCTGTATGGGTTTTGAGCAGAGCAGTGTTAGCACTATTCTGTAGCAATGCTTGTTTTCTTCCTTGGCTGGTTGTGCAAAGTGCACTTTCTAGAATTTGAGTCACCAAAGTCCCCCTATGTGTGTTTAAGTTGTACATGACATGAGGTTAGTGTAGCATAGCCCCATGTCCTATCATCTGAAATTTGTATGTCCTGCCTGGGATTTATATATGCAGTGATACTTAGAGGCTGTTTGAGGACTTGTGTGCCATGTTCCAGAAAAGTGAGCAAGGCTGTTGCCCAGTTTGGGGTTGTGGTTGGCAGGTGATTGCCACCTTGAAACAGCTGTCACCTAAGGGACTAGACAACAGATAAACTGTGAGCTTCTCTGAACTGCCGCTCTCTTATCAGGGATGGACATGAGGCGCCTGTCCTCTCTAACAACACTCCAGCCTTCCCTGCAGGCTCTGTGTTCTCATCAGTGTTCCCTCTAAGCTGAGTTAGTGTGAGCTGGCTCACAGGTTTTTAGTCTCCAGCTCACAGATTTTGGTCTTAGCTCAGGAAGGACGGCTCCAGAGCAAACTAATGCATGCAGTAGTCAAATCGTCTGCTCACAACTTTAATGCCAGTAGCTCACAAAGTAGCCTCTTTGCTCACAAGGCTCTGCAGCTTAGAGGGAACATTGGTTCTCATCCCAATGGCTGCTGGGAGGAGAGCAATCTGGGTACAGCTAAGAGAGAGTAAAATCACCACCATGACAGGTACCCCAGAAAAGAGCAAGCTGGCCATAGTGAGGTATCCTAAGTTGTGCTGTGGCTATGTGTATGGGGAGGATGGGTGTTGGAGTAAGGTGTAAACCTTTTCCCTTTCAATGAGTTTGAAGCCAGCATTTTCACCTGAGGGAGCTTATGGGAGCCCTGCTTCTCCTCTGTATTTCCCCTTTACCACCAATTTCTGGTTCTTATAATGGTGCAGCAGAGCTGAATTTGCACTTGATCGTGACAGAACAGGCAGTTCTTCAGTGTATTTTTATATTACATTGGTGTGGTGTGGGCTTAGTTGCTATCCTAAGCAGTTCAGACTGTCTTTAGAATTGTGCTGTAAAAAAACAGGAAAATTTAGCCTGGATCCAAGCCCCATTCATTAAGAATGTTCCAACTTACTGGAGTGGAGCTTTGTTTTCTGCTATTCCCAAATGCATGCAGCCAGTAAGTGTGCCTAGAATCATGACCTTAAAGTCAAACTAGCTTGTCTGACCATATCAGAAAACCAAAGCTAAGAGGGATCTTGAGAGTGCACAGGAGTGGTCTCTGACAGCTTTTCTTCCTGTGTTAAACAGACGGCTGGAAATGATCCATACTGTTTTGTGGAGTTCTATGAGCATCGTCACGCAGCTGCAGCTTTAGCTGCTATGAATGGACGGAAGATAATGGGTAAGGTAAGCTTTCAGGTTTAAAGGGTGAATGGAGAAGAAGTATGGATTTGGGTATGTGGATGAAACCGTTTTACAAAAAAAAAGAAAATAAAGGTAAACCTTTCTATTTCGTTTTTGTCAGTAGCAGCATAATGAGCTTTAAAAAACATTTTAAGAAAGCTATGTAATGACTTCACAGAACAAAAGAGCAAGTTTCTAATTATTCTGGATTTGCAAACAAAATAGTTCAGCAAAGTAATAAAGCATGACCTGACAGGTTATTTAAGGATTGCCTAATATTTAGCATCTTTAGCGCAGGGGGCATTGCTATGCATATTGGTGTGAGGTTTTTTTTCCACAAATGTGTGCACTTTCTGTTTGCTAGGTTTGGGGGGTATTTTAAAATGCTTGAATATAATTTTAGTAAATATTATTTGTAGGAAGTCAAAGTGAACTGGGCAACAACCCCCAGCAGCCAGAAGAAAGATACCAGCAGTAAGTCCCTTATGATTTAAGCGATTACTGTCTATTGCACAAAAGTGTTTTTAATGTTAAGCAATAAGCAACATGCAAATATTTGCCCTATTGTTTTGATCATTATCCTAAGATATTATTTAATCTGTTTGTGTTAATAAACTTAAGAACAAATCTAATCTTTGTCATCAGGTAGTACCGTTGTCAACACACTGCGTTCACAAGGTAATTGTATCTTCTTAAACATAAAATGAAATCTCTCAGGGGTATTCACTAACCGCCTGAAGCTATTTTGGGTGGGTGTTCTGTTGTGACAAGATTTTTCCCTCCTCTTGCAAATGGATCAGGATATGGACTGTTGCTGACTCCTTAAGCCCTTTGACCCTATTAAGCCATTTTGCTGTCAGAGGGCAAGATGACCAGCTTCCTTCAAGGCTGCTGTCTGTGCTGCACCATGAAATGCCCTTGTGGTGTATCAGTTTGATTACATTCAGAATCCTTTCCCCTTTTTGCTGGTAGGCAACCCAGTGTGTTGTCTGTCCTTAGAACTTGTAGAATGAGGGGGAGGTTTTGACCAGACTCTTGCCAAGATGGAGTTGTAAAGTATCATGTGTGCTCTGAGAAACCAGTTCATGGTGGCAATGATTAGAATGGGCTTTATGTGACTATGAAGGAAGATATGAAACCATTGTATCATCCGTTCTTATGTAAATAGCTCTAACATAAATTGTGAAGGGATTACTGTTTCCGTTCTGTTGCCTTCAGTCTTAGTTCACTTTCTCATGGATTTGACATACTTTGAATTCACATGGATTCACATGGTGTAAAGGCTGGGCAACCAAAACTGTTGGCTTTTCAGAAAACTGTCAAATACTTTAACATCAAACTGTTGCAATGCAAGGTATCTTTTTGACTGTTCTTCACAAAGTACATATACATTGAGCTGTTTATAGCATGTGCTGTCCATGCTGGTTTGTGTAAATCTTACTCTATTTTGCTCACAGGACCAGTAAATATTTTAGCTCAGTTTTTTAAATAAATAAATAAAGCTAAATGGTAGCATGACGATATTATTGAATGTAAGAATTTGATATAATTTGTTGGCTTTGGAAACAGCTCTCAAGGAAATATACTTGCCTGTTAATAATTACAAATATAACTTGGTATGCAAAGACTACAAAAGTTCTAGTTATATATAACTTACTGTACTGGTGCACTATCTTGTCTATCAATGGCTATAAAATAAGAATGCATTTTGTTACCTGATAGAAAATTCTAGTTCTCATGTAGTTTCCAGATATGTGGGAATTGATACAAGATTTAAAAACCATACCCTGTATTTCCGTTGAGTACTCTGCAAACTTGTAATTTTTTTTCTTTTTCTTGGTAAGACCACTTCCATGTCTTTGTTGGAGACCTCAGCCCAGAAATTACAACTGAAGATATAAAGGCAGCTTTTGCACCATTTGGAAGAATATCGTAAGTAATGTCTTATGCTGGATAACGGGGACAATAATGTAGTGTTAAAATGGTAAAAAGTTTCAAGATTCTGGCGGATATATCCTTTAAAGAGTTGTATGTTTTTGTGCTTTCCTGGGAATCATCAAACAGTTCATCTTGCTTAATTAGAAGTGTATATTTAATTTGGTTTTTTATATTTTAAAACATATTTTCATGTCGTATGGTAATTTGTTTTTAAATCTGTGTATTCATTGAATTCACCATTAAATGACTGAGTATTGTAGAATGGATTTTGTAAGGCAACACTAAGATCAAGGTGATTTCTGCCAAGAAAAGGCACTGCAGTCCAATAAAAGCAGCTTTAATATGGATCAGATTTCATTGAAGTTATGCCTGTAAGATTTTGGCTTTTTGTGAAATGGGTGCTCTATTAAATAAAATAAACTAGAAACTGGTCTTTAGTGTAACTTTCAGCATAAATTGTTGTTTGAAGGCATATGAAACTATGGTAGATTGGAAAGCCTGCTATATTTTCCTTACCATGAATTTTTTTTTAACTTTAGGAAAGATTGTTTGCTATTTATAAGAATGATCAGTTAGCCAGAGTAGCACTGTAACTTTTGATTTATGTAGTGAAGCTGTTTGTTGGAAGCATTTCCTGATAAATCTAGTAAAATGGTCCTCTATCAACATTTGAGTTGTTACTACAGCTGGTCCTCTATCAACATTTGAGTTGTTACTACAGCTTGAAAACATTATATGATGGTTACATTTCTAAATGTGTGTGTTTTGGTAACACGAAGGTCTGAAGTAGAAGGAAGATATTTATTTAGTTGTCTGGCTATTTCTTCCAAGTATTTTTGGTGTTTTCAGATGGAATAGTAAAAATCAGTTGTCAACAAATTTTAAGGATGATAATATAAGGAGTAGTTATTACATGTATGTATTAGTTCCCTCAAGACTTTTGTATGGATGGCTAAGGAAGTTGAAGAGAGGATCAGTACCTTTAGCAGAGATTCTCTGTTCTGCCCCCCCCCCCCAAGTGTGGATGTGGCAAACTGATCTTTCCCCCTCCTAAACTACCAAACTACCGTATTTTTCGGACCATAAGACGCACCTGACCTTAAGACGCACCTAGTTTTTAAAGGAGGAAAACAGGGGAAAAAATATTCTAAACCTTCGGTCCATAAGACGCACTCACTTTTCCTCCCACTTTTTTTGGAAGAAAAAGTGAGTCTTATGGTCCAAAAAATACGGTAACCCAGGCTGTCATCCAGCCTCCATTATTGTCTTGGCGGCCAGGGTCAGTTGAAGAAGGGGGATGGTAGTCAGTTTTGTTGGGGTTTTTCCATCCCAAGAAGTTTCTGGCTGGACCTGCCTTTGCTGTGTAGGAGGAAGAGAGAAAGAAGAACTTTTCTGGGGCTTGTTTATGCCCAGCAGCAGCTGTTGAATCCTCCTGCTCCGTGGTTTAGTAGAGCCAGTGTCAACATTCAGGGTTTATGCAGGCTTTTTATATAGGTGGAAGAGGCAATGTTCATGTTTGTGTATTTAATTAAATAGAACATAGCTAAGCAGGCGAACAAACTCTAAACAGGCTAACTAACTCTTAACACATCTACTATTGCTGCATCAAAATAATAATCTAACATTGCCACCACATTTCTACTCTTCTGCTTTATTTTTTATTCATGCTGTCCTTTCTTCCTTTTCTTTCCCCAACTATCCTTTTCTAGCAGTTGTTTCTCTCTTCCCATGGTCCCAGTGTACAGCATTTAGAGTAATGTGTGATAGGAGGATTCTAAGAAGGACGGAGCCAGACTCAGACAAAGAGAGAGATGGCAGGTGAAGGGATTACCAGTTGGGCTCAGTAGAAAACAGTATCAAAAGTAAAGTAAAAGAGTAGATAAGGGTAGCATTATTTTTGTGGTGTAGTAGTATTCTACATACGGTAATTTCCCCCAGACTTTATCTTTTCCATTATATCACATTCCTCTGTGATGCTGAAGTACACTGAACTTGCCTAGGATGTGGTACCATGTTGGTGTTTCATCTCATCCTGGTTGCTGATGTTGCTAGAAGGATCTTTGCCTGAGAGGTCATGGTCAGATGAATACTTTCTGTGGTCCTCTGCATCCTTAAATAGTCAGGATTGGTGTGGCAAAAATCTTTGCGTTACTGTGGACTTTTCTTCCTCCTCCTATGTTCTCACTTCTCTGTGTGTAACACCTTCTAGCTAACCTATCAAAATTCCTTTTTTTTAACCTTTCTGACAGTTAATGTAAGTAGAATATAGCTTCTCCTCAACAGAGGACACACCTGATTATGATGCACTTACTGAGAACTTAGGCATCCAAGGAGCCCCACAGTAATAAGGCATATACAGTGGAGTAAACCCAGTAGAATGTTTGGGGAGGGTCATCTCCTGAAGGGCTTGCCCTTTAATTTCCTTCTAGGTTCTCATTTTTCTTATTTCCATGTCTCTGCTTTGGCTTTCCAGTCTTGTTATTGATGCCACTTGTCCATGTTCAATTTTTATGTGGCAGTAGCTCTATTTATTTCTGTATTTAATATAACGTTAAATAGAACATAACTGAACAGGCTAACACCATTGCCGCTGCTGCTGCTGGTTACTAGCATTGCTAACAATCAAGGAGGGTAAGTAAAGAAGTCCTAGTCAAATACATGCAAAGTGATTCAGGGGCATTTGTGGGTATCATCCTATCTGTAGATGGATAGCTGTCTTGTTCGGGAAATTATATGTAAACTGTTAATTATCTGCAGTGTCATAGTTCCCTGTTCTGTGAAATTCTCCACTAATACCAGAAAGTTGGTGCTGCATGTGGCATCCAGACTTTATCTCAGTTTCATTGGGTTCTTTGAGACACTTGTGCATCAGTTTCCCATACTCATACAGAAGGATTGTAGCATGCCAAATGGCTGCATGCAAGCATCTTCTCCCACTCTCCCTTCCTTTCTGCATCAGAGTGTACTGTCAGCTCTGATAGTGCTGATCCCTTCCTTGGCTAGGAGAGGGAAGCAGACATCCTCACCTAAGTATATGGCCAGAACTTACTGCATCAGTTATCTGTTTGTGGGAGGGGAGAATCTTGAGTGCAGACAACAAGGATAGTACAGGTAAATTGTGGTTCAGTGGTAGGTTTTGCCAAATTCTTTTGGTAAAGGCTTCAGAAGGTACAGCTAGTGGGTAAGATTTCTTGCCTGCAAGTAACTGAAACCTGCTTGTCCAGTTCCTTTACCAAAAGCTATCCATATAGTTTTAGATAGGATTCTGCAAACATGTCCCGTTAGAACTTTTTTCCTCAAGATGTCAAATTCTCAGGTTTTAGTTGTCTGCTTGTATGCAGAAGAGTACAAAGGAGTTTGCAGAATGCACAGAACTTTGATGATGGGCGAGTGTGTGTTGTTATTAGATAGCACACCTGCTTGCTTTAGTCTCATCATGACTTTAATGGCAATTAAAACAGGTGTAGGCAATCCATTCATTTCGATTTCATTTAAACATTTACATGCCACTGATATCACAGGCATACTGGTTTTTTAAAATTTTGCTGTCAAGTTGCAGCCAATTTATGGCAACCCCATATGGTTTTCAAGGCAAGAGATGTTCAGCCTCTGCATAGCAACCTTGCACTCCCTTGGTGGTCTCCCATTTAAGTACTAACCAGGACTGACCCTGCTTAACTTCCGAGATTGGGCTAGCCTGGATTATCCAGGTCAGTGCATATTTAATCTGAAAAAAACTGGAAATCCATTTTGTGCTGGTAAAATATATCTTCTTAAACTGCTAGTATTAGGTGGTATAGGGCAACCCTAAAGTTTCTGTTAAAACAGCCGCAAGAAGGCCAAATGCTGTGCCTCAGTCTTAGTTTTCTACTGAGCATCTACAGTATTATCTGTATTGGTAAAGCGAATCCTGTGTGCACCAAGTACCCAGGCAAGGGAGTGGAGGAGAGATAGCAAGGCCTTACCTTTCGGGAGAATACTGAGGGCTGCACCTCATTGTAAATCCTGGCTTCGGCCTGCGTGGCATGTGCCTGCTGATTGTGGCTGCAGAGGGCAGGGCCTAGTCACTAGCAGGAAGACTGCCCTTGAGGCAGGGACCCCCCCCCCCCAAGTTGCCTCAGAGCTGAACAGAGAATAAGCTTTCCCTTCAGAGCAAATGCTGGGAAGAGGAGAAACATGAAGTTTTTTACAAGGTCACATCTGGGAATATATCGTGTGTCACTGTGATGGTTAGTTGAAGGAACATTTGAATTCTACCAAATCACTATAGTAAAATTCAACAGGTAAAACCCAGTGTTTTTCCACGCCTGAGTGCTTCAGTGTTGAAATATTTTTCAAGCCCTTAATTGTGGAATTAAAGAGAAAACTTTACAAACATAAGTTGTAGGCAACATTTGTTCTATGTTTTTAGATGCTGGTTGTTAAATTTTCAATGAAAATAATAAAAGAACTTCTGAAGTACACATGAAAGTAGTCTAGGGGCTGTTCTTAGAAGTACAATGGATATTGATTAAATAATACCATCCTTGAAAGTACAATGGATATTGATTAAATAATACCATCTTAACATTAATTTGTTTCTTTTAATAACATATTAATTGCCTGTAGCACGAATCATGGTAGTTACAGATTAATATGTAAGGGCATTCACCTGAGGGTGTTTTGCTTTGCATATACATGATTTCTAGGGTTTTAATTTTCCAAGGTGTTTCCCTTCTCACAGAGTATAGAGAACTATCCATATGATCATGAAAATAACTGTTCCCAGGCAAACTGTAACATAGACATAATTCAGACTAATAATTCTAGAGCATATAACTTTAAAAAATAGAGGCTTTTCCATGAGGTAACATCTTAAATGGTGTTGAATTCTAGCTGGATATTTCAGTGGTCTTCAACTTATTTAGCTCAATTTCTAAAATCACTTTCTTAATGTAGAGTTCAATATGCTTCAACTGTTTTGTGCATCTGGCATCAGGAAACCTCTTGGTCTTGATGTATGGATGTCTCTTTAGTTATACTGCATAATTTTAATATTAGGTTTATTCTGTGGTTGCTTCTGTGTGTTGAAAATGCCTGATTCTTGTGGGTTGGGGAGGGAAAACTAGACCTGTGTATTTGAGATGTTCTTGACAGTTCACTCTTGTGCAGAAATTGCCTGAGAAGCAATTGGTTAATAAAAAGAGCTTTTCCACCAGTGGGGTTTAGCTATTGTAGCTGGGTCTTTGTCTTTTTATTAACTCAATCTCAAATAATAGGGCTCTGGTTATTTTGCAGAATGTCTCTGAAGAATGGACAGCATTGCCATGGCTAACTGCAAGCTACAGTTCACAGTGGACAAACGTTGTAGTTTTCTATTTACTTTTATAATTTTTTTTACTTTATATACTTTGTAGTTTTCAATCAGTCCTGTATGATTGTTAATTACGAATGCAGTTTTTTAAAAGATTTAATAGTGTGTAGTTAAAAAAACATGTTAGTGTTTATTTTCTTCCATAATGCAACCATTTCTGAAAATGTCAATTTCTCAAAATTTACAGCTGCCCAAGTCCAAAAAGGGGGTAACGAATTGACCTGAGAAAATTAAAGAATTCAGTTAACAGGCGACGTATGCCTTTTAATTCCTATTTTTTCATTTTTTCTATTTTCTATTTCTAATAAGTAGGTAGTATGTGTTGGCCAATAGTAAGTTTATAAATTGCATGGTTAAAGTGACCCGTTGGCTAATATGCTAGTCAGTTACATGACCTCAGTTATTCCTTGGAATAGCTGCTTTGACCATGCGTAGTGTTTTTAACAGTATGTAAGAGCATTTTGAACTGTGAACCAACGACTGTAAAATATTTGTTTTTAAAAAGCTATTGATTTGCATGTTTACACAATTAAGTTTAATTTTTGCTACCATGTGATAAAACTTTAGTAAAATGGAAAATTGCTTTGAGTATATATTGCTGGTGCATTTAAGAAGTTCACTTTATTAAAGGTGAACCATGACAAATGAGCTGTGTGTGAAAACATTTTTATTCTGATTTTGTTCTGTTGATGCTTAGCCGGTTCTCTCTTTGTTTTTTAGGGATGCACGAGTTGTGAAGGACATGGCAACAGGAAAATCTAAAGGATATGGCTTTGTTTCCTTCTTCAATAAATGGGTGAGTGGCTGCATATTGATATCACCAGCTTTGTGGGTTGGAGAACTTTTACCGGAATTGGCAAGTCTTTATTGCTCATGACATTGGCAGACTTAAATTATGCTTCTAAAATCATAAGGAATTCTACATATGTAGAAAATGAGGCAGGTGATTTATTTATTATTTATTTATTTCCTTTGATTTATATCCTGCCCTTCCCGCCGAGGCGGGCTCCTTAGGCTTGCAATCTAAAAGGCAACAGAGAATAATGGAGGGGACATGTAAAGGAAGTTATTCCATTGGGCAGTGCAGTAGGCTGATATTGATCTTCTCTTGCTGATGTTCATTCTGGGAGGGAGAGAGTGCAACTTCTATGGCACTTGGTTCTCTGTCAAGAACCAGAGTTACTGTCCTTTCACCATGCAACTGACACATGCTCTTCTAGTTTAGAATAATGGTGTTCAGGCATGTATGAATGGAGAACAAACAGCTTGCACATCTGCTCAATAACAATCTTGTTAATGATTTTGCCATTAATTGATCACACAATTACTTAACTAGTTTAAAAAAACCCACAAGTGCAAATAGAAGCATTTGCTGAAGACGTTATTCTTTTACAAATACAGTTTCTACAGTGGGAAACATCCTACACTAAAATTTCCCATTATCAGGAAATCTTTTTGAATGTATCATCATTGCATGTTTAATGAGTGATGCTGCATTTTCATCATTGCATGTTTAATGAGTGATGCTGCATTTTTAAATTTTGTTTGGGATACAAGTACTCTAATTTGCCCCGTTAACAGACCTTGATAAAGGGCTCTGTATGCTTTAAATATTGGCCTATTTTGTGAAGAGGTGTAACCTGTTAGAAACTGCAACACTTTAATAATAGTGTTCAAAATCCACGGAAGTGGCTAACTCCATCTGTACTGAATAGTTCTCCAGTAGACAAAAGTGTAGTTCTGATTTCGTAGCCTTCTAATGGGTTTAATCCCGGAGGATGAGAGGCTTTATATGCAGTGGTAGGCCACTTAATTTCCTCCTGAATAACCGTGTCAGGGCAGAATCATCTTTTTCCACTCTCAGGTGACAAATTCAGATTTAACAGTTGCAGCAACAACTGTTTATCAAAATTCCTGGGTAAATATATTTTTCTTGTTACTGGAGGCAGCTTTTTAATCTGTTTTTACTTGCCAGTTAGCAATTCTGTTTAAATTTGCATACATAAATGCAGTTCTGTTTAAATTTGCAAACAAAACCATAACAATCTAGATCGTATGGTTTAGATCTGTAATACAGTAAAAAGACAATAAAATACCACTTTAAATTAGCATTGTCTGAACTCCTAATACATGTGATTTTTTAAAAACAAACTGTTGCTTCACCACTTCTGAAAGTGTTCTCCTCTGTGGTTAGGATGCCGAAAACGCTATTCAGCAGATGGGTGGACAGTGGCTTGGTGGAAGACAAATAAGGACTAACTGGGCAACGCGCAAACCTCCAGCTCCAAAGAATACATATGAGTGTAAGTTTGCAATTTATTTTTGGCCGGTAGTCATAACATATGGTGTGTTTCCTCTTTGGCCTATAGAAGGCAAGCTTTTCCACACTAACAGTGCAGAGTAGGGACTAGTATCTCCAAATGATGCTCTGTTTTTAGAGAAAGAAGGTGAACTTTGTGAAAGGAATTTGATTTTAAGAGTATTTCTTAAAAGGCTTAGATTGCAAGCCATTTCAGGGATACTTAGAAATACCTAGAAGTACATGGCCTAGGACAGGGCTATAAATCAAAGCAGTAATATAATACAAGAGATAGAGAGTGTGTGATATTTCCAGAAGTGTTTGCTTTCTTGTTTTGGACAACTTAGACAGCTAGAGTTGTTTTGGACAACTTAGATGGCTAGAGTTTGGTGAGGGACTTGTGACAAAGCTACAAGAGCATCTTGTAGGATGTTTATGAAATCCTGTGAGGTGGCAGTGAAGGCCACTAAGAAGGAATACTATGCGGCCTCCATTGCATCTGCTAGCCCGGCACAATTATTTAAGGTAATTAGGTCTTTAACCTCTCTCACAGAGAGATCCCAGAATGTTAGAAATTCGGCAATTAGCTGTGAGGTGTTTGCAAACTTTTCTATGAATAAAGTCTTATCGCTCTGCTAGGAACTGCCCGCCAACATTGATACAATATGGGGAACCCCTTGGCCATCTTCAGGTCTGCTGTTGTACCAATTCAGCTGGCTCTCATGGGCCAATGTCGGCAGGATTCTGGATGCTGTGAAGCCCACCACATGCCTCTTGGATCTGTGCCCATCATAGCTGGTAAAATCCAGCGGTGATGGAACATGGGCTCCCCTGGTGGACATTATAAATCTATCTATTTCAGCGGTCTTCCCGGAGAGGTTAAAAGAGGCAGTGGTAAGGCCGCTCCTAAAAAAACCCATCTTTAGATCCCATTGATCTATCCAACTACCACCCGGTTTTGAACTTACTGTTCCTGGGTAAGGTAGCTGAGAGAGTGGTAGTGGAACAGCTCCAGATCTTCCTTGATGGCACTTTGACCCTTGACTCCTTCCAGTCTGGTTTCCACCCTGGCCATGGGACGGAGGTGGCACTGATCACTCTCACAGATGGCCTCCGCAGACAGCTGGATTGAGGCGGATCAGTGCTGTTGATATTATTTGATTTGTCAGCAGCATTTGACACAGTTGACTACGGTCTGTTGACCCATTGCCTTGCCAGTGTGGGAGTTCGAGGGACAGCCTTACAGTGGTTTGTTTCATTTCTCCATGGTCGTGGACAGAGAGTGGCAATATGGGAGAGGGTTTCTCCACAATACCCCTTGGTATGTGGTGTCCCCCAGGGGCAATCCTCTCCCCAATGTTATTTAACATCTTTATGCACCCCCTTGTTTAGCTGGTGTAGAGTTTTGGCCTGGATGTCACCAGTCTGCTGATGACACTAAGCCATATCTGTTGATGGGTGGCTGGCTGAATGCCACCCCAGATAGTGTGGCCAAGGGATTGGAGGACATGGTTGGTTGGCTAAAACACAGCCAACAAACTAAATCCATCGGAGATGGAGGTCCTATGGCTGGGCCAGAGTGATGCAGGGCCGGGATGCCAGTTCCCGGCTTTTGACAGTGTGCCATTAACACCTGCACTGGCCGTCAGGAGCCTGAGTGATCCTTGATGCCTCCTTGTCAATGGAGGCCCAGGTCACAAATGTAGTTAAATAGGCATTTTACCATCTGCGCCAGGTCAAGCAGTTGGTTCCCTTCCTGTTTCCCCCTGAGTTAGCCACAGTGATCCATGCAACAGTCACCTCCAGGCTGGACTACTTTAACTCCTTCCACGTAGGGCTACCCTTGAGACTGTCCCAGAAATTGCAACTGTTCCAGAATGCAGATGCGCCTATTCTTACAGGAATGTCTTTCAGGGCTCATATTCAACTAGTGCTCCACCAGCTGTACTGGCTCCAAACTGAGTACTGATTCAAGGTCTTGGTGCTAACCTTCAAAGCCCTATACGGTCTGGGACCAGCATAACTTCCTGGTATACCCCCCAAACAGCATTACGCTCAAGTGTCTGACTGTCCTCAACCAATGCCAGGGCCTTTTTGGCCCTGGCTCTGGCTTGGTGGAACACTCCTCTGGGTGAGATCTGGGCCCTGCGGGATCTAAGCAGTTCCACAGGGCCTGTAAGACAGAGTTGTTCCTCCAGGTGTACAGTTGAAGGCAGTGATGATTTTCCATCTTGATTGGCCTCCCTCCTTCTCCTCTCCTTCCCCTCTCCCCCTTTTCCTTCATACCCAACAGTTTTTAGATACTTACTCCCTTGAGATTTTACACCATCTATTAGGAGAGTTGTTGATTGTATTTTATCATTTTATTGTATTAGAATTGTGAATGTTTTAGATTGTGTATTGAGTTCTGTCATGATGTTATCCGCTTTGAGCCCATTTGCGGGAGAGAGCGGGCTATAAGTCTACTGAAATAAATAAATAAACTTGGACTTACAAAATTTGTTTTTCTATGTAGCAAATGCCAAACAACTTTCCTATGATGATGTTGTAAATCAGTCCAGTCCAAGCAATTGCACTGTGTACTGTGGTGGTGTTACTTCAGGACTAACAGGTAGGGCACGTTACAGTTTTGAACAATCTAGAAAGTTGATTCCAACCACTCTTACTAACTTTATTTCTGCTTTCTGGTTTGTAGAACAGCTGATGCGACAGACGTTTTCTCCATTTGGACAGATAATGGAAATTCGGGTCTTCCCAGATAAAGGGTACTCCTTTGTGCGGTATGACACTGTTTTGTATGTCTGTAGTTAAGCAGCTTAAGACTCTAAGACTTTGCCAGACCTTTTTGAAACTGCTTCTTAAAACTTCTGGTATTGTTTGTCTCTGTGATGGTTCTTTCAGGCAACTACTACTTCTGATTAAATCCAGTCTTTATGGTTGCTAGCCAGACTGCTGCTTATTCACCTGTGCTTCACTTTAACCTGCTGACCATAGCTGAAAATCAGGCCGCTTCTGTTCAGATTTTCCATTGTGTGTTTTTGGTTACACGGAATTTTGTGATGCCTTCCCCTGATCTCGAGTGCAGGGGCAGAAAGACATATGGAAACCTTAATCCTCTGCCCCACTTTGTGTAGGACAATGTATTCCCCCAAACTCTAAGGAAAGCACTTTCCCTGATGGGCTTGCACATACATATTATTTATGTTTTTATTCTGTACTGTTGTGTTTGTTGTTGGAAGCCGCCCTGAGCCTGCTTTGTGGGGAGGGCGGGGTATAAATTTGACTATAAATAAATACAGTGTTTGGCTGAAAGAAGACACCCCTGAATGCAAGATGACTCCTGCCCCTAAAGAGAGGTTTTAATGGCTCATCTGTTAATGGCTCATCAGATTTGTATTGACTGCTTACAGGTTCAATTCTCATGAAAGTGCTGCACATGCAATTGTTTCAGTCAATGGCACAACCATAGAAGGGCATGTTGTGAAATGTTATTGGGGCAAAGAGACGCCAGATATGATCAATCCAATCCAGCAGGTAAGGGACTTTTATTTCTCTTTTTATAAGCTGGAACTTGGGCTGGCAGAGGGAGACCCTCAGTGTTGGCAGATCAACACAATGGGTAGACCATTAATTTATAGACCCCCTTCTCATGCAGGTTTCCTAATGTGACATACAGGAACAAACCAGCAAACAATAGGGGCTAGGTAGGGAGGGATGTGTGAGTGAACTATAAGCAGTGTTTTGTTCCTACTTGGAATTGTGCCGCTTATTCTTCAGTTACTGTGCTTACCTTTGTTGTACAGCTCTTAGATTATTACTACAAGTTTGAATTAAAGTGTTGCAGACCATCCTGTAACTTGTTGGACAGGACAAGTGCAGCAGCACCATACAGTGGCTGTCTTTGGTGGCTGCGGGGAGAGAAGGGGGGGCAAAACTACCCAAGAAAAGGGGGACTGCAGGCTACCACTCATTGTAGGACATATTATCTGTTTGCTGCATGTATTACCCTGTTGTCACTGCAGTGTTTTCTACAGATATACCGTTTTTTCTGCACTGTATCTGTACTCTGTATCATGTCTCATATGCTACACTTATTCATATTTCTTTAATCTAGTACATTGCTTTTTAGATATCATATTGATTGTATCGATTTACATTACGTAATCTGCTTTGAGTGTCAGTTAGAAAGGCACAGTATAAATGTAGAAAGTAAACTGCTAGCACTGCATCCTAAAATTTATGTCCTGTTGCTGTAGCACTGACACAAATTTGTCTTGGGGAAATTGGTGTGTGAGTGCTAATTGAGAGAAAAACTGCTGTCAGAGCAGGCAGTACTGGGATAGATGGGCCAATGTCCTGTTTGTATATAAGGCTGCATCCTATGTAGTATGAGTTACCTGTTAGCATCCCTAGCCTTAGTGCTTTATATTTTGTAAAGAGATTTCACTGTAGCATTTAATGCTGTAATACGTGTCATAGCACTGACTGAGTGGAAAAACACTTCTGGTTGACATAATTAAATGTGCTTTAGGTGTGTTAATTGCAGAGGGGCTTAAATGTAATGGAGTAGCTACTGCCTTTTGTCACAGCTGTATAGTATAGGCTAATATTGATTTCTTTCATCTTTAAGCAGAATCAAGTGGGATATCCACCCCCTTATGGGCAATGGGGCCAATGGTATGGAAATGCACAACAGATTGGTCAGTACATGCCTAATGGCTGGCAAGTCCCTGCATATGGAATGTATGGACAAGCATGGAATCAGGGATTTAAGTAAGTTCTGTGCCAAGAAATGTTTTCTAGAATGAATTGAATGAAAGTACTTGTATAAGTGGCCTGCAGACCTCCTTGTGATTATGATAGAAACGATTCTACAGTTTTGTGTATCTGGTAATCTAAGCATGGGGCTTTTTCTGGAATTGTAGTGGCCATTCAGCAAATTTATTCAGACATAATTTGTGTATTCCCTTGGTACTGCTGTGTCTGATGCAGTTATTTTTATTGGATTAATTGGTAACTGCTGATGGGTTTGATAACAAAAGGAATATTTTTAATTAGGTATTCACTACCTGTCCTCTTGATACCATCCTGTTAATTTTTTGAAGTATATTTGGTGAGCTAATCTGATCTTCCTTCCTCTTCAATTTAGTCAGACACAGACTTCTGCAGCATGGATGGGTGCAAGCTATGGCGTACCACCACCTCCACCACCACCTCCACCACCTCCCCAGGGACAGAATGGAAGTGTTCTAACTAGTCAAACTGGATATCGGATGGCAGGTTTTGAAACGCAGTGAGAGAGACGGACTCTGGAACAGAAACAACTGATGGCTCTGAGGCTATATGGAGCATTGTAAATCCTTTGTTTACTTAAAAAAAAATCTATCCAATCAAGTCAGTGCAAATGTCAGAAACAGTATTTATTTTTAATCATGAAACTTTTGTCCACATTTTTTTTAAAAACACACACACACACAACGGGAAATACTAGATGCTGGATATCTGCCAACTTTTGCCTTCTTTTCCTCTTTTGAGATGTGTTTCTTAAGATCCTTGTTTGAAACACAACTAATGCAGGGATTTCTGCCACTTTTAGATTGGGGCAGAAAATTGCACAATATCAGACTTTTTTTTCCACTGAAGTAGCGTGCAGTTCTAGTTTGCATTCCTAGTATGATTTAAAAATGTGTATATGAAAGCAGTTATACAAAAACCCACGCCAAAACTGTGTGAATTCTGAAGATTCATTGTGATCTTCAGCTTGTGCACAATTGTGTTCTAAAGAGAGCCTATTGTATAAAGCGTCCATCTCCTCACTTTTGTTATACGGGGGTTTCAAATATAACTTATTGGTTTACATTATTTTGTATCTAGACATTTTTCAAAAAGTGGTTTTTTGCCTTACTGTCAGCTGTTAAATTATTAAATGGGGGTGGGGGCAGGGAATTGATGATCAACAAAGCTAGTTGAGCGGGGCGCTCTGATGGATCCAACTCTTCATGTTGTTAACTGTTTCATTGTTAGATTTGAGAAGGTGCCTGGGAAATCCCTGTTGGATTTGCTTCAAGATCTTTTATCTTCACTGATGAATTTCAGCCCAGTATCAAATACTGCTAAAAATGTGACATTCTTATGAACCAGCTTTTTTAAAAAACAAACTGTCAGTTTTTACATTTAACATGTATCCTTTCTCATGTAAACTATTTTAGCAAATTAATATTTTTCACAAAAGTTGGTCAACTTTTGTACGTCTCCTTCTTTGAAAGGGTAAAAAGGCAGAGATCTACATATGACTTATAAGTACAGTAGAAAACTTTGGTTCTTGCATGTGAATATCAGATACATTTAGCTTTTTGAATACACAGTCCCCTTTTTCAGAGACACGTAGAGAAGACTTCAGTCTTACTGTTAGCAATTTTTTTTACTCACATGATGGAGTAAGTTTGACTTGACTTTAGCATGTACAGGTAGAACTATGAAATCTTGTAGCATTGCGTAACTCAGGCCAGGTTATGAGGAATGTTCCAGTGAAGCCTGAAGAACCAGCCAGATAAAGCATTTTCAACTGTTTAGAGGCCAGAAAACAACTCTTGTTATCCTACCTCTTTGAGCCTTCAGAGTGCAACGTCCCCTCCCCCAAAAACCAAAAAAAAAAACCCCACTCACCCAACAAACACAAAAAAGCCCATGGTACAGTATTTATTAATATTAATTTTGGAGTACTGGCTCTTTTTTGTTCTGCCTCATTTGCATTGGAGCAACTTATAAAAGACTGAGTTTAGTGCGGAGTGTTCCTATGACTGTATATTCTGTGGACAAGTAATATGACAGAGTGGGGGGTTGCCTTTGTGGTTGTTCTGCTTGTCTTGGTTTCAACCCCCTCATTGTTTGTCTTTGGGAAATTTATTCATGGAAAGAAGAGTTCTGGGAAGCTGTTCTGCAACTTGAAAGTATGCAAAGGAATTTTATTTTGCAGTGGGTGTGGAAGAAGGAGAAAGCACAGCCTAGGATGAATGTAGAGAAATTATGTAGTACATGACTGTGTTCCCAACTGGCATTTCACCAAGACTGAGCAGGGCCAGAAATGGCATATCTACTGAGCAATTCAGTACAGCTCGGCTTAAAATTTGGCTGTAAAGAGCTCTCAGAAAATAAATTGTTAACCTTGTAGACAAGAGTGCCCCCAATTTGAAATAAAGTATACCGAAGAGACACTTTTAACTCTGTAATGATGCCTGTTCAAGTTTGCATAAACATATTATAATTTGTGGTTACCACCTCTGCCTGTACAATTCTTTCAAAAGAGGACATTTTAATAGATCTGAGGTGAGTTTGGTGCACTGGAATTTTCTGTATTTGTGTGTTTTCAGCAATAGAACTGCCCAGGTTTTGGTCACCTTAAATAAAATTCCTGTCACAAAAATAGAATTAAGATACCATCGCCCAGTTCTTAAAAAAAAAAATAAGGGGGGAAGTTTCTTTCCATCTTGTCAGTGCTGATTTTTCTCTGTTTTGGTCACCCAGGAAAAAATTGAAGTCAGGCTCTCTTTTAATACCATAATCAGAGCTGTAATGCATTTCAGGAGCATGAATTATTTGAAGGGGTAAAATATAGTGTTCTTCAAAATGGTGAAGTTGTAAAGGTATGATAAAAATGAACTGATGGGGCCCCTTAAGAATGGTCGTACTGCTTAGCTGGTATTCTGTTCATAAGACTGAGGTTGGGACTTGACAGATGTAACTCCAGAGTTCCTTTCTCTCCGCTGTAACCAATTACTAGTAACCTGAAGGCAACATAAGTTGACAATGGTTTGAGTCCATTTCTTCCTCACACTGTCACCCTTCTGCTATTTGGTTCAAGCATGTGTACATATGCCTGTGCATTTAAAAAAGGAGTTTTCTTGATGTGAGACTCGTAAATGGAAGAATATCCCATATAGATAGTGAAGGAAAATGAAGAGGTCTGGGGATTTTAGTAGCAGCCCATGTTTGTTTGTATGAACATTAAAACGCCTCATTTGAATTAATGTATTTTGACATTTTGTGTTTAGAAGTTCAAGTTCTTAACTCCAGAAGCCGTGACTTTTGAAAGCCATTAAGGGTGTAAATAAAAGATGTAAGCTTGCATATTTTACCCTTTGTTTACTTTACTACTCAGATTTTAGCACAGGTCAAGTCCGTAGCCAGCTCTTATCTAGGCCTAGGTTTGGAGAGAGAGTTCTTTAAAACTACCTTGAACTATGCTACTTGGACTTGCTGATCATCGGGTAGAAATGTAACAAGTTGACATGATCCCAGGGAATTGCATCTCATGTCCAGTAATGCTTGAGAAATTGCAGAGTTGTAAAGATACATGAAATAGAAGGTACTGTGTATGTGCTATAAAAATGCCAGATTTATCACTTGTAGCTGAGAGGATGTTTTGACTCCATGACATTAAGGATTATTGTATGGGTACTGCAATTCACTAAAGGCACAAAATTCTGCTTCACAAACTTAGTGTGGGGAAATAAAGTTGCTAGTTGTTTAAGCTGTAAAGAAAAACATGTTAAAACTATAGAAAACTGGATTTGCTCAATTGTGCATGTGCATATAGAAGGCTTCTGTGCCAACTGGTGGAATTGTTCTTGCCAGTATGGGATAGTAACAGTGTAGTGTTAGTTTTCTGGGAGACTCAGGTTAGAATTTGTACTGGTGCTGTGAAAGCTGGCTGGGTGACCTTGGGCCAGTCACACACACCCAGCTGAACTTACCTCACAGGGTTGTTGTGAGAATAAAATGGAGGAGAATTATCTAAGTCACTTTGGGTCCACCTTGGGCTGAAAGGTTTAAATGGTTTGATTCTAAGCCATGCCTCCAATTCAGAAGCTTGTAACTTAACTGTAGCTGTAGTGCTTGAGGAGCTTTTGCTTATGAAACATTCTTGGAAAGGACATGTTAAACTTGGAAGGGAAGAAGATCTGTTCAAATTTATGTAGGGTAGGTGAACTAAAAGCAGGAGAAAGGCTTAAGTAAATTAGTATATGTAGACTGATTGTCAGTTGAAGGATAAATACATCAAGAGGATTACATATACACAAACATCCTGGTTAGACCTGATTTAGAGCGGGCTAGCCCTGTTTCTTCCAATACAATGACAGGCGCTCGTGCTATAAATCAGTAGCGAGTCCTGCAACTTCCAATACGGAGCTCAAAATGGCTACAGAACTACATTTCCTATCATGCCTCTCACTTGGGCGCCTCTTGCACCTCGTGGCTCGGGTGGGCCTATAGAAAGCGCCGTTACAGATAGGGCTCGTTCTCCGTTTGTAAGGAACCACAGTGGAGGATGTTTGCTGACTTCCCTCGCTGGCCGCCGGGCTGGAACCCGATGCTAACGAGGCCGCCCAGGTAAGGGCGATGTAGCGGGGCCTCTGGTTTGGTCGGAAAGGGGAGGGGTCCTGCCCAAGGCCCGCAGCTGGAAGCGGCAGGAAATGATGTCAGGCAGGATGGAGACCTTCCAGGCCGGGCCTACCATCCCTCTACCTCGGAGTTGCCATGGCAACGAACAGAACCGGGTTTATGATATCATTTCATGTCATGGCCAAAGGTTTTCTCCAAATCGTACGTCAGATGAGAACTACTGCCGTGACGCCATTTAAGCGTGGGCACTTGTTCCCCTCCCTTTAGGGCGCCTGAGGCCGCATGCAGACGCCACCTGGAGAGCCTCTGTGTGTGCTAGGGTTGCCAGGTCCAATCTTCTCCCGGGCGGGGGGATTAGGGGGCGTTCCAGGTGGGGGGACATGGCCCGACGTGATGACGCCATAAAGGTCCTGGACGCAGCTCGCCCCTGCCTTTCCCCAAACATTTAAAGGGAACCTTCCCTTTAAATAGTGGAGGGGGGGCGGGGACGACCGAGTGCCATGCGCCGCCTGCCCTGCAAGAGGGGAACGTTCCTCTTGCCAGGCAGGAGCCGGCGCCCTCTTGAAAAGAGTAACGCAGGAGCCCGCGGCCCCCTGTTGTAAAGAGCAGGCGCTGGGCACTCCTGCCCTGCAAGAGGAGATCTCTCCTCTTGTAAGGCAGGAGCCGGTGGCCCCCGCCTGAAAAGTGTGGCGCCGGGCGCTCCTGCCCTACAAGAGGGGAACTCGCCTCTTGAGCAAGTCAGGAGCCTGGCCTGCAAGCAGTGAATTTGCCGCTTGGAGGGCAGGCGCGTGCGGCGCCCGCTCTTTTCAAGCGGGCCTGTAGACGACTGTTGTGGGCGGGGCCTCCCCACCCGGAGTCCGGTCTGAGCCCTAAAATTCGGGGGGAAACCCACCCCGCACCTGGGGACTGGCTTCCCTACTGTGTGCGTGCAAAGTACCGGCTGTACTGAAGGGAATCTGAGCACGCGCGGAGGTTGCGTTGCGGTGTAAAGACCGCCTTCGCCCTGCGTGTACGCCGGCTACGAGTGGCAATTCTGTCCCAGTACTGGTGTCCGGGCTTTATGCCCCTCCGTGTTTGACAGCTGACCAAGCGCTTGACATTCTGGGCTGTCCAGTACAATTCCAGGTGGACTAGGTTGCCACCTTTTCCTGTTCTTGCTCCTCTTTATAGAACAGCTGCATTGCATAAAACATCGCAAATGAAGCCCTGACTGCCATAGAAATAAGATGATGGGGAACTACTTAAGTTCTGTTCAAAAAAGAGGTTGTGACCCTATTATAGGCCCTTGGAAAATCATATACCACCCTATATTAAAGCGCCATTACATTTGTTTGTCTCGTAATATTTTAAATTGGTTATGTGGCAGCAGGCACTGTGGTTGTGCAAGTCCTTCCTAGGACACATTGATTTAAATATTGCAATCTTAATGATCACTTAGGTCAGTGGGTTAACATATTTATCAATAAACACCTTTCCTACACCCAGCATACATCCACACTCTGGTGGACTGTTTATCCATTTGTAATCAGAAATACAAGATCTCCCTTATCATTACAAGTAAACTGGAAATTCTGGTATGAATCTTGGCAGACAGGCTGCACCCCTTCTAGATGGAAGAACTTGGCTGTTGTAAGCATTGATCTGAGCAGATCCTTCCTCCAATAGTGGCTACAGACTCCCAAAGAAACAGAGAGCAGACCCCTGCTTGTCTTTCAGCAGTAACACCCATTAACAGAAGTACGCATTTCCCAAACTCCTAATATTCATGATCTCCTGGCAGTCCTAATGACGACTTGAGAATCCAGACAGGAGTACTAACATTCTGCATATGTCTTGGCTATTGTGACTTCACTGGAGTGTCACAACACAGCATCTCAATGCAAAATGGCTTTGTTACGATGCTGCTGGGTTGACTGTCTGTGTTATGGCCAGAACTCTGGGAGGATTCCTGGCATCGTCAGGTCTCCTCATTTTCCTTTCCATCCTCCGTTCCAGGACTACATGAAACAGACCTTTTGCAGAAGTATACATTGCACTCATTGCCTATCGCTGTAACCTGACTGAATCACAGCCTGTGAGGAAGGTCTTTTGTTTTTCCCCGTGTACAGATGGCAAACCGAGGATGTGGTTAGCATGACATAGGGTTTACTTTATCTTCCCCCACGTTCCCCCACGTTAATACTTGATGTCTTTATTATTATCATCATCATCTCATGTAACAGTTCTCTTTAATCCAGGGCTCCTTGTGGGAAAGTTCAGTGTAGAGTTTCAGACTGGAACCAGGTAGACCTGAGTTCAAATTTTCGCTCAGCCATGAAACTCCCTGGGTCACCTTAGGACAGTCAGTCTCTCTCTCACCTTGACCCACATCACAGGTTTGTTGTGAGGTTAAAATGGGGAAGGGGGAGGCAGTGTTAATCAAGCTGAACTCCTTGGAACCGATAGGCCACCTCAAATTGATTTCAGTCTGAAAAGTGATTGTATGATTATCAGGCTGAGAATGCTTTGAATTCAACTCACATTAATAGAGTTTGACACAGAATGATTCTTCTAATGTTACATTTTCCTGGTCATGTTTTTTTAGAAAAATAGGGATGCAGACCAAAAAGGCCAAAATTGTGTATTTTCATAAGGTTGGAAATGTTAAACCTGCATCAGAGGGCCCCTACAAAGCATCATTTCTCTCCGCATCTTGCTTTGCTCGTCTCCTCAGACCCTTCCCGCTTCTGAGCCGTAATTGTTTATTCCTCAACTGAATAAAAGTCTCTGGATGTGTAACTACATCTGCTTCCCATTATTGCTTGTTTCTCTGGTCTTTCCCTTCTTACCTTTCAAATTCTATCATAGTTAAACTTTAGATTACACATTCCGTGGGGCAGGGTGTCTGTCTCTTTTGCGGGTAGGGTGATGATGACGTTTTCTGTAAATATTGAGTTCTGGAAAATCTTTCAAAACTGTGCATTTGGGAAGATGATGCTCCTCCAGAGCTAACCTTTCCAAAAGGCAAGATGTGGTGGCCTGCTGCCTCAGGCACCAGGTTCATGCTCTTCAAAAGCAACACAGTAGGAGAAAAATGCATCTGATGCAGGTGGGCACAATTTAGTAGAAAGTGGAGCGTGCAAAGCCCATTGAAATAAGCAAGAACTGCACTAGAGCACCAGCGTGCCCTTCATTTAATTGGGGCTTGTGCATCTTGTGTTTTGTGGGACAGGGTGGAGGTGCCATTTAGAATGGCATAAGCTGACCACGTGCGTCTCTTTCAGGCTTATTCCTAGCACTTTTCTTAGAAAATCCTTAATATATGAGCAGAGAATAACATCATTCAGGGAACACTTTTGAAACACTTCCCCCCCCCCTTAACACCGGCCTAACTTGAAGTCTCTTGAAAGTCTTTTTAATTGTCTTTATTTGTTACGACATAAGCCAGCAAATCTGAACATTATACATAAGCAATATAAACAGTTTGTTAAAATAATATCGGGTCAAGTCATTAGAGATTTGGAGTAATGAATCAACCCTTTTCACATCTTTGTGGGTTTTTCTGTAGGCTCTGTGAAAGATGGAATCAAACTCTGTAAGGAGTAAAGTCCCGGCTTTCTTATCTGACTTGGGGAAAGCAACCCTGAGAGGCATAAGGAAATGCCCCCGCTGTGGCACCTACAATGGCACCCGTGGGCTGAGCTGCAAGAACAAGACCTGTGGCAACATCTTTCGCTATGGCGCTTGGAAGCAGGCTGGTGTTGACGCAGTGAAAATTGTCACCGGCTCAGACTTGCAGGTCTACTCAGTGCGTCAAAGGGACAGGGGGCCGGATTATCGATGCTTTGTAGAACTGGGAGTTTCGGAGACCGCCATCCAGACTGTAGATGGGACCATCATCACACAGCTCAGCTCTGGATGCTGTTACGTCCCATCCTGCTTGAAAGCGGCCACACAAGGTGTGGTGGAAAACCAATGCCAGCACATTAAACTGGCTGTGAACTGCCAGACCGAGGCCACCCCACTGACCCTGAAAAGCTCTGTCTTAAACTCAATGCAGGCCTCACCAGAGATGAAGCAAACACTCTGGCAGCTGGCGACAGAGCCCACGGGGCCTCTGGTCCAAAGGATTACCAAGAACATCCTGGTGGTGAAGTGCAAAGCCAGCCAGAAGCACAACCTGGGGTACCTCCACGTCTCCTTTGCTCACAAAGCTGGCCCCAAGAATGTGATGGAGCACCGCTTTTTCTGTTCTTGCCAGTCCTTGAAAGCCAGCAAGGCCAGCTCTGCCAAAGAAGAGATGGGCCAGAAATGCATCCACTTCTTTGCCTGCATCAGCGCCTTTGCCAGCGATGATAGTTTGACGCAGGAGTTTGTGGATTTCCTCAGCTGTGATTCCAGCGGTAGGTAAAGGCAGAGAATGGCTGAGAGTTGGGTTGGCAGAATCCTCCACCTGGGTGAAATGAAAGGTTTGCCCTTCTTAGAGGGGGTTCCCCCAGGCCTTAACGCTGGTACTTGTGAAGCCGTCATACAGAGGAATTCTGGAGGCAGCCTAGTAGTGGGCATGGAGGAGAGGGGATCCTGCTTCAGCATGAAGCAGCAGAGTCCAAAATACACATTGTCTAATATGTTTAAAGGGGTGCCATAATTTTCATAAAATAAAAACAAGCATGTGTCAGCTATTCCTGTGTCTTTCTGCTCACTGGGCAAAGCGCTGGAAAGCAGGAGCCAATCCCCGCACTGCCACAAGGGCCCCTGGGTAACCTTGGGCTATGGTGGTCGACTCTGGGTTGGGAAATTTTGCCAGAACTGGGGGTAAAGCCTGGGGAGGGAGCTCTGCAGGGTGTCAAGCCACACAGTCCACCCTCCAAGGCAGCCCTTTTCTCCAGGGGAACTGATCTTTTTAGTCTGGAGGTCAGTTTTAATTCCGGAAACTCTCCATGCCCAGCTGGAGGCTGGCAACCCCACCTTGGGCTGGTCTCTTTCTTTCACCTGATCCTACCTGTTAGAGTTGTTGTGTGAGGATAAAAATGGAAGGGGAAACCATATAAGGTGCTCTGATCTCCTTGGAGGAAGGATGGGGTAACAATGTACCGGATAGACAGACGGCATCCTGAGCTATTGGTTCAAATAATTCCCACATACCTTTGCAAGTAAAATCCTGAAAAACTTGCTAAAAATTAAAGCTGTAAATTCAGCAAAGGAGGCCCCTACAGATCTCTGCCCCTGTGCTTTTAGCCCTAAAATCCTTCCATGTGGAGCAGAAATGAAGAAGAAGAAGAGGAGGAGATTGGATTTATATCCTGCCCTTCACTAACCAAAGGAGTCTCAGAGTGGCTTATAATCTCCTTCCCCTCCCCACAACAGACACCCTGTGAGGTAGGTGGGGCTGAGGGAGCTCTTTTGAGAACTGCCCTTGAGAGAACAGCTCTGAAAGAACTTATGACTGACTCAAGGTCACACCAGCAGCTGCATGTGGAGGAGTAGGGAATCAAACCCGATTCTCCCGGATTAGAGTCCAAGCTCCTAACCACTACACCAAACTGAAAAGGGTGATGCTGTTGTATTTCATAAACCTGATCGCTGTATGGTGATAAAATACAGACATTTCTAAACCATCAAATGTTTAGCCTTTTCTCTCTCCTGACTCCAGGTCTGAAGCCAGTGATAGGAGCCCAGCTTGTTTGCCAGCCAGAATCTGCTCTGCACTCTGCACAGGCTGCTGCCTCCAAGGCAAAGAGGAAGAAAAAAGATGAAATAGCGGGTGAGTGTCTTACAGAGTTACGTTAGCACAGACCATTGAACAAAGTTTGAGTCCAACAAAGTTTAATTCTGGATATAACCTTTCATGTGCATGCACACTTCTTCAGATACATTGAAACAGACTTCCTCAAGCCTTACATGCATGCACACAAAAGCTTATACCTTGAATAAAATGTTGTTGGTCTTAAAGGTGCCCCTGGATTCAAAAGTTGTTCTGTTGCTTCAGACCAACACAGCTGCGCACCTGAATAGCCCACTGTAGTCAGTGCGCTTAGTCTGGAGTAAGTGTGCCTAGGATTGCAGCGTATCTCATCTGTTCTTCTCGGCAGGTTAGTGTTCCATGTTGATTTGGGGTGGCCTTTGCTCCTGTCTACAGGGCCTGTTCCAGAGTGGGACCAGGTCAAGCACTTGCCAGGATCCTGAGATTCTGAAAATAGTATAACCGTTCTGCCATTCTCACTGCACAGGGTCCCCCAAAAGCTCAGAGGCGGGTTGACAATTTGCCTACCAAGAGCACCTTACTCAAAGGCCTCAAGATCCTGGCTTCATGGCCAGAACCCTGTGAAATCTGCCGGGGGGGGGGGGGATCCCAGTTTCTTAACTCTTATGGGCAGAATTCATTTTGCTAATCACAGTAGTGTTCTGGATTTCATTATTTCAGTCTGATTAGATACTATACTATACTGATTAGATACTACTAGTCCGATTAGATAATATAAAGATCTTGATGAACATATGGTCTGATTTGGTATAATGCAGCTTCATGTTAACAAAAAAAGTTATTAACAAAAAAAGTTATGTCGAGATGACTTCCGGTCTGTGGATTGGCGATGGCGGTCGCTCTCCCCAGACTTCGGGGGAGCGATTAGCACACCAGCGGCATGGAGGGGTGTTACCTCAAGTGGCACCCCCACGGAGCCTTTGCGATAGGCTCCAGGCCAGAGGGCTTTTGAGGGTTAGCCTCTTCGACGGCTCGATGCCGGAGATTAGAGGCTTTCCTCCACCCTGACGGTCCTGCCGTTGTGTGACCTTCGGGCACAAGCTAATTCAACTGGGACAAGCGTGGGAGATCGAGCGGAATAACGAATGATGTGAGCGAGGTCAGAGATATGACCAACAATGAATGTGAGTTCTAAGTAAACGGATTATTCTGGGGGGGGGGAATGAATACCCCCCCGGTGGGAAAAGCGGAGCACAAAGAGGGACGCCTCTTAAGCGCATGGACAGCTAAGCGTATCGAGGGGGGAAGGGAGGAAACAAATAGCGAGATTGTTTTGAGAGACTTACTTAAGTACCGAGAGGGACGGGACGAGTTTTTCGAGCCCCTGCGAAGTGGTTTGGAACTGTAAACAAAGTTGTAAAATGGCAGCTTCCCGAGGAAAGTTAAAAGCGAAACCGGGCAGCCAGAGCCCAAGAGCGGAAGAGGGAGCAGACGTCATGAAGATGTTAGCGGATATGCTCAAGCTGATGATGGAACAACTCGATGGTATTAACCAGCAACTGACCTCGTTAAACCAAAACTTTGCTTTGCAGCAGTTTCAGCTGGCAGAAACGGAAAACAAAGTGGAGCATGCGAATGAGAGAATCACAGAGATGGACACCGCAAACAAGAAAATGAAGAAGAGAATGGGAGATGTTGAAACAAAACAAAACCTCCAAGAAAACCGTTTGTTACAGCTGCAAATGGAAAAGGCTAACATGATTCTCAGATTCCAGGGAGTTCCTGAAACTGAAAAAGAAGATTTGAAGAAGACTCTGGGCGAGATTATTGCTCCAGTAACAGGCTTATCAGCGGATGAAATAGTAAAAGATATGGAGACAGCCTACCGGGCTTACTCCAATTGTGGTCAGATTTGCAAGAAGACAGACCAGAGATGCTATATTAAAGGCAATGTCAGCAACTCCACTGAAATTGGGGAACACAGCCATTAAGACTTTAAAAGACATTCCAATTGAAATTCGACAAAAGAGGAAAAGCTACAAGGATCTAATCTCTTTTCTTCAAACTAATGGAATTCAGTACTGGTGGGCGATTCCTGAAGGGGTCATCTTCAAAATCAACGATAAAAGAGAGAAGATTGACTCCATTTTTAAAGCCAGGGAATTCTTGAGACGTCAGCTGGGATCGGGGGAAGAATCCAAAGAGGAAGAAACCAAATCAAGTGACTCTGCCACCTCTGGAACAGATGAGGACTCTGTGGTTGAAACGAGTGCGGGAGCAATGAAAGCTGACTTCAGAGATAGAAAACTGAAATAAGGGCAGAAGGACTTTGAAACTTGCCTTTTGAAGTAAAGAAGATGCTCAGAAAGTTCTCTCATAACAACTAACATACTAATATAGAAGCTGTGGGGAAAAAAAGAACTCTACAAGTATATTGTGTTAGTAACACTTGTATTACTACCATTTAGTTTAACATGGAGATGATCTCCCACTCTTGGGTTTTTAGTTAGTGTAGGTATCTTTCCTTTATCCATAGTTGTAGGCCCCCCCCCAAGTTTCTTTGTAGTTATGTAGTCTATGCAAAAATAATAAAAATACCCCTGTGGGTTTTTTAAAAAAAAAGTTATGTCAGCTGACTCTAGGAAAGGCACTTTGTGAAGGAAACCAGAAGCCTGAGTATAGGGCCTGCTTTTGTGGGGCAATGTCTCTGTGATGTAATCCTGTAAATTTTTCCATGCTTTACTCGTTCTCACATATACACCCCCCCCACAGGAATATCAAGCTGAACAATTCTGTTAGCTTTTAGTGGATGAATTCATGCTGAGTAAATTTTACTACAGGGAAGGAGGGGAGCATTTTGCAAGGAAGGGTAATTGAGTAAAGATTATCACTTTGTAGTAATATTTCCCTGAACAAGTTAATTCTGTAAAGCCTCAACAGATCTTGGTGTTTTTTTCCTTTTGTTTCTTGTACTGCTGCCATTATTGGCAGTATTCGGAAAGTGGGAGATGTAAATGAAATGAGAATTCTTGAGGACTGTCCTGCATGCCTTGTAGATGGTCTCCCACTAATTCTTCTGGGTTGGGGGGAGCTGCTGGGCATATACAAATTCTGAAGCTGTTTAAAACTTGACTTTAAGGCACACAAGCAAGCAGCCCCCTCCTGTCTCAAGATGTGGCAAACAGCAACCTGAGGAAGAGTGGCCTGAAAAAGCCATCAGTTGCTTCTCTTAAAAAACAAGGTATGTTTCAGCTAGAGTGCCTCTCCCCCCGCCCCCCGCCCCCCAAGTCTCCACAGGAATACTTGGAAAGAAAAAAACACTCTGAACACAAAATTGGGAAGACGTCTGAGAGCAGTTTCTGCAGAAGACCCTGTGCTACACCTACAACATACCACTTTTCAGGGTAAACAATGTTTCAAGTGTCTTTAGTGTTTTGCAGCCTTCCCTTCATACATTGACCTTGACACTGGAACATACAGTTTCTGGCAGTGCAACCCTATGCAGTGTTACTCCAGTCTAAGCCCATTGTCTTTGGACTGGAGTAACTCTGTGTTGGACTGTATTGTAACTCTCTTAAAGCTGGGAGTTGCTTTTCAAAACAGGGTGGGGGAGACTGGATGTTAGGGTAAGGCTTGGGGATTCGCCTGTTCCTTCTGCACTCACAGAAGGCTAATTTGCAAACATTCTTGTATTTTGGCTTTTTGACACTGTGTATAAATTCTGAGTATTGTATATCTGCTGTGATCAGGTGCTTCAAGAGCAATCCAAATGCAGCTGACCAACCAGGTATAGTGGACCACCAGATACTTCACACATAAACCTCGTATTTTTGTAGATCAAGAATGTAGCAAGGATAGGAAGTCTCCACGCTATACCTGGTGCTTTGTGGGTTTCAAGTAATGCTGGGCTGTGCTAGGACCATGCGGAATGCAGAGCTAGCCTAGCCTTCATGTTGGATGTGGGGGGAGGCAGTGTGTAGATCTCAGTTTGCGGTCTTGATGATGAGCAAATAAGCTCTTGTGTGCTGAGCTTGACTTTTCTTAACTGGAAATAAAGCCTGTGGGTTTCAATAGGACTGCCTCCCAGGAAAGTGACCTTAGGATCAATTTGTAGGTCTGGAAAGTGCTTTGTTCTGGTATAGTTCTAGTATCTCAGCAGCCCTGAGAGGTCGGCTGTTAGGATTGTTTCCAGACAGAAGTCTGAGGCTCCAGTACTATCCAGGAAGTCCCTTCCTAAACTCAGGCCTGGATTTCTTGGGTGGCTCAAGTTCAGCAAAGTCAGCCAACTGAACTACAAAACCAGCATGATGGGGCTTTGCAGCTGAAGTTGCCCCACGGCCAGCGATTCCACAGGAGGTTGTGACGTTGAAAGATGCATTGCAGGCCAGAGGGGAGAGCCTTTCCTCTGTAAATACCCCTGCCTGTTGTCATGGTGATCAGTTCTGGCCTATAATTTTTATCCCACCTCCAGAAAGTTCAGTAGTAGTCAGAAACAGTACTAACCAATCCTGTACATCTGGTTGTTGTTTGTGTGTGTGTGTGTGTGGGGGGGGTTACATGATGGGAGTGATCAGTGTGTTTCTACCAAGGTTTGCATTTTAAAGTTTTGTGACATGAAAGCCTTTCCTTTTTCTTAGCTTGCAATCAAGTGCTTGACGAATCGCAGGTGACGTTGTCTTTCCAGGAGTGGCTGGCCAGCGTCACTGAACGCATCCATCAAGCCATGCATTACCAGTTTGATGGTAAGTCAGGAGGCACTCAGGCCAACCGCCCTGTCTTCCTTGATTTTGATTTGATTTATTTGATTTATACCCCAGTCTTCCTGCTAAGGCAGGCTCAGGGTGGCTTCCTTGAATGGTTGTCCATATCAATGGATTACACTTATAAGAGGGAGTCTTCCTGCATAGCCTTTGTATATATAGTGATTTTTCCAAACAGAGGTAGAATTACCCTCTCTCTATTTTGCTTCTGAGTGCCAAACTAGATATTACAGCATCCACAGGGCGGACACCCAAGCCATGTTAGAGAAGCATTTGGCCATTTAAAAGTGCCCCCCCACACACACACACTGTTTTGGCACTTGAAAAGGTGTGGGGATGAGGACAAGATTGCCTGGCCCCACTGTGCTGTGGGCCCAATCAGGACCTGGGCCTTCACAGCATTTTTTAATGAGACGGAAGAATGGCTTAACAGCCGCAAAGTCAGTTGGGAAGCACACTTGGGAAGTTTAGCTTGCATGAATCTCTCTCTCCCTCTGCTTTATCAAGCTCTAAAGCAGGAGTCGCCAGCGTGATGCCCATGGGCGCAGTGGCACCCACTTACACTTTTCCTTGTATCCGCCAAGTGTTTTTAGAAAATGGGCAGAGCCAGGTGGGGTTTTTGCCAGTGGCTTCTGATTGGCCTTTGGAGATTTGATCATGATGGAGTGATCAGTGTGTTTCTACCCAGGTTTGCATTTTAAAGTTTTGTGACATGAAAGCCTTTCCTTTTTCTTAGCTTGCAATCAAGTGCTTGACGAATCGCAGGTGACGTTGTCTTTCCAGGAGTGGCTGGCCAGCGTCACTGAACGCATCCATCAAGCCATGCATTACCAGTTTGATGGTAAGTCAGGAGGCACTCAGGCCAACCGCCCTGTCTTCCTTGATTTTGATTTGATTTATTTGATTTATACCCCAGTCTTCCTGCTAAGGCAGGCTCAGGGTGGCTTCCTTGAATGGTTGTCCATATCAATGGATTACACTTATAAGAGGGAGTCTTCCTGCACAGCCTTCGTATATATAGTGATTTTCCCAAACAGAGGTAGAATTACCCTCTCTCTATTTTGCTTCTGAGGGCCAAAATAGATATTACAGCATCCACAGGGTGGACACCCAAGCTATGTTAGAGAAGCATTTGGCCATTTAAAAGTGCCCCCCCCCACACGCACACACACTGTTTTGGCACTTGAAAAGGTGTGGGGATGAGGACAAGATTGCCTGGCCCCACTGTGCTGTGGGCCCAATCAGGACCTGGGCCTTCACAGCATTTTTAAATGGCTGAGTTCTTCTCTAAAATAGCATCAGCGTGCATGAGTGTGCTAGGTTTGGCCCTGAGACGGAAGACTGGTTTAACAGCCACAAAGTCAGTTGGGAAGCACACTTGGGAAGTTTAGCTTGCATGAACCTCTCTCTCCCTCTGCTTTATCAAGCTCTGAAGCAGGAGTCCCCAGCGTGGTGCCCATGGGCGCAATGGCACCCACTTATACCTTTCCTTGTATCCGCCAAGTGTTTTTAGAAAATGGGCAGAGCCAGGTGGGGTTTTTGCCAGTGCAGCTTCTGATTGGCCTTTGGAGATTTGATTGGCTGTTCAGGGTTTTTTCAGTGTTTCTTTGGCAGCCATGGATCTTCACTGTGTGACTGAAAGTAAGCTGCAGCAGCCATGTTGTGTCTGGCTTCACCTCCCATGGCAGCTGTTTTTTGGCAGCCATTTTGCGGCTGTGCCCACCACGCTGAGTCAGAATCCCAAAGGTCCTCGCAAGCAGTGTTCCCTCTAAGCTGAATTAGTGTGAGCTAGCTCACAGTTTTTTAGCCTCCAGCTCACACATTTCTGTCTTAGCTCAGGAAGGATGGCTCCAGAGCAGACTGATTTATGCAGCAGCCAAATCGCTTGCTCACAACTTTAATGCCAGTAGCTCACAAAGTAGAATTTTTGCTCACAGGACTCTACAACTTAGAGGGAACGTTGCTCGCAAGCTGAAAAAGGTTGGGGACCCCTGTTCTAAAGCTGAAGCCACTACAGGACCGTGTTAATTGCTTGGAATCCTTTAGAAGTTCTCATCCTCTCCCCACAAGAGGGTGCTCATGTGTCACAGATTCAGTGACACTAAAGGAGAAGATTATACCTAGCATGTGCAGGGCTGGAGCATTATGAAGAACGGGAAGGCCCTGCTTATGATCTCATTTATTTGGAAAAAGGAAGATGTTTCTTTAGCGTAATTGAATCTGCAACCCACTCCCTCTTGGCTAAAACACCATTCAGTTTATGCAAAGGAGTTCCTGCTACAAAAAGAGCCCTGACTGTTTATATAACTGCAAAGCCAGGCTTAGGTTCTGTGTGAGTGCATGGGACCTGTTTTTGATGACTTCGGCCCCAACACCACAATTGTCAGCTTGAGCAGGTGCCTTTATTTTCCATGTTAAATTTTTACCATGTTTTTATTGAGCAGAATTCCTACATGAACCCGCAAGTTAGTTAACATCTAGCCAGTGAGCCCTTCTGATGGTACTGACATCTTGTCCAACATAGTTGGCAACAGCATTTGTGCATTTGTTGAAATCCCCTCAGTTCTGGAACAGGCTTCCTGGAAGACTGCTTCTCTCTTGTCATTTCGTAAAGGATGTAAAACCTTCCTTTTCAGGCAGGCACTGAGATAAACATGGGGTCATTTTCTGCTTCAAATATTTTTATGTTAGGTGTTTCGGATTGTTTTTATGGATTCTTATAAGCCGCTTTGAATGAAGCACTGACATTTTTGTAAACCAAAGGAATAAATACAGATTTGAGAAACATTTAGATTTTATTTCTAAGAGGTCCATCTGCAATTGCATCGCAGTCTGGCATTTTCTGTTTTAAAACCCTTCTCCCTCCTATTTCTGTTACTTGTGCGGTTCCTTTTTCTCTCTCTTTTTTGACAGTCACCAAGGCATTGATTCCCAGTACGCGCGTAGCAAGAAGGCATGGAGCATGTCCATTCGTAAGCAGAGTTATACCCTTCTAAGTCCATTGAAGTCAATGAGCATAATGGGTATAGCTCTCCTTAGAATGGCTCTATATGTTAATTAAGAACCTAAAAGTTTAAATGAATTCATTAAAATTCATTAAAAAACAATTAAAGGCCTAATATAGCCTTAACTTAGATTAAAAACATACAGTAAAACAAAGACCTTGTGCGACCCTGACCAGACACATTTCGGTCATATAGCCTTCTTCAGTGGTCAAGCATAAAAATTACACAGTGTCTCCAGACATTGCAAAAATATTACAATAATAAATCAATATAGGACCAAGTTGGAATTATGTATTAATCCATACCCGTGGCTTAAGGCAGAGATATGTTAGGGAGGCCTCAACTGAATTCAGTTTGTGCGCAAGTCAGGTGCACATTTCCTGAATGGTAGTTCAGTTGTGTATCTCCCTGATTTTGGTCCAAAGAAATCAATCCAAAGTGCAGTATGGAGCCAATGTGGCATAGTAATGTATAGACATCCCCCCCCCCCTATTTTTGTTCTTGTGGCTCTGTATGTTGCCATGAAGGATGCAGGTGCTACTCGGTGCCCAGCTGCATTTGAATGCTCTTCTTTCACTACCGATACTATACTAACCCAAAAGGAGAGTGGCCAGGCTTGTGTGGTTTCCCTTTTGGTGGTAGGGCTGCCGGTACAGTGCAGTGGCAATGGGGCTTTCACCTGGCAGGTTTCCCTGCAGTGCCCCTACCCAAGCAGTGACCATTCCCCCTCCTGTGGGTCACTGGGGCTTTTCCAATTTTTTAATTTAAAAATCAGCAATTAAATATTATAATATTGATATAATGTAATGGCGACACTTGTATCAGGTTTTCTGAATTCCCAGGTTTTTAAAAAGTAAGTCTGTTGCCCTTTTTGTTGCTGAGATGTGTCTTTCCCCTGACATCTCCACAATGAAAGGGGCTAGAGATGTACTTTTTTAAAGGGAAAAAAATGGGAACTGGGAATTCAGAGCATCTTATACACACATTTCTATTATTCAATTGCCAGTTTAAAACAAACAAAAAAGGCTCCCAATGGAAGGGGAAGGAAATCCCCCTAAGAGGGTCAGATAAAATAGCTACCATGTGGGTGAAAAAGATCCAAACTTTCCCTCCCACACAGCAGCCAATCCAGGTTTTACAGCAGTCTTTCCCCAAACTTCACAATGAAGCAGGTTTGGGAAAGACTAGAAGAAAGCTGGGGAAACCCTGCAAGGTGTACAAATGCGCCATGAATCTGTGGAGGAGCAGGGGGGAAAACTTGCTTTCCAACAGCATTGAACTTGGGGCAAATACCCTGTGTGGAAATTACTGAAGACTTCCTTCCTTCCTTCCTTCCTTCCTTCCTTCCTTCCTTCCTTCCTTCCTCCCTCCCTCCCTCCCTCCCTCCCTCCCTTGTAATGACCTTTCTCTCTCTCCATATCAAAAGTTCAACCAAGAATACCCCTCTCCCCACTCCATGTATTTGCAGGCATTACGCAGCATGATCACACAGAGATGGTTCCTCTCTGAAGCTTGCCTTAAAAAGCCCACCCTCCCCTTGTGAAGACATCTGTTTATTCACCACTTGTTAATCTTTGCACTACCCATTAAAGCAGAGATGAATGGTTTTTGTTTGTTTGATTTAATGCTCATGACTTTTAATCTGTGATCAGTCCTTAGAACTGACCTTTGTCTCAGATAAAATTCTATATGGGTATTTTTTTCTTTTTCAAACCCCTTCTTGTTTGTATGCATGTGTGTGATTTTATACAGGCAAGCCAGAACCGCTGGTATTCCATATCCCACAGTCTTTCTTTGAAGCCCTGCAACAGAGGATTTCTGTTGGGAGCACCAAGAAGCTGCTCCCAAATTCGACCACAGGTATCTAATCTTTATAGCCCCTTCCCCCCCCCAAGCCAGTTGTGATAAAAATCAACTGCATCGTCGTCATGGGTCAGACAGGTTGAGCCAGTTTTCCCACAAGAGCTGGACTTTTGTTATATAGAAAGGAGCAGATGATTGGAGGGGACTGCAGCTGACAAGGCCTGGTTTTCAGGATCCTGTAACTATAGAATGGAGCTGAAGCAAAAAAAACCTTCATAAAACCTTACGGTATGTTTGCAAGCCTTAACAGTTAGCTTGAAAGTTGAAATTCCTAATAAGTTCATTTGCTTCCAGCTTTTGTCCGGAAGGACGCCTTGCCCCTGGGTACCTTTTCCAAGTATACCTGGCACATTACCAACATCTTGCAAGTCAAACAAATCTTTGATACTCCTGAGGTAAGACTTATTTGTCCAGGACCTTCCTCTGTTATCCAAATAGGGTTGGAAGGGATTGATGGAGGGAGGGAGGGGGAATCCAAGTATGTCCATTCAAATAAGCAGTAGATTGTTGTCTGTAGGTCTAGATTTGATTGATAAGGGCCTGACCTTGTGTGGTGTCCTGTGGTTTGGCATCAACATTCTAGAACTGTCTTGTGGCCGCACTCCAGGACTGTTGCATTCTGAGGCTACAGGAGGTGATCAGGCACCCGGGAAAGGAACAATTTTGTCCTGTTTTCAGCCCCTGCTCTTGGTTCCCCTTCCCAGATGCCCTTGGAAATTACCCGCAGCTTTATTCAGAACTGGGATGGCACTTACGAGCCCTTCAGGTGCCCCAAAGTTGAGGTGGAAAGCATCCCGGAGACTTATGGCCGTCTGGAGAAGCAACCAGTTCTCCGGCCCTTGGAGCTGAAAACCTTCCTGAAAGTTGGTGAGTCCACAACTCGGTCCATTTGCAGCTGGCCTTAGGGGAGTGGCGTGCAAAAAGAGAACCTCGCTTCCCCCATGTGTGACATAGGAAGAGGCTCTCTAATGCTCCTTTCTGGTTTCCCTCCTACCAGGCAACACCTCTCCTGATCAGAAGGAACCCACGCCTTTCATCATTGAGTGGATCCCTGATATCCTCCCCCAGTCCAAAATCGGCGAGTTGAGGATTAAGTTTGAATATGGCCACTACAGGAATGGCCACACCACTGAATACCAGGAGCAGCGGCCTTCCCTGGAACAGGCTCTGGAGCTCATGCCTCTCACCACCATCACATTTCCTTGAATGTGAGCGTTCATTGCACAGCTTGGTTTGCACAGCCCCCCACTCCGCAGCTGCTTGGCATAGTGCCGGTTATGAGTAGCCAATCGACTGGAGAGGTTGCTGGAGCTCAGTGAGGCTTATAGTACCATGGTAAATTCTCCCTGCGTCCCGCAGGCACCATATTCCATTTCTGCTCTCTCTGAAATTCTTCCCAGTGGTCTCCATTTCCAGGATTGCAAAGGAGACTGCTCACAGATGGGGCAGAACATTTGGCTGTTCTACTGAACTGTAATTCCTTTACTGGTTTACCTTGCAATATATTTTTTAAAAATAAATTAAGACGGACCGACCCCAGTGTTCTCAGTTCAGTCTCTCACATGGTCACGAGAAAAATGAAGAGGAATATACAATCTCTTGTCAGTTGCTGGCAATTGTAAGTCTGAAATATGCAGGTCGAAGTGGTTCCTGTCCTAATTTACCTCTCCTCAGACATGTCAAAAACCCAGGATGGAGTAAACAGGGTGCTGTCTCAGGCTTGCTGTCTATAGCAAACGGCGCATAGCTTGCTGACGGAGGAGCCAGCAACCCTGGAAGCGAACTTCTCAGCAAAAGTGAAGTGTATCAGCTATGACCCTGGAGCACAGGGGGTCGATTGAACCTTAAGTTAGTTGAAATGAAGACAGTAGGTAGCTTGTTTCTGAGTTCTGAAGTAGAGAGGGGGTGGGGGAAATGATCCGGGCAAAGTTACAAAGGCCACAGGGCTGCCACCAAAAACAGCAGCCCTGAGTCAGGTTCCTCCCCAACTTCTGAAGTACAGTTTACCTTATGGTACAGTCACACAGTCATCTCTCGCATCGCTACCCACCACCACTTCATTGATGTGATGTAGGATTCCAAGAAAATACAGGTCCTAAGATCATTGGGACACAGGTAAGTTGAACTCCACATTACACAAAGGTGAGGAGGAAACTGGAGGAATGCCACGTTTTGGGGCCGACCCAAAGAATTTGCGACATGGGCCTATTCTGCATCTAACATTCGCTCCACTGTTTGCGACTCATAGAATTTGCAACATGGGCCTATTCTGCATCTAGCATTCGTTCCACTGTTTTACCAAACCCACCCTGGAACAGAAATTCCCCTCTACATTGCATGCCACTTTCACTTTCTTTGATTGTCGGATTTTATGGTAGCCTCCACACTGCGTGCCCGGTTTCAATTCCTTTGCTCTCTTGGTTTTATGGTACTGTCTGCATAGATTTATGGCTATTTTATGGCTGTTCAGGGGTGACTCCGCAGTCAGTACAGTGTTGGCTTAGGATATTTGAATGTGGTTTTGAGCAGCATCTTTTTCTGTTCCAGTGTGGGTTTGGTACAACAATGGAGCAAATGCTAGATGCAGAATGGGCCATTGAGTCTTGCCCTGGGTGGAGCTGTGAGTGTAAGAAAGTGTTGGCTAGTGACACTAGAGGGCAGTGTTTGGCCTAGGGAGCAAACAAGGCTGTTTCTCCAGCATTCCTTGGCCGCCTTTTTGATGGGAACCTGACAAAAGATACCAAGCAGCCCTTCCTTCACGAGAAGTAACAAGCACAGCACAGCTCAGCTCAACTTGCGACTGGGTTTTCTGAACAGGCAACTTCCTTGTACTGTGATGTTCATGTCATTTACATTAATTAAACTACCCAATTTAGTTTTAATTGACATGACACCTGATGGATCACCTGAAATTTATCTCCAGAATTGTTAATACAATGACTACCAAGTCATTGGTCTCATCCAGTAAAGGATCCGTGAATCTCCCTTGGTGACAGAGAGATACAGGGGAAATTGCTGGCCTTTGTCATTTCAGTGGAGAGATACCATTTATTCTTTCTTGGTCCCAGGAACTAGGGTACAAGCTGACACCAAAGGCTCCGTGTTACAGCTTCTTGCCTGCCAGTATAAAGCACAGGAATGCTGGTGAAAAGCCTTAAAATCATGGCCTGAAATATCTCCCCACCACCACCTTTTATTTTGTAACATCTAGCCTGATTAAGAATTGCAATGAAGTTGAAAGCTTGCAGTTTTGTGTTATTTTGGTTGGTCCTAATAAAGGTAACATGTGAGTTGTGCTTTGGTTTTGGATTTGGATTTTGGACCAGCACTGCTGCAAACAATTTTTGTTTAAAATTAATTCACTATCAACTTTTGCTGTGGCTCAGCACTGGCCTTCCGTCCGTATAGAGGAGTGAAGCTTCTGCCCCTGGGAATTTATTTATTCGATTTATACCCTGCCTTCCCCGCCGAGGCAGGCTCCGGGCGGCTAACAAGGCCTTTTGGCTTCATACACAATCAAATAATAAAACCATTTAAACAACTCAAAACCAGTTCAAATCAGAGGGTGAACTGTTCTGCTTCTACTGTTTGAGTTGTACAGTTGTGCCCCCCCCCCTTCCCCAATCCAGTTACTTAGCAGTAAGCTGCTCACTGAATTCAGTAGGACTTTTGCATCTGTCTTTTGGATTGAAGCATATACCTCTTAGCCCCATCCTTGTTAAAAGCACACTGCATCCTAATATCTGGTTACACAACTTTCAGCTGAACAATCCATAAAATAATTTCTCCACCTGCTAGGTAAATCTCCAAATTCTGCAAAAAGTCCAATGGAGGACTGGTCACAAATCAGAAAACAAGTAAACCTGGAAATAAAACATAGCACACATTTGATTTGGCAAATGTAGCTGTTTTATTAAGACAAGCGGAAGGAGCATTCCCAGATAAACTTGCAGAGCATTCCCAGATAAACTCGCAGAGCATTTCTCACCATCATATAAAAATGCCATTGCCCTTAAAAAAATAAAAGCAAGCTCAGCTTGTGTATAAAACCTATCTTTTACAATTCAACTTGCACTTCCTGAATGTACATTGCTCTAGTTGTGCCTGCTTAGCTGCTTCCTCCTGCTTTTAATGTGGCATTTTGCTGCTAAATTGCAGGTGCAAGAAATGTCCCAAGGGGAGGTTCCTCTTTCTCAGGGACACGCTGGCCTCAACACTGCAGAGTTCCCAGTGGGGTTGGTGCCACTCCTTGCTTTGCAGTTCTGTGTGGATGGATTAGAGGATGGAGCGGTTAATCACTGGCAGGTATCAGGATCAAGTGACTGCTGGATGTGTATCTGATCCCCTTCCAAATCTCCCTGGAGACACAAACCCTTTCATCACTGACCACTGATGTTTCTTTTGCTGCTGTTCTGTCACCCAGAGAAGATCAGGAGGTACTGCGCTAGCAAAATTAACTTGGCTGAGCTAGATATGAAATGCAAAAAGCTGATTCGACTATTTCCCCAACTTCAAGATTGTGGGAAAGCATGGCATCACTTGCAGAATTACTGAGTCTTGAAAGGGTAGTACTTATGCTCGCCCATCCTAGAACAAAAGATGACAATTATCAATCATTAACAGCCCCTAATCTTTTAAAACATATTTTGCTTCTGATATTAATAGAACCAAAAACATGTGCCTGTCCTTAACCAAAGCATTGATATCAACAGTCCAGTATGAATACAAAGATGTTAAAAAGGCCAAGGCCACACTGCAGGCCAAGGCCAAGCCACAGGGGGCTGCTGGGCTCAGCTTGCTCCAGGGCCATTTTGATGTCCCAGTACCCCCCTCCCCCCATAGCAGCCAGGGAGCCATTGTGCTTACCACATTGCATTTTGTTTTGTGTAGTGCATCTAGAAGTACCCAAATATTTTCAGAAAGGCTTTTGAAAATGTATAACATACCCCACGATGTCCCAGGCAACAGCCCTTGCCCCACAATGGAGAGATTCCAGCTTTTTAACCTCATCATCTGTGAGACAGAAGTCAAAGACCTACAAAAACAAAAGCTTCAATTGAATAACTTGGCTTACTAGACATGACATCTGGCATGTGCAGCCCCACAACAGTGCAAAGCATGCCCCCCCCCCCCGGGCCATTTTGACTTGAGAAAACGGCATGGAAGAAGGTCGAAGCCTTTTCCCAACCCTTGCCACAGTCCCAAGCCAAGGTGAGCCACTGGCATGCTTTGGAACATTATTTCCCAGGAGTAATGTTTGGCTGTGACATAGATCAAAGTTGGGGAATGCTGACCTGGCTCAAGCCAAATGTCAGGACTAGTTTGACTCTTTGCACTGTGCAAACAAGTAGAGTTTTAATTTTAAGAAAGACACCCAAGGCTTGGCTCCTGCATGCTCAAAGCTTTACTTGAATGACACAGACTTGGAAGCAAGCACCTAAGGAATGAATGGGATTGTTACCTGTTGCTCTTGATCATAGCACCAATGTGTAAACGTCAGTTGACGAGACAAGCCTTAGATTGTGGAACTCTTTTGCTTTAGAAACTCAGGGCATGAGTAAGCAAGAAGCTGGAGATCCACAACTGGATCTGCAGGTGTCTTTAGTTTTCTTTGAAAGCAGCTGGGGGGGCGGGGGTGTTCCGGTTTGGATCAGGGCTAGGATTGCCAGCTCCATGTTGGGAAATTCTTGGAGATTTGAGGGTGGAGCCTGGGAAGGGTGGAGTTTAGGGAGGGGAGACCTCAGCGAAGTATAATGCCATAGAGTCCATCCTCCAAAGCATCCATTTTCTCCTGGGGAACTGATCTCTGGAGATCAGTAGTAATTCTAGGAGATCTCCTGGCCTCAACTGGAGATTGGCTGCCCTAATCAGGCCATAGCCTCCTCCCCTACTGGATCCCTTCCCCTCACACCCTAAATGGACATGAGCACTGGTTTGGAAAAACAACTTGGATTTTCTTTTGCCATTTGGCCTAATAACGGCTAGGAAATAGAGCTGTGGTGTGATATGTGTGTGTGTGTGTGTCTGACAGAAGTGACAGCACATCCTTGGACCTCATTTGTGTGTTGTTTCTAATCTGCAAGAGTGAGAGTCACATTTTTATGTGGAGTGTTTGTGCTTCTTGTTCATTCATTTATGTATCTGAGTCAAAATATTTGTATGCCTGCCTTTCTCCAGAGCATTTCGGGATCCAAACTGAGTCTCTCAGGATAGCTTAAAAGATGCTATTCCTTCGATCCAAAAAACGTTTTCCTTTCAGTGACCTTGAATAGTTTGAAACAAATTTCTATAATGTACTTTATGGTAATTTGGAAGAACATAATGGAATTGTGATCACTAAACGTTGTGGCAAAGTGTAAGTCCAGATACCTGTTGAAGGTATTTTTTGCTTCCCTTTGATTTCTTTTTAAAGAAAATTAAAGACATTTGTAATACCGGGCTGAGCAGCTCAAAGGCTTTTTCTTGCTGCTATGTTTTCTAACTTTCTAGCTTCCTAGCTTTCACAACTTCCACTCTTGTGTTTAACTCTTAGCTCTCTTTCGCTAGCAAGTGAAGAAATAGAGTCGAAATAGATAGAAGTAAATAAACTAAATGATAACAGGCAAACAATCAGAGCTCCCTCAGAGATCGACTCAGCCTTCAGGCCACTCCAACCACACTCAAACAAGAGAGGGAGAGGAGGGGAGATTTTGGCACGGAGTCTATAAAACAAAAACAGAAAAATGGAGGGAGAAGGTAAAAACTAAAAACTGAGTAAGATAAGCCTAAATTAACAGAAAACAAAAGACAAATAAAGGACAAAGGACTAAAATAGATTAAAATAAAAATAAAGCGCCCCAAGGACAGAGTACAGCCTCGTAACGTCCTATCGCGTTGGAACCAAAACCGGAAGCCTCAGGTAGAACCAGTCATGGCTCTCTCTTGTAACGGCACACAGTAAACCAGCACCTCTCTAGGCTGACTTTTATTAGTTAAGCAGCCCTGCCTTTCCTTTTTAAAAATTTGGGATATTTTAAGTAATTTTATTGGTCTTTGTGTGTTTCAAGCTGTGTTAATTTGTATGTCCTATAGTGTGGTGGGGTTGCGTTGTATATTTTTAAAGCACACTGTGATTCATCCATGGTGCTTTAGGGTACAGAAAAGTAAATATTCACATAAGTACAATCTGATCATTTTGAAAAACCAGTACTGAAGATTTTTGAACTAGAGGAAAGGGACTTGCCAAGAGTCAGTGCTTATGGAGTTTCCCGCCCACTACATGGAGTAATTCAGGTTAGCTTCCTTTGACTTTTTTCCTCATGCATTATCTAAAGTCAGTCTCTGGTAATATAATGGCTACCATGTTTCCCGTCTGCTCTCGGCCTAATGTTCCCAATCTTCAAGTGGGGCCTGGAGTTCTCCCTGAATGGCAGCTGATCTCCACGTTAGAGAGACCAGTTCTCCTGGAGGAGATGGCAGCCTCAGAGGGGGCAGATTCTCCGGCATCACATCCCTGCTGAGCTCTCCACCCTCCCCAAACTCCTCCCCCCCCCAGGCACTGCCCCCAGATCACCAGGAATTTTCAAGCTGGAGTTGGCAACCCTATCTCAGCCTTTTAAGTTTTCAGCCCATGGGACACAGGATGCTCAGGGAGTCACACCTGGTGGGTTGTGAGCCCCTCCCCCCTCTTTTTTGGCTGCTTTCTGGAAGGACTGGCTTCGAGTGCTCCATGCGCAGAAAGCAAGGGTGTCGTATCTCCTGCCTCTCCAGACACCCACTGGGAAGAGCAGCAAGATGGCGAGGCCAAGTCACTCAGCAATGGATGAGATTCCTCTCTGGCTCTGACCTGACTCTGACCCTTGGCTTATCCCTCACTATGGTACACTTTCTGGTCTTCAGCTTGTGTTTCCTGTCCCTAGTTCTTTCACTCCGGCTGCCATAGACTTGTTGGTTCTGTTAAAGGGACATTTGATCAACAACTTTTTGATGCTTTCAACCAGGAGCTGCCATTTCCCCCTCTTCTTCCCAGAAGGCCAAAGGTTTGGCCTGATACCAGCTCCACTGAGCACCATTTTTTTTCTTTTCAGACTCACCTGGCATTCTACACAGGATGCAGAGAAGGTGTCTGAAGACCATGGCTTGAAACTGTTTGGTTTCCCTTCCCCCTTTTTTGATGTGTTTGAGCAACAAGCTTGATGACGACTTCTAGAGAATTTGAAAGCTTATACCCTGTTTTGTGTTATTCTGGTTGGTCTTAATAAAATGTATTACGTGGATCTAATGTTTAAAATAATCAGTCACAGTGCCAGAAGACACAATATCCATATTTTCAGCAGTGTTCCCACCTTCTGGGCTTTGAAATGGAGAGGCTGACCAACCTTCTAGTCCACAGGATAACAGGAATGAAAAGGTGTTCAGTTGAAGCAAGTAATTTATACTCTACCTTGGAGTTCTCAATGATGTGAGCAGGTGTTTCACTCTTTGGAATAGTGGCTATGCCAGCTTGTATATTAAAGCGGATCAGAATCTGTGAAGACATCAGAAAGGGGAAACTGGAGCTTGTAATTCTTGGGCCTGCACTTTCTAAACTCTTGCATCTGTCTATATAGCATATAAGGAACTCTGATCCCACTTGTCTGGCACCTGCAGTCCACACAGGGACTGTGCTGATGTGATCACTGCAGACTCATACAGCACAACAAAGAAGTCCACAAAAGGGATTAATCCACAAGTCACCTTGGCAATTCATGTCAACAGAGTAATTAACTGTCTTCCATGTAACAAAAGGCTTGCACATTTGCACATGACCCACATGCACCCCCCCCAATATCTTCCTTGTTGGCACACCTTCCTTGTGGTAATCTGTAGTCCTCTTCCTAGTTTAGTGCTCACCTCCACAGCACCGTTATCTAAACACATCCTTAGAGTAACCAAGGGAGCCCTTTGTATATCAGTGCATCAAATTGAGACAGCAAAGGCATGAGGATAAATGGTGCAGAAGCTTCACTTATTATGGAGGTGCACCAAAGCCAGAGCCTGACCATCTTCCAGCAATATTCTAAGAGCTGCTTATAGGGAGGAGGGGATAGAGGTAGGCTTCCAGCAGAGGCTACAGCACACATGAGTTAGCTAATTTTATTGGATTGCTTATGCTTGCTGTTTCTAACCCATGTGAAGACCTACAAGTCCTCCTCAATAAATTTGCATGTACCCAAAAAATTATCTCATGATTCCCAGTTCCCTTGTGACATACACAAGGGCAGGGCTATTTTTGGGCAGGAACAGAGTTCCGGCTGGCTTCCGAGTTAGCCACGCCTACAGCCGAAACCTCTGCGCGTGTGTGGCTACAGAGGGAAGGCTTGGAGAGCGACCTCCCCCTGGTGATTCCGAGGCAAGTGGGCCAGGAGGGGCCTGGAAGTCCAAGGTCCGACTTGCCCGGGTGCCCCACAGTCGCGGAGCGCCCAGGCAAGCCAAGGGAAGGCAGTTTAAACTACCTTCCCTTCCTTTCCCTTAAAGGGTTGGCATGCCCGTGCTTCCCACAGCCGCGAGGCGCCCGGGCATGCCAAGGGAAGGCATGGGGGCGTGGCCTAATATGCTAATTAGCTGTACTGTCAGGGGTGTGGTCTAATATGCGAATTAGTTTCTGCTGTTGGGTGTGGCCTATTATGCTAATGAGTTCCTGCTGGGCTTTTTCTACAAAAAAAAGCCCTGCACAAGGGTATGTGAAAGGTCACCCTAAGATCCCAGCGTTCTACACAAAGATATCCCCCTCTTGAAAGTCACTTTACCTGAGCAGGAGATTTCCCATGCTTCTTAGCAATTTCCTTCACCACTGGGTCTTCCATGCCATTCTTGGGATCCAGTTTACCTGGAGGGCTAGAGAGAGAACACTCGGGTCTTCCAAACTAGCCAGTTCTACTGCATTCTATTTACGCAGTGGACGATTAATCTGGGATGGAAGTTGTTAGTGGCAACAGCAAGTTTTCCTCCTTGGGGCTGCAAATTTGTGTGTACAGGCTTAGGTTTTAGGCTGTTTTGGTTTCAGGGAGTAAGTGTGGAAAGAAATGCAAATACTCAAGAAGGCTTAGCAAAGGAATGGCCGTTTTTGCTTATTAAATTACAGGTCACACTTTTTCTCAGAAGCTGCTTTTACAATGAGGTTTTAGTAATATGCATATACATTTAAGTGTACTCGATTAACCATCTGCCTTTTAACCAATTAATCCCCTAAAACCTTTTTGCCTTTTGATGGTCTGGGTCATTCTGGTTTAGGACATTTTCTGTGCCGGGGCATACCTGTGTGGCACCTTCATCTCTGTAGAGAAAATCAGAGGTCTAGGAAAAGGCTGCCCCAGACTAGGCTGCTGGAGATTTTTACCCTGCTTAGTAGACCATGGAGACAGCCTCGCACACAGTGGCCCTGTTCATTCCACTCTACCCCCTCTGCTCCCAGGCCATTGGCGTAGACTGTCCCAGGCACAGGGCGGCCGGCTCAGCCTGTTTTGCTACCTCAAGCAAAACAGCAACGGTAGTGCAAGCAGGAAAGCGCCTCTATTCCAGTTGCCCTCTGGTCTGCAGCCTGCCTTGAATGCCTGGGTGGTGAGCGTACACACAGACCTCGCCTGCCACCTCCTCCCAGGTGCCACCTCCTGTAGGTTTGGTGCCCGAGTGGCCTCTTGGGTAGTGATCTGGCCCTGCCTGTGCACTCTGTAGGCATGATGGTTACAGGAACCGTGCCCCCTTATAAAACTGCACAGGCGTTGTGTGCTAAGGCAGCGTGGTGGCCAACTCCCAGGAGCTGATAGGTAGGAGGAGCTGCAGAGAAAATCTCACAGGTCTGAGAACAACCAAGAGAAGCTGAAGTTCTTGCAAAAGTGACAAGGATGCTGTGGTGGGCCCGTGAATGACAGAAAGAGAGAGAGCAGAGAAAAAGCACAAGCCTTTGTGAGCGGAACCAGGGCTACTGTTCCAAAAGGGCGCAGTCTTACAAAGGACGCTTTGGGGATGTCAGGGGGCTATATCCTGTGAAGGCCATCCCTTTGGACTTGACGAAGGCAATCATCTTCTTCTGGGTCTGGTAAATATGCCGCTCCAGCTGTTGAGGAGAGAAATTTTTTATAGATTATCATCAGGGGTCATTTCCTGCGGGAGCGCACAGGAACGGAGCTCCGGCAGTAAGGAGCCCAGGGGGGCAGTCACATGTAACAAGCCCCGCCCACTGTTCCCAGCAGCCCTCAGTTGGGCTACGAGGAGCAAGAAGCAGCCAGGTAAGTTGCAGAGCCCCCCCACGGCCCGCCTTCAGGTACAAGCTCTCTCTCCTCTGTGAGGGCAGATCTGCACGTTCTCTCCCCCCCCATACCTAGCAATCCAAAACAGTCAAGTGACACCTTGAAGTCCAAGTTTTATTCAGGTACAAGCTCTCCCTCCTCTGTGAGGACAGAACTGCACGATCCCCCCCACACACCAATAGCTAGCAATCCAAAACAGTCCAGTAGAGCCTGAGTGGTGGGTGTTGCCTATTGACACACTTCCAGTGATGTCAGGGGATGTGGCATATGCAAATAAGTTATGCTAATGAGCTCCTGCACCTCTTTTTCTACGAAATGACCCCTGATTATCATGAAGCCATGAAAGTGTCTCTTTCCCAGGAGGACTAATCATCTTGCCTCAAGCAGTAGCCAGCACAAATGGGACTGAAGGTGTGTGAGTAAAAACACCAGAAGAAATGGGAGTGGGGGACAGAAAGACTTGCCATAGAATGACTATGCTCTAGGTCAGGGGTGTCAAATGTCAGGCCCGCAGGCCAGGAGAGGCCTGTCCATGGCTTTAATCAGGCCCCTGGCTCTTTTCTTCCCCCCTCCTGTCCTCACCCTTTGAAGCTTGAGACGGCCAAAGTTCCCAGCTTCCTCTGTCTTATCTTTGCCTGCTTGAAACTCTTCTGGGCTTGCAAAGTTACAAAGAAAATACGGAATGGATTTTTTTCCATTAAAGTCTCTGCACCCAGATAGACTACTCTGGGACTGTTTCTTACAATAGAAACAGTGCTCTGGCGACTGGAATGACAGCCCCCCGACTAGAATGATGGTCACTAGCAATACAATCTGTCTTCTGGGACTGGAATGACAGCCCTGGGGAGTAGCAGGGTGCAGAGTGGAATGATAGCCTTGGGGAGTAGCAGCAGCATTCTGGGAATGGAATTCCACTCTGAGGGCCCTCATTCCAATCCCAGAATGCTTCTGCTATTCCCAGGGAGTGTCATTTCATTCTGGTGGCTGTCATTCCAGTCCCAGAGTAATCTATCTGGGCCCAGAGACCTTAATGGAAAATCCATTCCACATTTTCTTTGCAACTTTGTCTGTACTGCAATGTATTTCAATGGAGTAGAGCTCAAGAAGTTTCACTTTCCAGTGTTTGTATAGTTGCAGCTGTTGCTTATTGGAGTTGTTTCCTTGCAAATACAGGGTTGATGTTTTGAGTCAGCTCATCTCTGCTGAATGGGCCTAAGAACAAGTGCCTGAGTGAGTACTCTAACCTGGGAACCCACGGCCAAAGCGAGGAATTACACTGGAGAGCCACTGCCAATCTGAGAAGCTTGCGGTGCCCAGCGGTTTTATGCTCCTAAGCTCAGAGCATTTTATATGTTTAGTTTCTGCTGTGACCCTTGTGCTTTTTCTTGATGTTTTATTTTAAAAATTGCATTGCCAAATCCCACTATTCCCCAACCTTTCCATTTTAGGCAAGTATCTTTGGGGGGAGGGGTTGAGCGGTGTCAGTTATCAAAGACTGTTAACTAAACAAAATATCGCAGTTTTAAGCATATTTGTATTTTAAGTAAAAAATAATATATTTAATTGTGTTTGTATCTTTTATAAAGTTTATATCTCTGCTACCAGGCACTTATGTCAGATTTTGCCCTTGTAACCAATGAATTCTACACCCCTGTTCTAGGTAACCTTATGTCTACTGGCTGAGAACAGATGCATAGGCAGAGCTGATTTAAGGCCCCGGTCACACGAGAGGAATTGGGCTGCAGAGAGGGATGGATCGGGGGCACGGCAAATGGGCGCGATCCCACCACAACATCTGGGAAGTGTTGCTCGCCCGTCCCCGATCCGGCCCTTCCAACGATAAGCCGCACCAACGATAAGCAGCATCCGGAAAGGCCGCGGCAAGTGCGGCCGTGGGATCGCCGGCGCGTCTTTCCGCCAGCGCATCCCTGCTCCTGGCCAAACTGCGTCGGTGTGAGCATGCACAGTTCGCCAGCCTCCCCCTCCCACCGTCGCTTTCTCTCTGGCATCTGATCGTGCCAGGGAGCAACGGCGCCGCGGCTCAGGGGATCCGTGGGATGCCACCGCGGCATCTTTAGTTTGGTGCGGCTTTTTTTTCCTGCCGTGTGGCAGGGACCTAAGTTCGCTTTTCACGTTGGTTGCTTCCACACTGGCTATTTGGTCCAGCTTTGATGCTAACGTGAACTATATTTCATTACCTGCTTCCCCACAGTATTGTGGTGCTCTCATGCACCTTTCCGCTTCTCCCTGGCTTTGCTGTGATCTTTCCCAGGCCTGCTTTCCTTTAATCTTTTTGCAGAGATCGCAGCAATGCTGGAGTGGCTGGGATGTGGACAAGAAAGTCTGGATCTTTCCTAGTGCTACCCACATTGGTGCCATTTCCCCCCCTCCATACCCCATAGATGCCAAACACACACACACCTTGCTACCAGAGGGCTTTTCCGGTTTAAAACCCCCCGATGTAATTGAAATATTGCTCTCTAGTGCCCTAACACTAGAGCAGTATATCAACTACCAATTAGAAAACAACTTCCAGTTAGAGAAGACTTCCAATGACATGGGGGGCCCACCACAGAGCAGGGGAAGTGTGGGGCATTGCGACATGTGGATGCTCTGGTGCTGCCATGAATGCCTCTGTATTCACAGTAGCAATGAGAGACCCGTCACCATGTGGAAGCAGCTCTGGCTGTTCCTGCCCATCCCCGCCTCCATACCCCATAGATGCCACACACACACACCCTGCCACCAGAGGGCTTTTCCAGTTTAAAAACCCCCGATGTAATTGAAATATTGCTCTAGTGCCCTAACACTAGAGCAGTATATCAACTACCAATTAGAAAACAACTTCCAGTTAGAGAAGACTTCCAATGACATGGGGGGCCCACCACAGAGCAGGGGAAGTGTGGGGCATTGCGACATGTGGATGCTCTGGTGCTGCCATGAATGCCTCTGTATTCACAGTAGCAATGAGAGACCCGTCACCATGTGGAAGCAGCTCTGGCTGTTCCTGCCCAGAAGCTATTGTGAAAAACAAAATCCTGTTTCCAACTGCTGCCGCCAAATGGTGTTGCAAGAATGTCATTCTGCCCAGCATCCTGCCCACACTAAGCCTCTAAACAAGCTGTTACTTAACATGTTTTCAAGTTGGTAGAAGAAAAGGCTAAGATATTGCATGCACAAAAATTACATCATTTACAGTTATTTTAATTGATATACTGCATGGTCTTTGTACCCGCTGCTCATCTTGTGCCCAAAGAAGAGGATCTTATCCTCTTCTATGATTATGCTGCAGCTTAAATGCTTTCCATGGGCTTTTGGCTAGCTGTTGTTGGAAACAATCCCTGCATCAATGGAAACCCTGCTTCAAAGCAGCAGGCCCATGAATAGGTTCAAATATTCAGAGTAGTGAGTAAATATGAACTCTGACAAGTCCAAGACCACCAGATGCATGCAAGGATTTGAACTCAGGGCTGAGGCTGAGCACTCTCACCAACAGCCTCTTTCTGGTACTAGCTCACACTCTGGAATCAAAGACAGACATTACCTGACAGACATCGGGCTTAATACGTGCTTCAGAGAGCAGCCTCTCCAGCTGACACTGGTTAAAGTTGGCCACCCCAATGCTTTTCACCAGGCCTTCATCCACCAGCTTCTCCATAGCCTGCAAAAAAATTAAAATCACTCAGGTCCAGGGCTGTTGGCTGGCAGCACTTGCAAGGTAAGGGTCAGGGTGTGCCTGTGAAGCTGGGGGGGGGGGCAGAAGGGCCAGAGGAAAGAACTCCAGCACAGGGCACGGCCACGCAGCACCCACAGATGCATCACCAGACTTGCTCCTACCAGATCTCGTAAGTCATCACAGTGCATTTCTGTGCAAGCACAGCAAAACTGCAGAATGTGTGGGGGCGGGGGGCGGGATTGCAATAGTCGACTGCCTGAGAATCATTTCACAAAAACAAGGGTACAGATATATGCTTAGAGGAGTACACCTTGGGACTTGACCTGAAAGGGAAATTCTGACCGATAGAACATTGTAGCAGCCTCTTCTGTGACTAGAAAAATCACAAGAGCGTGGTTTTTTTGAGTTGCCAAAGGGCCTGCTGCGATCTTTTGTAGTGGGTTCGTTGCAGGAAAGCTCAGTGATTCAGCATAGTGACCAGCTCTGCTTATTAGCACACGTACACACAACACTACAATAAGCCCGCGATGTCCTGTATTTATTTGGTCCCTAACCAATCCCTAGCCAGCTCTCCTCTTCCTACTGGTGGGGTTTGAATGTCCACCTAGAGATCCTATTGGTGTTCCGAGGATCCTTGGTCCTTTTGTTATTCAGGACCAAGCTCTGACTAAGGCCCTGGCTCCCTAGTGACTCTCTGCGGACACAACACCCCACTTCAAGTTATATGTAGAAAACAAACAGGAGAGTTTCTCAAAACGTGAGCTGGGCATGGTGGGGCTTCCGTGCTGGGAATAGCACAGCCACTCACCGTGAGCAGCAGAAGCAGAACAAATAATTCAAAATGATAAAAAATGTAACATACAATGTGCTCGATTTGCCTAATCTCTTCAGGTTGCCGATTTACCCCTTTTACTTCACAGAGGACACTGGTGTTCTTTTTCCTCTACCACAAAATTCACACGGAGGCTGTTAGTGCTCAAGCATAGCAGTAGCCATGCGACGGCTACTCTTTAGTGACACAGATGGGCACATGCTCAGTAGCACCGTTAACAGAACCTAGAGCGGCTGGGCTTGTAAGACCTAGACCAGTGGGGCCAGCAGTTAGGGGGGCAGCACTTTGGAGACCTCTCTGCAGAAGTGCCAAGAGGCCAGGGAAGAGTATGAGGGAATGTCAGACCATGTGCGCTTTCTGCCCTCGATGACTGGCAGCCAGCCCCACTGACAAGCAGCAGGTGGGGTGAGGTGTTACGAAAGTTCTGTTTGTGCTGCTGGGTGTGCCATGGCCCATTCACACATGTGGCAGCTACCAAGTCATGAGCAGAAATATGCAAACCAACCGTAGAGTGAGTAGGAGGATGAAACAAAGACCTATGAATGACTCTGGCTTTCTCCTTGGCATCTGGCATCAGTGCAACCTTTTCCCACTGGTTCCAAACTGTGACTTGTGGCAAACGGTGTGATGGTTGCTTCTTACCTTCCACGTGTCCATGTAATCGACATCACTGTGCAGCACTTTGCCGTCCTTCTGTGGCAAAAGGTCCCCCTTGACGTTCTATGGCAGACAAGAACACCCATGAACACACATGATGCTGGTCTGCCAAGTTCATACTGTCTACTGAGACTGCAAGCTATAATCCAGGGTCTCAAGTAAAGGTCTTTCACATCACCTCCTACTGGACTCTTTTAACTGGAATGCCGCAAATTGAACCTGGGGCCTTCTGTGTGCAAAGCAGATGCTCTACCACTGAGCCACAGCTCCTACCCTCTGTGCCACCTGAGGTGGAAAAGTCTCCTGATCATCCCCTCTAGGGAGGGGACAGACCCATACAAAACTTCCCATTGTATTGCACTCCATAGGGCAGACCTGTCCATCTCTTTTACTCTGCTGTCCTTAATGGTTTCCAGATTCCATGGCCTGATTCTCACTTTGTTTCAGATTAGCTTTACCACTGGTAAATCTGTCTGTACATTTTTATATCCCTTCCCTATCTATCTATCTATCTATCTATCTATCTATCTATCTATCTATCTATCTATCTATCATCTATCTATCTATCATCTATCTATCTATCTATCTATCGAAACATTTACATCCTGCCTTTCCTCCCCGCCCCCAATCAAAGCCCAATAGCTTGTTTTACCTTGATGCCCATTGGGGAGTGCATTAGGTATAGATTCAGATAATCTAGTCGTAGCAGCCTCAGGGTTTCCATGCAAGCTGGCTTCACATCTTCGGGAGCATGGTAGCTGTTCCACAGCTGCCAAGAGAAGAACATGCCCATGAATCCAGTTGATTGGCCCCACCCTCCAGAGATGCGCCGACCATGCCACTCACCCAGGGACCAGCAGAGGAGCGAGGCAGTGACGACACCATGGTGACCGACAGTGCCACAGCACGGCGCCTTGCCACGGGAAGCCCCAGGAGAAACGACCATCGCAGACCCGGGGAGATGCAGCCACGCCGGCAGAGCACGTCCCTTCGGTCAGGCACCTCGGAGCTCTATCCCAGGATGCCGCTGGGGGAGGGCTGAGGGCAGGCATGGTGGGAAAACTAGGCCACGGCACTGGCGGCACGGCCCCTGGGCTGATAGGACCACCACCGGCACACCTATGACCACGCCCAGAATGACCGGAAGGCATCTGGGCTTATCAAGGGGGGCAGGCCAGACTGGGAATAGAGGAGGGAGGGATTACAGGCAGCACTGGGACTGGGGCGGCAGATAAAAGGAGAGAGAATCAGATGTGCCAGGGAGGATGAAAGTGCGAAGGAATGAGACGGAGAAGAAGAAGAGAAGAGATTGGATTTATACCCCACCCTTCACTTGGAGTCTCAGAGTGGCCTACAAACTCCTTTCCCTTCCCCTCCCCACAACAGACACCCTGTGAGGTGGGTGGGGCTGAGAGGCAGGTGCACCACTGGGAGAGATTTGGAAGGAGCAAAGGTGACGGATTGTAGATGGCCTGCTGACCGGCCTTTGGTATCTGGTGGCTGCTCCCTAGTTTACATACTCCAGTGGCTTGGATGAGGGTTGAAGTAAAGTATTTGGAAGTAAAAGAGTCAGTGAGGGAAAGAAAAGTGTGGATTTTTCAGCTCTTTGGCAAGTCACTGCAGCTCCTCTTACAAGGGAGACACTGTGGATATCAGTATCATTTCTTTCACAGGGTGAAAAGCAGCGGGGGAGGGAGTAATGCCGAGAAGAGTGCTGGAGAACAGGCTAAGGAGACCTTTCCCCCATCTTCCAGTTCCCCACTCAAGGCAAAAATAGTCCCATGATATTGTGAGGGGAGCAGTCCCATTCTGCCTCAACAGCTGTAATAGATACAGAGGAACAGGGAAGTGGTCGATAGACCATAGATCTCCATTTCTTTCTTGTGCATACCCCAAACTCCTCGTGTTCCAGAAAACCAGGGAAAGGCATAACAAGGGGGAATTCTTTTGATGATGGCAGCCTTCTACGAGGGTAAGGGACTGAAAGTAAACAGTTTTTGCAGTGCAACCACTCCTGTGGGGCTCTCAGCAAACCTAGGTGTGTGGGGGTAGGGACCAAATGTGCAATTGTAATACATATGACTGAGTATCATAAGTAATTTGGGCCTCAATCTTCTCAAGTTATTCCCAAACAACTCTGCAGCACTTATTATTACAGGTTCCCACAGACCAGACCAACCAGAGTGCTTGTTTGTTACTCCACCCACCCCCTCCAACCCATTTCCACCAATTCACTCTGTTCTCATCATAAACTGAAAGAGCAGCTGACAAGCCAGCTCCTCCAATCACAGTGTCTTCATGAATGCCAGGGCAAAAGCAATCCTTTGTATCATATATATATATATTTTAAAAAGTCAGCTCACCTTGCTAACAATGAAAAGATCTTCCCTCTTCACTCGACCCTCCTTCAGGACCTTCTCAAGACCTTCACCGATTGGTCCCTCGTTGCCATAAAAATAAGCACAGTCAATGTGCCGATAGCCATTATCAATTGCCACTTTGATGGCTTCTTGAACAAGACCGTCAGGAGACTGAAATGAATAGAAGACACACACACCCCAGATGGCATTCATTAGAGCAGTGATGGTACAATCTAGAGTCATGAAGCTACCTTATACTGAGTGAGACCATCGATGTCTGTCAAGGTCAGTATCATCTATTCTGCCTGGCAGTAGCTCTTCAGTGTTTCAGGTAGACCTTAATCACATCATCTGTTACCTAGTATTTTTGCATTTGTGTGTGTGTGTACACATGTGTGCGTGTCCATGCCTGAAAGTCATGGACACCTCTGGCGACTTCTACTGGGGCATGGAGGACAATCAGAGAAGTGGCTTGATAGCTTGCCTCTGGGCCCCGGCCCTGGCATTCTTTGGAGGCCCCCCATCCAAGTACTTGCCAGGGTTGGCCCTGCTTAGCTTCTGAGATCTGACAAGATCAGGCTTGCCTGGGCTATCCTGGTCAGGACACCTGTTACCTGATGCTTTTGACTGGAGATTGAACCTAGGAACTTCTGTACACAAAGCAGATGCTCTTCCACTGAACCACATTTCTACCCTTTTCTAGTCCTGAAAGAGATTATGTATCCATAGACTGGAAAGAAGTCTCCATTGATGTGTTTGGAGGGAGGGATGAAATAAAGGTTTCCAGTTCCCCTCTCCAGATTACTAAAACATATGTGATTGTCATAAAGAAGACTTCTGAAGATGAACACCATATTCATTGGGCTGACCTAGGTTTGTAGTGCGAGTGCATCACACCTTGCCAAATTATTTCACTATGATCTGTACTGTGCAGCCAGCACAGAAGCGAAGTAATACCAAAGGAAGGCTGGATGCAGATTCTGAATGTGACACTGTTGTGTATACACAGATGCACATCATTCTTAAAGGGACATTGTAGGGTCTGATCACTGATGCTTTTCAACAGGCAGTGCATCACTTACTGGCCAAGGAAAGATTTCAGAGGGAATGTGTGTGTTTTTTTTCATCCACATTCAAGTAGAGAGGAATATTTGCCCCCCGTCTCAGTTTTCCAGAATTTCCAGTTTTGCTATTAAGATTTTAAAGGTTGCACATTTCAGAGGGTAGCCATGTTAGTCTGCAGAAGCAAAACTAAATAGGAGTTTTGTGTGTGTGTGTTGAAATGCCACAAGACTTAGCTTTCCATGACGAAGCCTTATTTTGAATATGAAATTTCCCCTTTAGAATCCAAAATCTTTACACTTGGCAGGTTTGAATTGCTTTCATGTTGGCAGGTGTCAACCCATCACATGAAGCTCCAACCAGGCTGTGCCAAGACATTCAGTTAATCTGTTGGTTTATTTGCTCTCGAGCCCAGATGCAAAAGGGAGCTCAGGGCCTCTTGAGTCACTCAGCACCCTGGCACACCTTTATGGTTGACACATTTCTTTCTCAGCTGCCAAGCCCCTAGCCTTTGTGCTCCACCTGCAAGAAAGGGGACAGAAACACCACTCTATAATAAGGAACATCGATATGAGAAATAAATCTGAATAGAAGGTCAACTTGGGCCCCAGTCACACGGAGAATTTGCCGCGCAAAAGGCACGAATGCTGGGTGGATTTTCGGGGCATGATCTGGGAAGCATAGCACACCCATGGTCAACCTGTGGCGTGCTGCCGAAGATGTGCAGTTAAAAAGTACCTGGAAAGATCTACTAGCAAATGGTTTGCTACGGGCTGCAGACGGACTCGTTCGGTGTGAGATCATGTCGGCGTGTGCCTATTCCCTTCGGCCGTCCTCTTTGCAGCGCACGCTGAAGGACGAAACCCCGGTGCGTCGCTGTCGTATCTGATCGCATAATGGCAGATCAGAATGTGATGGCACAAATAGCCACGCCTCCCCCCACACACATTTTCTGGCATGTGTGGCCGGGACCTTGCATTGTTAACAGATTTTAAAAGTTTTCTTTTGAATGTTAAACTTAGAGAACTTGGAATACATAGTAAGTTGTTCACAACTGCAGAGGCTGAGGACTGAATTTAGCATCATCAGCATGCAAGGCAGATGTTGTACCAGTGCACCATGATCTCCCCCCATATATAGGTAGCAGCAATGGCATCCCATGTGAGGCAAGCCTCCAGCCGCATAGTTTATGTGGGAAAATATGTTGATATGTACAGTATCAAATGTCATGGCGGGCCTTGCCGTAACTACAGACTTAGTGGGCCTCCCGCAATCTCTAGTCGCTTAGCAGACTGAGTCAAACCCTGTAAACAAAGAGCTGGCTGGGCCAAGGGGTCCTTCCTGAAGGATCAGAACAGCTGCAGCTCTGCCATCAATAAGAGCCACAAGCACCACCTGGAAAGCAGAGCCACGCTTCCCTGTGTCTGGGTGGGCCTTTGCTGTTCAGCCTGGAATTGCGTGGATGGTTTCTTCACTCATTGGCCTATGATGCACTCACAGCCTACTTTGCCATTGCCTATATGTGGCACCTTTGGAATTTGTTTTTATGATATTAACTGTTTTTATTGTCTTAATGTTTTTATGATGCCAATGGCCTTGTAAGCCGCCCTGAGCCTCCTTCAGCGGGGAGGGTGGGATATAAATAATTTTTTTAAAATAAATAAAATTAAATAAGCTTGACTTTGATTTGTATGACTGTGATTTGGGTGCCTGCTGAATGCACCATTCTGGGGGGGGGAGGGGTTTGGTGTGTTTATTCTGCATCCAGAACAAAAAACCCCCATTTTTCTTAATTGGGGTGGGAATGACACTTGTGATGTGTGTGGGGGGGTGACATCCAGTTTTTTTAAATTGCCCTATTGCAGCTGCACAGTAGTATCAACCAAGTGCCTTCCACTTAAATCCTCATGCTTCGGTTCCTTGAGCGAAATGGAACACAGAGTAAGGCAGGGAAGGTTAAAAATAGAAGCCTGAAATTGACCAAGCGACTTTTTGAATTCTCTGCTGTGTTATCAGCCACTGTGAAAAGCAACACGCATGCCTTGGCCAGGCTCTCGCCTGCCTTGCCTAGCTGCACCTCCAAGCGGCCCCAAGGCCACAGCAAGGCACCTTCTCCCTCTTCCCCTGGCCTGCCCCACTTTTTTTTTGGGGGGGGGGGGAATCATCAGCGCAGAATGAAACTGAATGAAATTGACATGTAAAGAGAGACATACACTGGGATGCAACCGGAAGCCCAAAGCTTTTACAACTGTTTTCCCTTAGATCCTTAGGACAGCCATGTTTTTTCCCAGCCTCCTGGGAACCCAAAGGAAATGTGCCAGTCTTGACCCAATCCCTCCCTCCCTCCACCCTTTCAGATCTTGCAAAGAGGCTCCTGGCACTAATTCCCCCCCCCCCAGTTTCCAAGACTAGTGAAAAACTCATTTTGTTAGATTCATCCCGCTTGTATAAAAAAAAATTAAATGGGTATGCAATAGTGGAGCTTATACACACATGAAGGATGGAGAACCACTAGCATTCTGCTAAGATGGCTACCCGAGAGTCAATAGAGACTGAATAATCTCATACTTCAAGAAACACGCCCGGCACGAAACTCACCAATAAGGAGTGGGAGGAACGACCTCAATGTGGGTGGAGGAGTGGCCTCTGAGGGGGCTGGGAAAGGGTGGGTGCGGGAATCCAAGGGAATCTGCATGCTTTTGAATTCCCTTCAGCTTGGAAGCAAAGCAAGGGGAAAGACTGCCACAAAACCACTCTCAAATAACCCAAGTAAACCGCAAATGGAAAGTGAACTGAGTGCTGAAGGTAGAAAAAACAATGCAGAACGACGGGGAGAAATGACAGACATGCACGGTGAAAGCAATGGGAATGCAGAATGACAAAGAAAACCTGACTAACTTGCATGGAGAAAATGAGACAAAACACTAATGCATAATAGGCCATTGTTTTACAGACAATTCAGGCCATCCGGTTGCAGTTCTGTTTTTTCTGTGCGGCTATACCATTTTTCAGACTTGGTCTGTGAACATCTTTTTGTCTTTACTTAAAATGCAACTGTAGAACCATTATGCAGTGAGTTAAAGCCATGTAACAAGTCACAAGCTGTAGCATCAGTTTAAGTCTATACAGCACAATGGCTTTTACACAAACTATCAAGCAAACTACCAAAATATTAAGAGTCAAAACTCTGCTGAGGGTTCTTAGTTACTCGTCTTCCTTTCAAGTGATTTGGAGCAATATGTATAAAAGAGTAGTGGTTAGGCTTTCTATGAAGTAAAACTTAGAAACCTAGTGTGGAAGGATGGGGGACTAACTCTAGAAGAGAGTTGTTGATTCAGGTGGGTAGCTGTGTTGGTCTGAAGCAGCAAAACAAAGTCTGAGTCCAGTGACACCTTTAAGACCAACAAAGTTTTATTCAAGGTATACGTTTTCAGGTGCATGCACATGAGAACTTTGTTCTAGAAGAGGGTTGGTTTTGTTTTGTAAAATAGCACCACTGGAGATAGCTGTAAAAAAAAGAAGAAGAGCAAAAGGTCTAAGATCATAGAGTGGAAAAAGTTATTTTGAGCTTGACTTTTAGGAAGAGGGAGGTAGCAGCAGGCAAGGAATGTGAGTGTGAGGCCGACAGTGGGGAGAGAAGAGGAAAACGATTCAAATGGGATGGGACATACAAGTCAACATTACTAGGATCTCATTGTTGTATGTGAATAAGGAGTTAACAGGTTTAGAATGGAGAAACAGCACAAATACTCCTCTAATTCTGCTTCCTGGTGACTGCAGAAAAGACATTCTTCAGCATAACGGCAACGCAAAACAACCTTTATCCTTGATAGTCCCCTATAAGAAACTTCAGTTCTGTGTGTTCCATGCTGGTGTTGCACTGGATGTTTAAGATGTCTGGTTCCTGTATACAAGTGATAGTCAATGAGACTTTGCTATTACCAAACTCACAGTATTCATGATACCCTCAAAAACTTTGACTGAAACACCTGAGGAAGAGGTTCTGCCTTGAAATAGGAAGACTACCAGACTTTTGTTGTGTGCTTGATATATTTATACATCAGTGTATAAAACCTCTATGTTGTTCTTGTATGTGTTTTGAACAGTTAGACACACACAGACACAAAGACACAAAGACACATATATAATATGTTCCTACATGAATTTGTGTCATGTTACATTTTAGCATATATAATTTTGGCCTAAATATATTTGTGCAGTGGTGCATGTTAATATTTGTGGTTCTATGGCAGTGCTGGATGTGCCTTTGGGACAGGATAAAAATTGGCAGCGGGTTTGATTGTTATTTTGCAAGCCAGCTATATGGTACAATTAACTTGCTACTGGGGGATGGGCTTCGGCTGGCAAAAACAGCTGTTACATCACAGAAAGACGGCGCCTGCGTCTCCGTGGTCTGGCCATGATAACACTGCACAGTGAGTGCTGCTATCCCTGTGGAACAATGCAGGCTTTGAGTGAAATGCGGGGGTCTTTGCTCTGTGTTGGGGGCACAAATGCCTGCAGTGCTTCTGGGGCTGGTGATGTGGCCAGGGGCGTAGGAGGGTGCTAAGGTCTCATCCTGTAAACACAAGACAGGCTGTTCTCCATCTGCACATTGGCCTGTTTCACAGATTATGCTTGGTGGAGATGGAAATAAATGGACTCTGTCCTGACCAACTTCCCAGGGATTTAGGACCCGGCTACAAAAGGATGTGCAGTGCTGCCTCTACTGATCTGTAATGTTCCAGAGGTGTTGTAATGTAATACTCAGTTTCTCAAACGAGTGTATGCCTGTCTGTTGGTCCACTTAGGAGTCTTGATCCTGGTTGTGTGGTGGGCTAGTTGTGGCAAATGGTAGGGAAGCTCATTATTTCTGTATACAGTTGTAGGGGCTTTATTGCAATGTGCTATGGCCTGATATTATGTTCTTATTCCAGTGTGGGGTGTGTGGGGGGCAATGGAAGCTGAGTGATAGGGTCTCTCCAAGTGATTGCCAGAAGTGAGATGCATCCTGGTCTTCTGTTTTACAGATAATCTTACAAATAGTCCTTTGCAGGGGGTTGGACTAGATGACCCTGGAGGTCCCTTCCCACTCTATGAGTCTGTGATTCTATAATTCACCCATGCTGGCTGTGGGCACGCCAGCACCTCTGTCAGGCAGAAGCGCCTGAGATCCTCCCCCTCCCCCTTTCCTTCGCCCGACTTGGAGGCGAAGGGAAGGGAGAAGGGGGAAAGAATGGATCCCAGGTGCTTCTGCCTGTCAGAGGGGCTGGTGCACACTTCCGGTGATGTCAGGGTGTGTGGCATATGCTAATAAATTATGCTAATGAGCTCCTGCAGCTCTTTTTCTATGAAATGACCCCTGCCGGCATTCATGCCTATGGTGGGGCTAATTGTGCCTGTGATCGCAGCCTGAGAGAGGTTCATAGGTGGCTTGCCATCGCCTGGCTCTGCATAGCAGCCCTGGTATTGCTTGTTGGTCTCCCATACGAGTACTAACTGGGGCTGACCCTGCTTAGCTTCTGAGATCTGGCAAGATTGGGCTAGCTTGGGCCATCCAGGTCAGGGCTTTATGAATTTAGCTGCCAGGATTTCTTTCTCAGTCATGGCAGTGAGGTGGGGGGGGGGGTTCAATCCTTTTTCTCTCTTGCCATTTTCTTCCCGATAAAAGCCCCTCTCCTTTATTTTTTTACCCTCAGTGCAGAAAAATTACAGGTTCTTGTATGCCTTTAGGGTGTTCCTCTATGTGCAAAGCCCTGCTTTGTATGCTTTACCTGATCCATATCACTGTATAATGCATACACTGTTTGATTAAAATAATGACTTAGTGCTGAACTTTCCAATCCTTCCATCTGGACTCAATTAATTTTGGGCTTGGCCTGAGGAAAATATGTTTACAGCATGTCCATCAAGCGAGTGACTTCTTAATCAGGAATGTAATTTCATTACAGAGTCAGTGGTAGCCATTTTGAAAAGTCAAACAATGCACCATTTTCTATGGATCACGTACAACTATAAGTAGAACTGCCCTAGTTGTTGCTAGAGAAGAATGATACCATTTGTAGGGCTTTTCAAAAGATCTGAATTTCTGGTATCTGCATATTGAATAAAAGATTGGTCACATCTGATATTTGATTTAAAACGGCTAGTCTGTGATCTCTCTCACCATCGGCAATGTTCAAAAGTGAGACACTGAAAACTAACAGCCAGCTCAACAGTTGATTGAGCAGAAAACAGTCCCACCAAGTTCAGAAGGGCTTACTTCCAGGTAAGCATGCATAGGATTGCAGTCTAAGCCCACACCTTTCTTCATTCCCCATGTCTTTCTATAAAAACATAAAATATGCATTGGCTAGAATGCTAATTCTGCTTTTAAAAGGGCCTGCTGCTACTTCTTGTCCTTCATGAATAATATTTACATCAGCTGGTGGAGAAGGAGCTCAGTGCCCAGGGCAGGCAGAGGAAGCAGCCCTGAGGCACTAGCCTTGTTCACGTGTTACAGTCAACACGCAATCATCCTGTATGTTTACACAGACATCTTTTGGTAAAAAACAGCCAACGTGCATTCACTTTGCAACTGAACCCTGGATAAATGTGAGGTTAGCAATACATGTTCAGAAGTACATGCATTGTGTGGCAAGTAGTGCCGTTTTAATGAAATGGGACTAATATGCTCCTGAGCAGTGTGCCTCACCAACAGACTGGCAGCCGCGTCTGGGCCAATTGCAATTTCGAAACACTATTCAAAGGCAGTCTGACAGGGAGCAAGTTACAGTAGTCTAGATGTGGCCAGACACCCCCCTCCCATTTAAAGAGGGGTACAGCTAGCAAATTTACCCAAGTCGGTTAAAGACATTTGGCCATAACCACCACCACCCATGATAAGAAGTGGAATCAAAAATACCCCCAGACTGTGTACAGAAGTCATCCAAGAAAGGTACAACATTCCCTGCCCCAGGTCGGTTTTATTTCTGACCATGTGAGTACCAGCATTATCACTAATGCTTTAGATTAAAACTTCACAGGCATGGAATAAAAAGGAACCAGGTAGGAGATTGTTGGCTGGCTCCTCCATTTTCATGTTGCCTTGTATCTGACTTCATAATTTTTGCATAGCTGAACATTCACTGCTTCTTAGAAGGTGGTCTGGGACTTTCCAAAGCCCAGTTATGCATGTTTCCCCCCCCCCCAAGATGTCATTCATCACTGGGGGTGGGGGTATGCAGGCTAAGTTATGTCCATGAAGTTTTAAAAAGCATCACTTTGACATCTTGTTATGCCGACTCTAGAGGTTGCCAAGGGTTGGGAAATTTTTTTAATCCGCATTTTGAAAATATTTGTAGGTGGGGCAAATTAGCACACCCGCTGCTCCCATCCCCCCATCTCTGGTCGTCTGCCTGACATTAGATTTGAACCAGGGACGTCCCAGTTCCCTCAGGATATTCTTGACACCGGCAGTATGAGAGTCAGCATTTTGTGTTCATATTTTTTTTTCAAACTTAAATCCCACCATTCCTGTCGTTCACCCACCTGAATCTCACAGGGGCCCAAAAGGGTCAGCAGCAAAACTGTCCCTTTTTGACATGTTCTTACAATTGGCCCCCAAAATGGGGGGGAACCCACAGAACCGTGCTGCTGGGCCCACTTTTTTTCACGTTCTAAATGGTCTTGGAAGGAGCTGCTGTGCCTTGACCGCAACAGTCAGGGGGAAGGTTGGTGAAGGCCATCATTAGGGGAGCAAGAGAATTTCTGTATGCAATATACAAAGGGAAACAAAATGTCCTCCCCTGCTATGAGAATTTTAAAGCTGTGACTGAAAGCTGGGGGGAGTGAAAGAGAATGGAGGGGGGCAGAATATTTCTCACCCACTTCCCTTGGAGACATCCTTGGCACATTGGCGCTCTTTCTCTCCTCCTAACCTCTGAACTTTTCCTAGATTGACCCCAGTCACCGCTTATTTGTTAGCTCGTGCGCTAAGCGAACAGGAGGTCTGGTTTGGGTTACAGTTTCCAGAGCAAAGTTAGAGCCAGAGCGTGAGTGAATTTGTTTTTTTGTCCTCAAGAAATCATGCCGCAAGCCAGGTTTACTCCAACTGGAATAAATTTGTTTTTGCGTAAACAAAGGAAATTGGTTTTCTGGCGAGAGAGAAAGGCAGGACTGACTCTGACGTGGATTGAACTGGGCTGAGAGTCAGGACTGCATAGACGGAGTGCGCTGAAAAGCCACTTCAGCCTGGACCCCGTTCCTAACTCTGTAACACAGCACGCGCTCTGTGCCACAAAGCACCATGGGTAAGCCAAAGTCAAGTCGGGTGAGACTTGGAGAGCCACTCCCATGACTTGGAGGGCCTCTCCCTCCTCCAGGCTTGGCATTAGCGGCTCCCTCTCGCGAACTGGCAGAGGAAGCCTTGACCTGAATTTAGAGGGTAAATTCTTCATGCCAATGAAAGGCAGCAGTGTTGATTTTTAAAATGGTGCTTATGGGGCCCAGCAAAAGGGGAACATGAATCCTCCCCTTTTTTGTGCCTTTCATCCCTTCACCCCTCCCTACAGGACTCACTTTAGCATCTGAGCTTAGCTGAGGAGAAAAACATCTACGGTGGACAGTAGCATTGCCAATTCTGGGTTGGGAGAGATTTCGGGGGTGGAGCCTGGGGTGGGTGGAGTTTGTGGAGAGAAGGGAGCTCAGCAGGCTTGTGATGCCATTAAGGGTGCCAGCCTCCAGGAGGGACCTGGGGATCCCCCGGAATTACAGCTCATCTCCAGACTACAGAGATCAGTTCCCCTGAAGAAAATGGCTGCTTTGGAGGATGGACTCTATGGCCTTGTGCCCCACTGAGGTCTCTGTCATCCCCAGGCTTCATCTCACAAATCTCCAGGAGTTTCCTAACATAGATCTGGCAACACTAGCCCCCCCCCCCAATTCCCTACTGGTGGCCAGGGGGGACCTAGCAACCATAGATGCTACATGGTCTACCTCCCGAAGCTGCCATTTTCTCAAGGGGAACTGATATTTGTGATCTGGTGACCAGGTGTAATACCAAGACAAATCCATGCCCCTCCTGGAAGTTAGCAAGCCTGGTGGACAGGCAAGATTGTAGCCACCCCCTGCGCCACCTGGAGCATTGGTTTGCCCCACCTAGAAACAGGGTAGTGAGAAAGACTGGCTGCAACCTTGAGCCTCGATGATTCCACCTGGTAACTGGGAGAAGGGAATTCACCGCTGGAGCTGGATCCAGACACAAAGGAGGGGCTGCTTCCTTCTTGCCCTCACCACCCCCCCCCGCCCCCAGCCATATTCAGAGTGGAGCCAGAGGGAGTGCATTCCCCAGCTGGAGCGCTAGTTTGCTTCACCTGCAAGTGTGGCAGCCCCACCTCATGGAGAAGACTGGTGACAGCCCAGGGGACAAACTGTAAGCTCCAGGTATTTCCCAGCCCAAAGCTGGCAGCCCTAAGAAGGACCCTTTCATGGTTAAAATCCCAGACTTGCCGTTCTGAACAGAATCAATTCCTTCATGGGCAAGAAGAGCAAATTAGCATTGCTTGCAATCTCCTGATTCATATCTCACCTCCACCATGAATTCAGTGAGAGAACCTCTAGGAACATATCAGAACTGGCTTATGCTGGATCAGACCATCGGCCTGAGATAAGGTGGAGCCTCAATCCCCCATGTACAATGAGGGGTCACTGACGTTAGAAGCATTTGTTATCTGCTGTAGCAGCAGGTTCTAGTGTAACAAAAAAAACCCACTGCCGTTATTGGAACAACAGGAACCTGCCACATCTGCATCCTCACCCTGTAGCGAATCTTGCCCACCACTGGGGGCTCCGTCCAGGCTATTATACACACACAGCTTCCTGCAGAGAATCCAAGCAGTCAAGCCTTTAAGCCTGACTTCGAATTCTGTGCCTGCCGTACATGCCATTCTTTTTTCTCTGGCATACTTATTCTGCAGCTACAATCTAAAAAAGCATTTTTTCTTAATTGGGGTGGGAACATCACTTGTGACGTGGGGGGGCTTGTGTCCAAAGGTTTTTGTTTTTAATTTATGCAGCTGCCCTATCACAGCTGCTCAGTAGTGTCAAGTAAGCACCTTCCATTTAAATCCTCCTGGTTCAGTTCCTTGAATGAAGGGGAACACAAAGGAACTAACACAGGCAAAGATTTTTTTTAAAGAAAGTCCTGTAATTGACCAAACTATTTTTGAAACTGAGTAGAGCAGCTGCGAAGCGCCCTTTTCTTATTGCCAAGCTCTAGTGGATTCTCTGTTGTGTTGTTGGCCCCTGTGAAAAATGGGAAAGAGCCACACACCCCTCTGCCACCCCCCTCTTCCATTGTCACGCAAGCACCATTTTGAATGTTTAAAAATTACTTTCCTCCTAGTTTTAATTTTTGTATAAGCAGAACGAGGCTAGATATGAAATGTTAATTTAAATACACCCTATGCAAGAGAGTGCGCAGTGAAGCCTCCCTGCAGCAACCAGAAAGCAAACTGAGTGATGAAAATGGGGAAATCGATGCAGAATGAAAAAGAAAATCTGATGGAGATGCACGGCAAAAGTGAGGGGACACACCCGTGCATAATGGGCCTCAAAAGCAGCAGCAGTAAATGGACTGGTGCTGGGAGCTCCGGGCAGCATAGAATAATTAGTCCCAAAGCAGGCCCCTTAGAGATAGTTGGGGCTACAGGCAGGACACAGGATTTTTTAGAAAAAGGAGACGTTTGCTGTGTATTGTATTAAATGTATTGGCTTTTCAACTATTATTCTTTCTTTCTTTCTTTCTTTCTTTCTTTCTTTCTTTCTTTCTTTCTTTTCCACAGTACTTAGAAGCATTTGACCAATAATGTGTTATGGGGGGGAAAGACTGGGTATGCAGTCATGTGTGGATACAGTTTCATTATATATTTAATTTGCACATGCAGAAAAGTTTGAGTAGGATGCTCCCCCAATAATGTTCCTTCATCTGGCGTCCATAACCTTCTAGGTAACCTCTGGTGCCCCCCATGTATGGCCTGTCCCCTCTTTCTGTTCCGCTAACAGGGGCCAGACCAGAAGGTAGAATAGACGCTTTGATTGCCCCAGCATTCAGGTATCGCTTGGCCGTGCAAGGGTTAATGAATGAACAGGCCAGTCTGTGAGAAAAGAAAAGCCAGTTTGTTCCAGTTCATACTATCTTCTCATTTTTCCATTTCCTACCTTGCCCTGGAGGCACTTCCTGCCTGTTCAGGGTGGGTTAAGGTTTCAGCTAGCAAAATTCCCAAAAAATAGCAGGGCAACAGCACTAGCAGAGTGTTTTCTATTTCCTTTGTCTGTTCAGCCAATGTAACCTTCCCACCTGGCAGAGTCTAGCTCTTCTGGCCAGGAACAAAAGGGAAACAAGGCCTCCAGGGCAAGGTGGTGGTAGAAAGTATTGTCAAGTGTCAAGTCACAGTCCACTTACGGAGACCTCATAGGGAAGAGATGAACAGAGTTGGTTTGCCATGACTGCCTCTGCATAGCAACCCTGGAATTCTTTGGTGATCTCCAATCTAAATACTAACCAGGGCCAACCCTACTTACTTTCTGAGGTCTGATGACATCAAGCTAGCCTGGGCCATTAGCTCATGGCCCTCAGGGCAAGGTAGGGACTGGAAAAAAGAGAATGTGTGGGGCAGATTGCCAGCTTCTCCAGTACTTCTCCCTCATGCTGAGCCATGGAGATGTAGGAATCTACAAACTATTGGAAGCGAAGGACTTCGTGCTGTCTCTTAAGCCTCAGACTTCAGAGGGGATCTATAAGAGACTCAGAGAGACAGAAAGGCCAAGACACTGATCTATCCTTCCTTTACTCTCTGTGTAGATTGCTATTCTCAGGCAATCTTCCTTCCTTCCACACCTTCTCTCCACACTGTGTTTCTCTTCTCCATCTTGGCACCATGAGGGCAGGACGTGATTCCGGCATCTCTATCCATCCTAGTTAGTTAGACTAAATTAGAATCCTATTCCTATCCTGCCTAGAATGGAGTTCCTTACAATAAAGGACTCATTTTAGTTTGCAAAGTTAAAGAGGCTCCGTGTGTAACTCTGTCTCTCGCTGGCACACACTAACCAGGTGTGCTCTGCTGCGTTATGTGCCTTGAGCACTCTGCTACCCAGATAATCCTTCACAAACTGGGCTCAACTTTTCCTTAGGGAACAAAAGTGCTTTCTCCCTAGATTGTTGGGACTAGTGTTCCCAGTCTTTAGGTGGGGCTTGCAGGTCTCCTGGAATTACAACTGTTCTCCAGACCATGGAGATCAGTTCCCCTGGAGAAAATGGCAGCTTCAGAGGGCAGACTCCATAGATTCTAAGTGAAATCCCTCCCCAGATTCCCCCCTCCACAGGCACCACCAATGTTCCCTCTAAGTCCTGTGAGCAAAAATTCTACTTTGTGAGCTACTGGCATTAAAGTTGTGAGCAAGCGATTGGGCTACTGCATAAATCAGTTTGCTCTGGAGCCATCCTTCCTGAGACAAGACAAAAATGTGTGAGCTGGAGGCTAAAAAACTGTGAGCTAGCTCACACTAACTCAGCTTAGAGGGAACACTGGGCACCACCCCTAAATATCCAGGACTCTCCCAGGCTAGAGATGGCAGCCCTAAATCTGTTCTAGGCCTAGAAACACCAGACTTTTCCCTTATGCACCACAATTTCACACTGACTGGAATGCATCTTTAGGCATATAATACAAAGGAACAACCAGGCCTGATCACAGCACTGAAGTCCTTCCTGGAAGAGACAAGAAACCTCTAGATCAGGCTTTAAAACTCAGAAGCAGTCATGTGCATGGCACATGACTGGTAAGGGGTGTGTGTGTGCCCAAGGCTGATGTGCTGTCGATACCACACCGTGTGCATAGCCTATGAGGCCCAGGGCCAGGGGTCTTGTTGTAGAAAAAGAGCTGCCGGAGCTCATTAGCATAACTCATTAGCATAACTTATTTGCATAGGCCACGCCCCCTGACATCACCGGAAGTGACAGAAGGCCACACCCCCTGACATCACCGGAAGGGTGTCAGAAGGCCCGGCTACTTACCCTCCTGCTTCATCCTCATTCCCAAACGGAATGAGGATCGAAGCAGAGGGCGGGGTAAAGAAGGGGGCGGGGCTTCACCACATGACCGCCCCGCCCCCTAGAGGTTCTCTTCCGGAGCTCCGTACCTGAGAGCCCCCCCCCCACTAGAGCCCTGGTCATGCCGGCCACATGACCACGGAAACATCTTCGGACAGCGCTGGCTCTTCGGCTTGGAAACGGAGATGAGCACCGCAACCCTAGAGACTGGAAAAACCTTCAGAGGTTCTTCTTCCATGTCATCTGGCGTTCAGAGGATATTTCCTCTAAACATGGAGGTTCTGTTTAGCTGTGTAGCTAATAGCCATTGATAAACTTATCCTCCTCCATAACAAAGAGTGTGTGTGTGTTTTACACTAGAACCTGCTGCAACTCAAACTTTTTTCTGCTGCTTCAGACCAACATGGCTACCCACCTGATTCTATCCTTCTTCCATAAAAGGGTGCTATATATTTCCAAGCCATTTAAGGTACTGGCTACCATTATGTCTTGTGGCAGTGAATTCTAAATAGTAATTATACACTTTTTTTTCTGCCCTGGAAGCAACTCCTGTCAACACATTTTATTTGGTGACCACAAATGCCAACGTTATGAGGTGAAACATGTCTCTCTATCCACCTTCTCCACAACAAGCACCAGTTGTACAAACCTCTGACCTACCCCCAGTCAGTGTTCCCTCTAAGCTGAGTTAGTGTGAGCCAGCTCACAGTTTTTTAGCCCCTGGCTCACACATATTTGTCTTGGCTCAGGAAGGTGTCTCCAGAGCAAACTAATTTATGCAGTAGCCAAATTGCTTGCTCACAACTTTAATGCCCGCAGCTCACAAAGAAGAACTTTTGCTCACAAGACTCCACAGCTTAGAGGGAACAATGCCCCCAGTTGTCTTTTCCCCCTAAATTTGAAAGCCCCAGATATTTTAACCTTTCCTTGCAGGGAAGGTGCTTCAGCCACCATCTGGGGCTGTCTCCACACAGTGGATTTCCTGCACGTTGGCTCACAAATGGGCGCAGGGTCTTTGGAAGCACCTCTGCTCTTCTTGTGACCCTCAGTGATTTCTCAGGGTATGTGCCAATCCTTCTGGAACTATCCGAATCAAACCAGTCCACAGTATGGATGGAAAGATCTAGATTTCCCAAACCTCCTTGCCTATATCCAGGGCATTTCCCTTCCTGATCCCGTCATGCCTACCATTTCCCTTCCCACAGGGGCTTTTTGCCAGCTTTTACTAATAATTAGTACTAGGTATATTGCTATAGGAGCTGTGGTGGGTCAAGTGGTTAAAATGCTGAGCTGCAGGCTGGAAGGTCGGTAGTTCAGCAGTTTGAGACCCGAGTGCTGCATGACAGAGTGAGCTCCCAACTCTGGTTCCAGCTCCTGCCAACCTAGCAGTTTGAAAGCAAGAAATTGCAAGTAGATAAATAGGCACTGCTTCGGTGGGAAGGTTCCGTGCGCATTTAGTCATGCCGGCCACATGACCACGGAAACATCTTTGGACAGTGCTGGCTCTTCGGCTTGGAAATGGAGATGACCACCACAACCCTAGAGTCGGATTCGACTGGCTTTCGAGCAAGGGAAACCTTTACCTTTATCTATATTGCTATAACATTTTAATGACGCAGCACGGCGGAGCCTGAAGGACGTTAGCCGAGCTGCGTCGGGAGCAGCTGCGCGTCAAAAAGAACACCAGCTGAAGCCTGCCGAGGATGCGATCGGCCCGTCGGCCCATCCGAAGCGCTGGAAGTAACATCAGAAGCTGCCCGGAGAGAAAAAAGCAACAGCAACAGAACGCATGCCGCTGGGTGCTGGTAGGTAGCCCCCTCCCAAAAATGAATTGTGGCCCTAGATTAGGTATAATTGGTATATATATATATCTTCTGTAAACTGCTCTGAGACCCTCCGGGGTCAAGGGCGGTATAGGAATCGAAACTATAAATAAATAAATAAATGATATACCTACTATGATTGTTTTAAAAGTTAGCAAAAAGCTCTCTAGAAGCATGTGGAAGGGGAACAGGAGGAATGAGGAGGATGAAAGAATGGGGAATCACCCAGGATGGGTGCTTTGTTCCTACTGCAAATGTTTCTGCCTTTGCAGCAACAATGCTTCTACACAATGGGGAATCAATCACATGTGTGTGGAAGCTCCCTGGATACCATCTTCTGTACTTTTCCCAGTTCTGTAAGAATTATTCTGCCACGTATGGGACTGGCAGTTGCATAGGAGTGCGTTTCCAGGCCACTTTTCTTTTTCACAATTTCTGGAATAACTCATTCATATATCCACAATACACAACGGCATTGAGGGCTGCTGGGGCTCCAGCCTGCTTGGAAGGTAAAGTAAAGGTAAAGGTTCCCTTGCTCGAAAGCCAGTCGAATCCGACTCATCTCCGTTTCAAAGCTGAAGAGCCAGCGCTGTCTGAAGACGTTTCCGTGGTCATGTGGCCGGCATGACTAAACGCCAAGGCGCACGGAACGCTGTTACCTTCCCACCGAAGTGGTACCTATTTATCTACTTGCAATTTCTTGCTTTCTAACTGCTAGGTTGGCAGGAGCTGGAACTAGAGACGGGAGCTCACTCCGTCATGCGGCAACTCGGGTCTCGAACTGCTGAACTACTGACCTTCCACAGCCTGCAGTTCAGCATCTTAACCACTTGAGCTACTTCCTAATACTAAATTATAAAAACATGGGATTGACCTGTTTTCTTCAAGGCAAAGACTCTGAATATGGTTCGACACATTCTTATCTCCCACCAGACTGAAAATATACATATTGAATACTGAAGATACAAACCATCGTGTCCAAGAGAGATTTTGTTGCAAGCGTGCATCCGAAACCCTATAGGCAAAAGGCTGCTAACGGGAGGGGTGTGCTGGATTGAGAAGATGGCAGGCATAACCCCTCTTCTCTATACTTAATTGCTCCTTCCTAGAAGATCATTATACCATCATGGCATGCACATGTGTGTAATGTGTAGTTTGGCCCAAGAAGCCCAGAACGTTAAAACCTAGAGTCCCAAAATGGGCTCAAAGATTTCATGTTCCAGTCAGCATATGGCATCCATGTGTCATTCACACATTATATTTCTTTTGTGTCCAACTCATCTCTTCTCTGCTGCCAATACCTCCCCTCTCCGGCACATCGAGTATGACGGCAGCATCAAATCTTTCCCATCAGAGAGATTGACAAGGGAGAAGCTATTGAATAACGCGCCTCCCCTCTCGCACTAGGGCGGGTAGCAAAGAAACAGAGAGAGACAGACAGACAGACTGCAAGGAAGCTGAACAAAGTGCTTACCAGCCACGTCCCCAGGCCAAGCTGAGGCATCCGCTTCCCAGAGGGGAGGGTAAGGCAAGTGGTGGAAGCCATCTGGACTCTTCAGGAAAAATTTGGTATGTCTCTGCTTCAGCCCTTCACCATTCCAATAGCTGAGTATTTATGCATTTTCAAGCACATCAGAAGTCTTGCCCACAAGTTAAGGGACACCCCCATGCTGCCAAATCATTGGCTGCATTATCAGCCAATAGGAAGGCTAGAGAGGGAAACTTTTTATATAAGATCCAGACAAAGAAGTCCCACCCTTGAATCAACATGAAGAAATCCAAAACCCCTTCTGCCAGCATCTAATCAGAGTACTCCTCTAGGCTGTTTGGCAGGTGACAGTGATGGGTGACAAACCAGATTTGGGCCCCTTGCAAAATTCCCTGGGAGCCTAAAACATGTGTGAGCACAAAGGGGCCTCTCTTGCAAAACCAGGTTTAAATTGTTTTAGAAAAAGGATTCACAGAAACAGGAAAGCAAGCTAAACCACAGTACAAAAAACAAACAAAGGTTTGAGAGGTCAGAGGTGGAGGAGCAGGGAAGTGTGAGGGGGGGCATTAAGCATGTTCAGAATCAATGCACTTTAGTGAACAAAGGGGTTTTTTTTGGGGGGGAGGGACTGTTTTGGCAGTCTCTGGAAGCCTAACATTAAAATGGCAGCTGAGCCACATGGACCTCCTGCGAACTGTCAAACTTAACAATCACTTGGGATCGATCCATTTGGAGAAAGAGTTCAATCTGCACAGGACAGGCTTTAAAAAACTGCCAAAATCATTACCAGTGTGCAAGATCAAATTAGAGAATCACAAAAAGAAAATCACATGAATTTGGAAGGAAGGGCAGGAAATTAGCATTATTATGCAGCTGCACTAGGGCATCGGTGAAAATACTCCCCCCACACACACTTTTCAATTTAGTGGGACAAGACTAAAAAAGCTCTCCAGAGCTTCTGCCAGAGGACTCCTCTCCCATACAAATTGCAGTCCTGTGCAAAGCGTGGTGGAGTTGCAGCTGACTTTGCACAGGTGTGCATGTGCACACGCATACACATTGCCAATGATCACAGCTTGTAATGCCAGTGACACTGGATTCTACCATGCATCCTGTACATTCAACATGTTACCCCATATTTTGAGATGTGTGACTACTTTCCCATTTTTCACAGTGTCTGATAACACAGCAGAGAATACTCTTGTGCTTGGCAGTATGGAAAATGGGGCTTCACAGCTGCTTGTCAGTTTCCAAAAAAAGTCTGGTCAATTTCAACAGTGGCTTTCCCCCTTTGCCTGTGTTCCTTTCTGTTCCCTTTCATTCAACAAACTAATGCTAAATGCATGCGCAAAACCTGAATCACAAGGATTTAAATGGAAGGTGTTTGCTGGATGCTACTGTGCAACTGTGATAGGGCAATTGCATAAATTAAAAAAAAAATGGATGCCACCCCCTGCACATTACAAGTAAGTGACATTCCACCCTGATATAGAAAAGTGCATTTTTAAAATCATAGCTGCAGAATACACTGGAGAAAAAAGAATGGTGCGTAAGGTGGGCACAGAATCCAAAGATTAAAGGCTTACTGCTCTGAAAATCTGCAGTAAAATGTGCGTGTGTAATGGGCCTTACTTTGTGTAAACTGCTCTGAGTCTCAGTGAGAAATGCAGAGTACGAACAAAGTAAATAAAATAAGTATACAAGTAAGATCAACCCTCAAACGTGTTTAGCATGAAATCTGTGGCATCCCTAGCCAAAAGTGAAGATCTCAGAAAACTTCCTGATGTGCTGGAGGAGGCATTAACGGTTTCTAGTCTGGGTATCCACAAAAATCAGGAGCTGGCCATGGGACTGCAATGCAAATATTCCTTAGTGGGGAAACAAGGATGTGAACGCTGTTTCAATCCCTCCCCTGCACTTTGCACTTCTTATTACAGCTGTGTGAACCATAGCATATGTGGATTGTGCCCCATTTTGTTAGGAAAGGTAGGGGCTTGCAAAATTACATTGCTTACAGACCTGCTTTTGTAAATCTCACAGTGGAGCCAATAAGGGCTCCACAGGGCCGTGTAAGAAGGAGAACAGAGACTGGAGGGGAAGGCTGCAGCTGCTTGGGTGCCCTAGTCGCAAGGGGGGGGGGAAGACTCACATGAGTTTGGGAGGCACAAGACTCCCATTGAACACTGCCTTCAATTGATGCAAGGACTTTGTGACATGGGAAGAGACCTTTATCCACTGTGCTGCTGGAACAGGGGGGAGAATCCTCCGGGGTGTAATAACGATAGTAAAGAAAAAGAAAAGAAATGTAAAAGAACCAGCAAGAAGCCCCATAAAATGTGCCTGTGCCCAACCCTGCTCAGCAATCTTAACTTCTAGCGCACGTGACTCAAGTCTGTCAGCGTCTCTCTCCCGAGGGAGGGATTAGGTGTATGGGATAGCATTTAGCTTGCTGGGTGGGGATGAGAGGGGGGGGGGTCGGGCTTTCTGTGCATGTGTGTATTTTGTCTTTTTTCAAACTGTAGCCAAGAAAGGGCATTAGTCAAGTGGAGTGACAAGCGGGGAGGGCTTTCTTTGTTCTTGTGACTTCACGGGGGCATTCAAGGCCAACCAGACTGATGAGAGGCTTTCATCTTCTGCTCCAACATGCCTTCCCCTTTCATCGAGCTTCTTTTGTGACCAGGAAAGACCTTTCCCCCCCATTCCAATCCACACTAGCTTTCTATCTCTGGCCTCTGCACACACCCTAAGATGGGAACTAATACCCAGAGCTCTAGTAACACTGACTCATATTCTTATTTAGGGTTGCCAAGTCCCCCATGGCCAATGGCAACCGCTGGGAAGGTAGGGTTGCCAACTCCAGGCTGGGGAAACTCCGGGAGATTTGGGGATGGAGCCTGGGGAGGACAGGGACCTCAGTGGGGTACAATGCCACAGAATTCACCCTCCAAAGCATCAATTTTGTCCAGGGGGACTGATGTCTGGGTAGCGATGCCAGCCTCCAAGTGGGACCTGGGGGTCCCCTGGAATTACAGCTCATTTCCAGATGACAGAAGGGGCTGCGGTGGCTCAGAGGTTAAGACGCTGAGCTGCAGAGCGGAAGGTTTGTAGTTCTGCAGTTTGAGACCCGAGTGCCACGTGACGGAGTGAGCTCCCGTCTCTGACCCCAGCTCCTGCCAACCTAGCAGTTCGAAAGCAAGAAACTGCAAGTAGATAAATAGGTTACCACTCCAGTCGGAAGGTAACAGCGTTCTGTGCGCCTTGGCATGTAGTCACGTTGGCCACATGACCACAGAAACATCTTCAGACAGCGTTGGCTCTTTGGCTTGGACATGGAGATGAGCACCGCCCCCTAGAGTCGGAGACCTTTCCCTTTCCCTTTTCCAGATGACAGAGATCAGTTCCCCTGGAGAAAATGGATGCTTTGGAGGATGGAATCTACGGTATTGTACCCCCAAGAGGTCTCTGTCCTCCCCAGGCTCCATCCCCAAATCCCCTGGAGTTTCCCAGGGTGGATCTGGCAACCCAACCCTCCTCATCTCCCGCTGGTGGCCAGGGGGTACCTGGCAACCCCTACCTGTGAGCTATAAGTCTGGTGATCCCCAGCCTCACCTGGACGCTGGCATCCCTATCCCTGGTTATGGCTGGACAAGGTCAAATTTTTAATACAGGTTGTTGGACAACATGAGAGATGGATCATTGCTCTAGGACTAAGGAAGTCAGATATAGTTTGTGATGCTCCCAGCTTGAAAGTTATTGGCAGTTTTTTGTCTCTCTGTTTACATTGCTTAGGAAAGACCATTGTGACGGTGGCTTTTTTGTGCTGCAAAGGGCTCGGCTGTTTGAATCCCAGCAAGCTGAATGAGCACCTGGAAGCTTTGAGACTTGAAGGCCCATATTGACTCCTACCTTTTAATAATTGGTGTAGTGACGCGTAGTGGTTAGAATGGTGGGCTAGGCATCGGGGAGGCCATTTTCATCTCCCTGTACTGCCATGGAAACTTGCTGGGTGACCTTGGGCCAGTCACATACTTGCACCCTCTAACCTACCTCACAGGGTTGTTGTGGTGAGGGAGAAAGGCAGAGTATAAAAGAAGAAAACAAATGATTGGGAGAAGAATCTGCTCCCCCCCCCTCCAGTGTTCCCTCTCATTCTTTCCCCTGTCCTGAGTGGAGCAGTTCATCTCCTGAGCAAAATACAACTGCTCTAACTTTAAAATGGGCAGTGGGCACTGCACAGCTCCAGACTGCTTCCTGTTGTGATGGGCAATAATAATTTTGATTGATACAACCTTCCATTATCAAAATATATCTTAATATCATAAAAAGCATTTTTTGTTAGCTAAGAGCATGTGTGCGCTAAATATACTCGCCTGCTGAAGTAGATATAGCTGAAATGGCAAAGGCAGAATTGTTAAGAAACAGACACCTGTTACAAGAAAGGGGAACTAAGCCGAGCTAGCCGCAAGACAGGCTACGGGAAAAGCACCCAACTCTTAATGGGAAAACAAGAAACTAGCTAGCTTTTTTTAGATCGAAACCACGTACAGTGCTTAGTAGAGAAGGTGGCTTACAGATGCAAGGACTCATAATTTATCAAATATGGAATAGAGCCTGGGGGCTCTGGAATGCGGGGAGGGGCAGTTCAGTTCAGTAGGCCTGTCGGGTAAGATTGTAAATCCGGATGCCTTTCCACCAATGAGGTAAAGGGTAGGGGTACCTGGCGGTCGCGGATAGGGTTTTGCTTTTGCATATAATTATATGAACACCTCTATAATGCCATGTAACCAATGTTTTCCTGCCAACCTAGCAGTTCGAAAGCAAGAAATTGCAAGTAGATAAATAGGTACCGCTTCGGTGGGAGGGTAACAGCGTTCCGTGCGCCTTGGTGTTTATTCATGCTGGCCACATGACCACGGAAACGTCTTCGGACAGCGCTGGCTCTTCGGCTTTGAAACGGAGATGAGCACCACAACCCTAGAGTCGGATTCGACTGGCTTTCGAGCAAGGGAACCTTTACCTTTAACCAATGTTTTAACTGAGCTTCTTGGAAGTTCCCTTTATTGGATAGTAAATCCTTCAACGTTCACTGCTGAATTTGTCTCGTGTGATTACTTACACAAATATTTTTGTCGCTAACACTATGTTAATGAGGGGAGGGATGTCAGCAGGGTACAGTGCCACAGAGTCCACCTCAAAAGCAGCTATATTCTTAGGGGCTGGAGATCTCCAGGCCCCACCTGGAGGCTGGCAACCCTACTAATGAACTGGTGGGTCCAAGTCATTTGAATGAATGAATGAATGAATTTTATTGTTACAGCGCATAGCCAGCAATGCAAGTCATTTGGGAGAAGATCCAAGTGGTGTCTCCCCCAAATAAATGAACTCTGGGCCCAATCAAAAGACAGGTTATGAGAAAGCCCTGCTGAAATGAATGGAAACTCCACAAGCACTCTGGCACATCTCCCTCGTCCCAATGGGGTTTGTGTTCTTCCAGAAGTTGAGTGGAAAGGGGCTCAGTGTGCAGAGCTTCTGTTTTGTTCGCAGAAGATTCCAGGTTCAAGCCTCAACACCCCCAGTTAAAAAGATGTGGTAGCAGATGATGTGAAAGACCTCTCAGTGCAATGGTGATCCCACTGTGGGCCCATTCCCCCTTCATTTTTGTAAAAAGGGGGCACGTTAAAGGGGTGGAATGCAAACTGCAGTCCCACACCATTTTGAAAGCATAGCTTATTTCTTCCCCCCTCCTTGTCATGGGGTGATTCTGCATTGGCTTTTCCCTCCATTGTTTTACCAAACCCACCTTGGAACAGAAATTCCCCTCTGCATTGCATGCTGCTTTCACTTCCTTTGATCATCAGATTTAATTAAGAACATAAGAACATAAGAGATGCCAATGTTGGATCAGGCCAAAGGCCCATCCAGTCCAACACTCTGTGTCACACAGTGGCCAGAAATACCAGTGCCATCAGGAGGTCCACCAGTGGGGCCAGGACATTAGAAGCCCTCCCCCTGTTGACCCCCCCCCCCCAAGCACCAAGATGGCATCACTTGCCCCAGAGCCCCTAGCTATACCTTGTGGCTAATAGCCACTGATGGACCTCTGCTCCATATGCTTATCTAATTCCCTTTTGAAGCCGTCCATGCTTGTAGCCGCCACCACTTCCTGTGGCAGTGAATTCCAAGTGTTAATCACTCTTTGGGTGAAGAAGTACACTCCATGCCGCTCTGACTTTCTTTGATCATTGGGTTTTATTGTACCTTCTGCATAGATTTAGGGCCGTGGTGGCTCAGAGGTTAAGACACTGAGCTGCAGACCAGAAGGTCTGTAGTTCAGCAGTTCGAGGCCCTAGTGCTGCGTGACGGAGTGAGCTCCCGTCTGTGGCCCCAGCTCCTGCCAACCTAGCAGTTCGAAAGCAAGAAATTGCAAGTAGATAAATAGGAGCTGCGGTGGCTCAAGTGGTTAAGACACTGAACTGCAGGCTGTGGAAGGTCAGTAGTTCAGCAGTTCTAGACCCAGGTGCCGCATGATGGAGTGAGCTGCTATCTCTAGTTCCAGCTCCTGCCAACCTAGCAGTTCGAAAGCAAGAAATTGCAAGTAGATAAATAGGTACCACTTCGGTGGGAAGGTAACAGCGTTCCGTGCGCCTTGGTGTTTAGTCATGCTGGCCACATGACCACGGAAATGTCTTCGGACAGCGCTGGCTCTTCGGCTTTGAAACGGAGATGAGCACCGCATCCCTAGAGTCGGATTCGACTGGCTTTCGAGCAAGGGAACCTTTACCTTTACTTTAAATAGGTACCACTTTGGTGAGAAGGTAACAGCGTTCCACGCACCTTGACGTTTAGTCATGCTGGCCACATGACCACGGACACTTCTTTAGACAGCACTGGCTCTTCGGCTTGGAAACGGAGATGAGCACCACCCTCTAGAGTCGGATCTGACTAGCTTTCGAGCAAGGGAAACCTTACTGCATAGATTTATGGCTGTTCAGGGATGACTTCACAGTCAGTATGGTGTTACCCCGGGGTATTTGAATGTGGTTTTGAGCTGCACCTTCTCCTCAGTGTTGAGAAAATGTGGAGCGAATGCCAGATGTAGAATCGCCCATGGCAATGGAAGGAGTGTCCACATGCAAACTCCCCCTGCAGCCACTCCAAGGCTGCAGGTTTTGCTTTTCTCTCATTCAGAAGGGACAGGCCCAGAAATACTGCAATACTGAGTAGAGTCTTGTGTGTTCCAGGTTAGGGGAAACCCCTGTACGGGAGCAGCCCTCCTCTGCTATCCACACCTTTTCGTTTGCACAGTAAATAAGTACCTCGTGGGGATTGATTTTTAGCAGAAAAATTATGGACAGGGGAAGGGTTAAGAAGTCCTTCACCTATGCCAGCCTTTGATGGCTGCATTTTATACAAGAACTGGGTGGCAGCGGGATGGGAGGGGGGAACTACACTCAGTGGAGTGTACACCTATTCTTTGGCATGGAGCAGCTGCAGAACACACAGAGCTGCCAATTCTTGAAATCAGAACAAAAAATCTGCTACCTGGGCAGGGCCTGAAGGCGGAATCGAAGGCCCCCTGAAACTCAAGACTGTGTTTGTGCTACATGACTTTTGCTCTCGATCTTGTTTTGTTCCATGGTTGCCCTGGTGCTTTCAACACATGTTCGACAAAGCTTTTGTGCATTCATGGGAAGGCATGCGATTTCCTGCTTTCAGCTACAGATCAAGCACTCTGAAATGCACAGATTTCCTTTCGGAGACAAGCCATACAAACTTCCCCACACACGGGGCGGGGGGGATCTGAAAGGCAAGTATGGTAGTATCCAGTTAGCATATTAATAACATATATATTTTCTTTAGTCTATTTGGAGGGAGGGAGAGATCTGGTATAAGTTTATGCAATTATTACCGGCAGTAAATAATTTCCAGGTGGCAAGGAATTAGTGGGAAAGGCACTGCCAAAGCTCATGATAACTTCATGGCATGAGTTTGGAATTGGACTTTGTATGCTAAGTTACAGGCCACAACACACCTCAAAGGATATCGTAGGACTGGAGAAAGGGTACTGAAAAGAGCAAACAAAACAATTAACTGAAACAAGCACCTTCTCAGTCCCAGAAAACTTGGGGGGAAATAGGGCCGATGCCCCGTGACACTCCCAATTTATGTCTCTTAAACCATTTTGGTTGGAAAACAATTTCAAGTGTGATAACACACAAACCTGGTCATGTAGGAAGCCGGACCATAGAGGACTGAAGTCTGCACAGATCCCTTTACTTTTTACAACATACGCAGCAGTAATCCCTCTTCTCCATCACTGCATCTACAGGCTGAAAGACAACTTCCTATGCTGAATTACTGCTAGGGCTAAAAGGGGCTATGCGTATTGACCTCCCAGAGGGCATAGATCAAGATGGGTAGCCGTGTGCTCGCTTCGGCAGCACATATGCTAAAATTGGAATGATACGGAGAAGATTCACATGGCCCCTAAAAAAAAAGATGGGTAGCCGTGTTAGTCTCACTCCTATTTATGTATTTATTCAATTTAAAGAACACCCTCCCCCACATACAGGCTCAAGGCGGTTTACAACAAACCTAGACTATGCTGCCCCCAGTCAGCGTTATCTGTAGTTTAGTAAAACTGCTCTGTATCTTTAAGACTTGTGCACCTGGGAATTGGGGTCCACAGTTAGGGGTCCCAGAAGCTTCCCTCTGACTGGCTCATTAAGAGTAATTTCCTGAGCTCAGAGGCGCAAAGATAGGATTTTATTGTTCTTTTCCATTTCTTTGTTCATCAACACTTACTGCAAGGAGAGGGGGAGGCCATCTCTTTCTCACCGCGGCTATTGAACTAACCTAGATCACAAGATGTAACTTTCCACCCCGATATATCAGCCTGACTGTGAGTAACTGATTTCTGAATGTGTGTGAAGTTGAATAAAGATGATTTAAGCTCTCTCAGTAGTCGTGGTTGACTCACACCTAGAGGCGTTGGCTTAGCACAGCTCGCGCAGACAAGACATAGATCGCATAATAAAAAGTAGAGACATCGCCCTGCCAACCAAAGTCCGTATGGTCAAAGCAATGGTATTCCCAGTAGTAATGTATGGCTGTGAGAGTTGGACCATAAGGAAGGACAAGCGCTGAAGAACAGATGCTTTCAAATTATGGTCCTGGAGAAGATTCTTGAGAGCAGTGTTCCCTCTAAGCCGAGTTAGTGTGAGCTAGCTCACAGTTTTTTAGCCTCCAGCTCACACATTTTTTGTCTCAGTTCAAGAAGGATGACTCCAGAGCAAACTAATTTATGCAGCAACCAAATCGCTCACTCACAACTTTAATGCCAGTAGCTCACAAAGTAGAATTTTTGCTCACAAGAGTCCACAGCTTAGAGGGAGCATTGCTCGAGCGACCCTTGGACGGCAAGGCAATCAAATCAGTCAATCCTAAAAGAAATCAACCCTGACTGTTCCCTGGAAGGCCAGAGTTATGTCTGCTGACCGCCACTAGGCGACAGCGACGTTCACCAAAGCTTGACTCTCAAGAGACAATAGGGACTAGGATCCTGAAACCTCAAGCGGTCACCAATAGGGACTTTGGCGGGAAGTTTAAACCCACCAATGGGACCTGGGGGTGGTCCACGGGGACTGTATGTAGTTGGCCATCTGGCTGGTATTCTCTGTTCTGTTGTGTTCCAGTAAACTATGTGCTGATAATCACACTGTTTCCTGATTCTTCAATGTGTCGAACCCACTACACAACAGCCAGATACTGAAGCTGAAGCTCAAATACTTTGGCCTCAAATACCAAATGAGAAGGGAGCACTCACTGGAGAAGACCCTGATGCTGGGAAAGATTGAAGGTAAAAGAAGAAGGGGACAGCAAAGGATGAGATGGTTAGACAGTGTCATAGATGCAACTAACATGAAATTAAGCAAACTCTGGAGGATGACGGAGAACAGGAGGGCCTAGTGTGATGTGGTCCATGTGGTCACAAAGAGTCGGACTCGACTATGCGACTGAACAACAACAACAAAATATAATCAATCACTGAACAGTTAAAATTACTAAGATTTCAATCACGATAACAGGATGGCGCTTAAAACCAGTTTCTAACCTTACCTCATGGGGGGAGGGCAAAAGGAGGAGGGAGAGATGGCGCCATGAAGGGAGGGTCAGATATGATGGAAACCGTTGCTGTCAACCACAGGCCTGGAAGAACATCTCTCTCTTGCAGGCCCTGCAGAACTGTTTTAGGTCCCACAGGGCACGGATGTCACTAGGCAAAGAGTTCCACCAGGCTGGTGCCAGGGCCGGAAAGGCCCCGGCTCAGGTCGAGGACAGCTGGATATCTTTTGGTCCAGGGATCACCAGAATACAGGATCACCAGAGTGACATTAGTAGGCAAATGACAATAGCAGGTTGTTGGAGAAAGCAGTCCAGCTATCTAGCTACATCTTTCTAGTGCCAGGTTACTGCATGATGGATTCTAGCATCTGATCTTAGAACAAAAGGAGGAAGGAAAAGCCCCCCCCCCATGCATACATGCAACATCTCAGGTAACATCACAAACCTATTGATTAGCCAATGTCCAGGCTGAAGCTTCATTATGAATAAGACTACCCCTTCTAGAGTGGGAAATACGTGCATGACAGCTCATTGGTCCTAAACTTAACTAACAATCAGCGTATATAAATAAACAGGTTAACCCTTTCATGACAGAAGGAAGTGAACTTGCAAATATCCCAACACAGGTGAAATCTGAAAATTTGAAATCAGCATCTGAAAACATTCCACTTTCCAATATATAGGACAAATAGACTTCCATGCTAGCTGTATCTGAAGAAGTGAGCACTAACTCATGAAACCTCACACCCTGCCACAAATGTTGCTAGTCTTTAAGGTGCTACTGGACCCTTACTCTCGTCTCTCTATTTTGGGTATTTTTTTGTATTTTTAAAAATGTGCATGTGTATGCGTGTGAGTATGTGTGCACCTGGAAGTCATGGCGACCTCTGGCAACTGACCCCTACTGGGAGCCTGAAGGATATTCAGAGAGGTGGCTGAATAAAACCTGCCCCCACCTCCCGCCTCTGGTATTCCAAGGAGGTCTCCCAATCCAAGTACTTGCCAGAGTTGACCCCGCTTAACTTCTGAGATCTGATGAGATTGGGCTTTCCTGGGCTATCCAGGTCAAGGTGACTCATTCTTTTCTACTGCTACAGACAGACTAACATGGCTACCTATCTTAATGTCTTCATGAAAAGGGCTTACAGGTATTTTCAGGTAGGATGCATTAGTTCTGCCTGGGAGAGGCCTTAGGTACACTTTTCAGTCCTTTGTGGAGACCATTCTTTCAGGTCCTGTCATCATTCAAATGAGAGGCTCAGAAACCCACAGGTCCCAGGCAAGAGAACCAGGGCTTCATCTTTCACTCTCTTGATTATAATCTTTCTAATGCTGAATGAAGGCTTGGCTTAGTGCCTTTCAGAGTGTGACTCCTGCTGATGGCATTCTGCCAAGGCAGGATAAAGGCAGAAAGCCTTTAGGCCAAACCCAGTTTTAACGGCCACGTAGAACCAGTTTCAACTGGGGGGCTTCTTCTACAGGCCACGTGCTTCTTTGCCGCATGAATGAAACGTGGGAATCAACTCCAAGGAGTGCCAGTCAGCAACATGAGCTCCTGGAAATGTGCCAGAACATCCACACTGGTTCTTAACATGGGCGCCAAAGACATGCGCTTGTGGGGGCTGTTTCATGAGGGTTTTGCTACGCATACGCTTGACCCAGCAGAGACGTCCTGCTCAATCCAAGGCGAGTGCTCCAGGACCCTTGGCCATGTTGTGACAGAATGCAGCAAACAAGACGGGGAAAGGAATAGGAAAGGGCAGCCACCATGATCAAGAGGAAGAAGCATGTTCTGTGGAAGCAGCCCCCCTTCACTATCCGTATCTTTTCCTTGGCACACTTAAAAAATAGCTTGGGGAGACTGATTTTTAGCAGAAAAAGTCATGGATGGGGGAAGGGTGGTTCTGTATTAGGAGAGGTTCAAGCGTCTGCATTTTTTTCTAGTTTAGAAAAGAGAAAGCAAAGGAAGAACAGATACGATAAATGTCTATTCCATCACTGTATGGAGAAAGTATTCCCCCTCTTCTCTTGCTATACTCGAACTTGGTGTATCCCCATGAATGAATTGGCAGTAGATTCAGGACAGGCAAGAGGAAATCCTGCTTTGCACAATTTGCATATGGAATTCACTGCCACAAGATACAATGATGGCCGATTGTGTTTGTGAAGAACCGTCAGGTTGCAGCTGACCTTTGGCAAGCCCAAGGCAAGAGACGAGCAGAGGTGGTTTGCCATTGCCTGCCTCTGCATAGCGACCCCGGACTTTGTTGGTGGTCTCCCATCCAATTAGTAACCAGAATGGCCAGTTAGGTGGCTTCTAAAAGGGGGAGGGGAATCAGACAAACTTGCAAGTTTTGGTGGCCATATTTAAAATGTTCAGGAATGAATGGGTACAGCTAAACAGAATCTCTCTGTTCAGAACCAGCACACATCGCTGAACAACAGATGCTGGATTCAAGCAGAATGCTGTGCTAGATGTCTGATCCAGGAAGGAATCTTTTTCCATGTAGTTATATATGATTTGTGAGTTATCTCTAAGAACCAGGGCTATTTTGGGGCAGGAACGCACAGGAACGGAGTTCCGGCGGGCTCCCAAGTTGGCCACGCCCAGCAGGAACTCATTAGCATAATAGGCCACACCCAACAGCAGAAATTCATTAGGATTGGCTACATTAGGGGTGTGTGGCCTAACGTGCAAAGGAGTTCCTGTTACAAAAAAAGCCCAGGGTTTTGACAACAAACAAGGTAAACAGAATAAGAAGCAAAAGGTGGGTGTGACTGGATAACCACATTTCTGGTAACATGGGGTGTGTCCTAATGTGCTAATGAGCGGAGCTGGCAGGGGTGTGGCCTAATATGCTAATTGGTTTCTGGTATTGGGTGTGGCCTATTATGCTAATGAGTTCCTGCTGGGCTTTTTCTACAAAAAGAGCCCTGCTAAGAACCCTCTGGGGAGTCCCATGCTCCTGTGAAGTTCCAATTAGTTGTAATAAGTCTTCAACAGGAGAACTTCCTAGTGGATTGTTACCATGGGGTTAGTGCTGTCTGGTAGCCTTAACAGCCCTCCAGAGTCCCCTCTCTGAGGCTGGGGCAGTTGCCTCATTTTGCCTCATGGTCAGGTGGCCTCTGGACTGTCTTGGTCTTAGTAGGAAAGCCCAGCACCCTGGACAAGGAAGTCAGCTCTGCTGTTCAGCTGGAAAGACCAATGAGAACAACAGGCGCTGGTACAATGTAAGAAGAGAGTAACTCCAGTGGATGATGAATCTGCCTTTAGACACAATGGCTTCCTCTCTCTCTCATGTCAGACAGATGAGTCTGGCCGAGCATGCCTAAAGCTGCCCACCCTGCAGGAATATACCAGCCTTATCAGGAGATCGACAAATGGAACGTTAAGAGATTTTAGGAATAATAAGTGCAACCCTTCTGCCGTTAGGAGTGGCACTTCAATGGTTCTAAAGTGTCTTGGTTTGGGGTCCCCCATGCCTTGGCTGTGGCCTTCTGAGGCATTTGCCCTGTTGCCCACAAAGCCAAAGGCACCACACGGGAGCTGAGCTCTCTGGGGCTCTGACACAGGGCCAAGCTAGATGGGATGGTGTCCTTGTGTCTGTCACAGGGATGTCGCCCCCTTTCAAAAATGCCCACATCAGTTGCATGCCCTTTGCATGATGGTGCTGGATAGTTGGGGCAGCTAGGAGTTCCAGCGCCATGGCCACCAGGAATGCTGATGTACTGAGCCCCATTCACATGCCCTGCTTCAGCAGCACTGGAAGCAGAGGAGGCAAAGCACGCGCGAGCGGGCAGTGAGAGGGTGTGAGTGCCGGCATCAACATAAGAACATCAGAAGAGCCCCTGCTGGATCAGACCAGTGGCCCATCTAGTCTGGTATCCTGTCTCACACGTGGCCAGTGCATTAGAAGAGACGCATGAGTAGGGAGTCAGCAGCAGTGGGCCCCGCCAGAAGCCATGGGTCCTGGCAGCTGCCTCACTTCAGGGTATGCTGATGCCGGCCCTGCGCTATCATGTCTCCTTTGGCCCACAGAGAGCATCGGAAGAAAGAAATGCACATTCAGCAGAGCCGCTCGCACCAAACCAAACCACCTCTAGATGGTCTGACAATTAATCCTTAGGTTGATACTTGTAAATGTACTCCTTTTGCATATTTCTTCTCGTGGAACCTGAGGATCTGGGGTTCCAGAATTCCCACATTTTTTTTATAATAAGGTTTTTGAGCTCTCTAGTCATTGCAATACCAAAGAAAGACTTTGGTAATTGGCTGTGGGCTCTTGCTCCCAAATATATTTCTTGGGATGTCATGTTGCATTGCTCCCAGTGGCTGTGGAATGAAACCCTCTGCAGTAGACACCGGCAATTGAAAGAGTGAAGGGCCAAAGGTCAGAAACAGCCTCGAGACCCTCTTTTCCCATTTGTGGAAGGCTGTGCAGTTTTATTTGCTGATGCTTCCATTAATTGCTCCAGAGAAATGGAAATCAAATTAAGCAAGGAGCTTGTGACCTTGTCAGCACGAAGCTTTCTCCAGCGAGAAAGCTTCGGCGTGGGAGACAGAGAATACATTGCAAGGCAATTGTGTAAGGTCATCGATATAAAGGGGGGTGGGGAAATAAGCCATAGAATTCTGTGGTCAAGATTTTGAGGTATGTACACGGCAGTTTGGAATATTTCACAAGCAGTCTCTGTAGCTGTCTCTTTTTAAAATTAAAAAAAGGGGAGAGGCCTCTGTAGGAAACACAGAAGGGACTGTACCAGAGGCCACAGAAAAGAGAAAAAAGGCTGATATACTTAATTGTATGCAAACCAAATATTATTATATACAGTGCAAACAGTACAGTGCAACTAGTGAAAACAGTCCCTATGCACAGTGCATGATACAGTGAGGTATGACCATTAAGGGGGGAAATTCAGTACATGATACAATGAATTGTGACAATTAGTAAAGTACAAGTGTGGGCCCGTGATACTCATGGGGGGGATTCCCTCCCCCCACTTTCTTTGCTGGCCCAGTGCGACTCAGGGGCTGCGCTGCTGTTGGCAGCGAGCCCAGTGCCGCATGGTTTCTTACTACGCAAAACTCTAGGAATAGAATCCTTATGACAACATTCAGTAAAATGACTGAAGGCCATATTTCATACTTTTCTTCTTCAAGTGCTCATAGTTGCTCCAAAAAACAGAGGAGGACCCTCCATTGTCTGCAAAGAAGGAAGCACCTTCCAATGATGATGTATCTCCAAACCAAAAGGACAAGAGCAAAAAAACCCAAAAAACAAAAAGGGGAGGCGAGAGACCTCTGTAAGAAGCCACAAAAGGTACTGAGTACCTTAGACACATTTTCTCCTAAGGGTCTCAATGATCATTTGGGTTTGACTGCCTTTGTGTGATATAGCTTTCTTTTTTGTTTCTGCCTCATACAAGATCCCAGTCATCATGACATGGCAATTCTACATGTTTGCTGTCCCTTTAACATTTTAGTTCTTCAGCTCACATACAAGTGAGACTGATGCAATTCTCATTTACCTTTGTCTCTCTATTACCAGAGCCGTACATGAAAGATTTCCAGAACTGTACATGAGAAATCAGATCACAGGTATTTTTGGAATTCTAAGTGTGAGTTTTTGTTTTTGTTGCATCCTTTCTTTTTTCTTTGTCCTGTTGTGTCTTCTAATTGGTTTATACTTTCTGTGTTACAGATATATGATTTAATTGACCCCTTGTTTCGTCTGTACTGCATCACACATGAAGATGTTTGGACTCTTGTCTTTTATAAACAGTCTATAACAAGTGTACAAGATCATTCTGCAATTGGACTATAACAGAAACAATTTTGAAGAAGGTATTGAAATGGCAGACCATCAATTGTTTACTAATTGTCCAGGCGCTCAGCTGTGTTGGTCTGAAGCAGTAAAACAAATGTAGAGTCCAGCAGCACCTTTAAGACCAACAAAGGTTTATTCAAGGGATGACCTTTCGTGCGCAAGGCACACTTTTTCAAAGTGTTTGAAAAAGCTCATACCTTGAATAAACCTTTGTGGGTCTTAAAGGTGCCACTGGACACTAAATTTGTTTGACCAATTGTCATAATTCACTGTATCATGTACTGCATATAGGGACTGTTTTCATTAATTGCCATCTACTATTTGCACCGTATATACCGGTAATAATGTTTCAGTTGCACACAGTAAAGTATATCAGCCTTTTTTCCCCTTTTGTGTGGCCTCTGATACTCAGTATGTTTTTTTTCAAAGTAACCATCGATTCAGCATGAATAAAGAGATCAGTCTGACTCCATTCACAAATCTCTTTGTCTTTGATTGCTGGTGGAAACTTACATAAGGAAGGAAATAGAGGAAAAGGGGCATATGAATGACAAGATAGATTTCAGATTTCATTCATTCACACTGACACACAAAGAAACAATTGAGAGGACTCTGGGGACAGTGTTACACTTTTGAACATTTCAGCCAGAGAGGGCAAAGCTATTTTGACAACTCATACCTGCCCCTATTCAGAATTGTTGCCATGACCAATGATTGGAACAGATGAACTCTATTGGGCATAACAGTTGGAGTAATTCACTGGCTTGAGGCTTACCTGGCTGTTATCTTTGTGCATACCTACAATAACTGTTTTCTCATGGGCAGGGCTTGTTTTTGCAGGCTTCCTGGCTTTGTATGAGGTTTGCAGCATTCACCAAAGTAAAGACAGGGCTCCAAAATGGGATTGACTTCTGTGCAAACAAAGCATTAAACCCTTGCAGGTGAGTGATGTTGCCTGGGGCCAAAAATTCAAACAGCATCTCTCTTGACGTTTTGGTACATGGTTAGCGTGACCTTCTTTCAAGGAGCTCAGGGCCATGTATGTTGCTCTCTCCTCCATTTACCTTTACAACAACCCTGTGAGGTAAGCTGGGCTTAGACAGATACCCAACAATCTTTATGGCCGAGTACAGCCTTGAACGATGCCCCTAACCTTTAATCCACAGACCTTGGACATTTTCCTATGCAATCTATTCAAAAAGCCCATTGTTTCATAAAATTTCCACTCATTTCAATGGTGTATGCCCCTAAAAACTTCTTGATGAATTATGCCCTGTGGACCAATTTCCACCCTGCCAGTTTGGTGTGAGAGCCAGTTTGGTGTAGTGGTTAAGTGCGCAGACTCTAATCGGGGAGAACCGGGTTTGATTCCCCACTCCTCCACTTGCACCTGGCTGGATGACCTTGGGCAAGCCATAACTCTGGCACAGCTGTTCTTGAAAAAGAGCAGTTTCTGTCAAGAGTTCTCTCAGCCCCACCTACCTCACAGGGTGTCTGTTGTGGGGAGGGGAAGGGAAAGGAGTTTGTAAGCCGCTCTGAGACACCTTTGGGTAGTGAAGGGCGGGGTATAAATCCAATCTCCTCCTCCTCCTCTTCTCTCTCTCTCTGCCATTCTTAGTGGCAGTAAAAATCTGCCTGCTTTTATGCTGCTTTCCCACCCAAATATAGTTCCCATGGCAGTGAACATCAAGGAATTAGAACAGTTAAAACATTAAAACAGCATTTAAAACGTATATGTAAAACATTTAATAATACAGCAAAAACATATAGACACACAAACACAACACAAATGGGGAGGAGAGCCAGCATGGTGCAGTGGTTAAGAGCAGGGCTGTAAACTATGGGGAGGGCAGCGGAGCTCAAGCCCCTTGGAGTTTCCCAGAGGGGGCAATGCCCCCCAAACTACGCAATCTCATCCTCTCCACTTGCACAGAGGCTGCCAACTCCATTTTTCTTTCTCTGGGACTACTTTGGGATGTTTACTTGCCATGCAGGAGCACCCCTCCACTGCCTTGCCTTGTTTTCCCCCTTGAGATATTTGGAAGTTCTGCCTAAAGCCCCTACTCTTAACACCCAAAAGACAACGTACCAGAAGTTCAGGTGATCTTGGTATCCTGGGACTTGCAGCTTTAAAGAAAAAGAAATGGAAGATATGGGAATAGCCATTTTTTTGACTCAGTACAGGGGTGGGGGAGCTAAAGCTGGTTCCCCAAATATGGAAAGTGAGATGATTCTGCTGTTCTCCTGGACCATACAGAATGCTGCAGCCAGGCTGTTGATGGGTCTTCCTAGTAGGGACCACATCCAGCCTGTGCTGAAAGCGCTGCACTGGCTGCCAATAGCGTACCAGATTTGCTTCAAAGTGCTGGTTCTTACCTTTAAAGCCCTACATGGTCTGGGTCCAGCTTAACTAAGGGACCGCCTTTCCTCATATGTTCCCCCGCGAGCACTTCGGTCTGGGACACAACAACTCCTGGCAATGCCAGGTCCCAAAGAGGCCAGGCTGGCTGCTACCAGGGCCAGGGCTTTCTCGGTGGTGGCTCCTACCTGGTGGAATGAGCTCCCGATGGAGATCCGGGCCCTGCGGGACCTTGTACAGTTCCGCAGGGCCTGTAAGATGGAGCTCTTCCACCAGGCGTATGAGTAGGAGCCGCCACTACCATCATTATTGTTCCATCTTACCTGGCCCTGGAAGAGGGAACACCAGTGTTTCCCTGGAGCAGATGATGCTGAGGAACAGAGCAGTGGCAACAGAGCAGTGAAACATGCCATCTTGTGAAATAACATCTAGAGCACTTTGTTAATAATTGGTTATAATGTTATTTGTATTGTGATGATTTTAAATGATTTTAAATATGTTTTATATTGGCATATGCCTCTTGTAAGCCGCCCTGAGCCCGCATAGTGGGGAGGGCGGGGTATAAATTGAATAAAATAAATAAAAATAAATAAACCAAACGAATGCTCCCATAATTTCAGGTCAGGGTACCTGAGAAGCCAACATTTACTGTGGATTCTGAAATGCATTTGGAGATTCATACTGGGTATTCAGTACGCGAGTGGTGTAGTTGTTAGACGGTTGGTCTAAGATTGGGGAGACTAGAGGTCCTATCCCCGCTTAGAACACAATGTGATCTTGGGTCAGTGACACACTCAGCCTAAGTTGTGAGAAAATGCGAGGGGGGGAAGAAAGTATTTCCTGTCATACATGAATGAAATATTCACTCAAATTGCCTCAGTGAAGGAGTTCATGACATGTTTCCTCTCCCAGAGTTCTCTTTCTTTGACTGAGATTCAGACTATTATGAGTAAAATATATATATTTTTTAAACCACGTGATGAATTGTTGATGGCATATGTGTTTTTGGAAATATAAACAAATTCATATTTAAATAATTTAATATAGGTTACCTAGTGTGGGCCTGGACCCAGCTCCTCCACATGAAGCCTGCTGGGTGACCTTGGGCCAGTCACGGTTCTCTCAGAACTCTCTCACCTCACAAGGTGCCTGTTGTGGGGAGGTGAAGAGAATGTGATTGTAAGCTGCTTTGTAACTTCTTAAGGTAGAAAAATGTGGGGTACAAAAACCTACTCTTCTTCTACTCTTCTTCATAAGCATTTACTGGGGACACATCAAATGAAACAAACAAACAAAAAGTCCTCACCTGCTGGCAGAAGACAATGACAGCAGGAGTCAAACAAATCTCCCTGGAGAGGGAGTTCCAGAGCTCCAACGCTTACATTTCCTTTGCCTCCTGTGGCTATATGGTTGGGACATTTCTAAGCAGGGACATCTGCAGGTATATGTGGTCCTCAAGGAACGCTTGCCGTGGGCACCTTCTTGCCTCTTCTCCCTCACCCACTCTGCAGTCCTTTCTTTGCCTGCCCCCATCTTGTCTCTCCCAGAGGGGCAATCTTGCATTTTTTTGCAAGGAGGGCATCTGGAGGAGGCATCAGAGCCTCTCTTGCACTGTCACCTTTGCTGCCTTCTGGAAACCAGCTGGATGTTGGTGGTGGGCCCACTGCCAGGCCACTGGACCCTTGATGCTGGTCTGATTTCTGACAAGAACACTTTGGGAACTAGTGACAATTAAGCGCAAGGCTGCTGCATTTTTTTCCAGTCTTTGTGCAAACACAATTAGAGAAGACTATGCAGTCCTAAGTTACTCCTTCCTAAGTCTGTTGAAGTTAATGGGCTTAGAAGAGCGCAGTTCTGGTCAGGATTGCACTCTTGGTCATGTTGTGGTATCTAGTGCAAGAAACTTACCTACTCAGTGTTTCCTCTAACCTGGTCTTGTTCAAAAAACAGGTACCCAAGGGCACTTATATTTGCAGGTAAAAATGCACATATATGTACATTAAGCCCTTGAACATGTAGTAGCATTTATTTGCTGTTCTGTTGGTGAACTATTTGTTCTGGTAATTTGTAGGCTGCTTCCTATGAAAGTATAAAATGAACTTTGGAGGGCATCCAATCTTGGGAAGAAATTAAGAAAGTTCTTTAACATTTTAAGGGGGGAAACCCTGGATATGTTGTTTTTGAATTGGTGGGGTAAAGTGTTTGTAACCACAGTGCAACAACATACTTGTTAAACCTTAGCAACTGTGATAACCAGTCAACCTCCAGATCAGGTTCTCAAGGGCCAAAGCCTCTCTGGATTTCTAGGAGCATTACCACCCTCTAGAGGCCAGATGGAGATACTAGGCAGCATGATATCTGACTTCATGATGGCTTTTTGTGTTTGCACCTGAGAACTGATTGGCCAAAGATGCACAGTAAACTGTGCCCAGGGACAGTACAGATTCATCACATTAGGAACATTCCATTCCTCCAAGTATCTCAGGGGGTTATCCTATTAAAACTACCCAACAGGTAGAGACAAAATGTGACAACCCCTTGGTCCTGCCCAGAACTTTCCTTGAAACTGTGGGAGGGGAAATGCAAATGTAAAATGTATTAATACTTAAGAGTTTATACAGTATTCTGGAGTGTTCAAAGCACTTTCCATGCATTAGCTTGTGGTAAGGCAGTTCAGAGCTATTATCCTCATATTGCAGAGATGGGTGGGTGCTGATGGCTCAGTGGTAGACCATAAGCTTGAGCAGAAGCTCCCAGGTTCAGTTCCCAGCATCACTTCTTAAAAGGCTCAAATTGTAGGTGATGTGAAAGAGCCCTTCCTGCCAATCAGAGTAGACAATGCTGCCCTCAATGGTCTGACCCAGTATAAGGCAGCATCATGCTGAGGCTGAGAAAGAATAGCTTGGCTAAGGCCACTGTCAGCTGACAGTAAGGTCAAGATGTGAATGTGTGTGTTTGGGAGGGAGGGCTTCCTGAGTCCTGTTGGAATTGCAAGTTGCTTACACTTCAGCCATTACAGAGTTAAATGTTGTTTGTTAGCAAACAGGATTTTATGTTACATAATGTATTCAACGGCTGGAAAGTTTGTGGGAGTTGTTTACCCTAATGAAGTGACCTGTAACCTTTGTACTGGTCAACTAACATCTTGTTTGTAGAAATGCTTTGATCTAGCATTAATGTATTCACAAGTTTATGGCCCTTTGTGTGAACCAAAGAGGTAGTTCTCTTCTAGAAGCCAGGAGAGATAGAAAGATATAGCTGTTAGCATATATTACTGAGAGTAACTGCAAGTATGTAACCTTTTATTTTATTTCTTTTATCCAAAGTACCATACCCATGTTTTATTTTGTTTTCATAGTAAAGATATTTTTCTTTTACTAAGTGTGGCTCTGTGTTTGCAATACAACCATCGACCTTGAATTAAGAATCCCAACAAGTCCTCGCTCAGTCTTGCCATTAGAGGGACGGGTCAGTGTGCAGCTTTAGTCAATCAGTCAGCAGGAGCACAAAGACATCCAATATAGAAAATAATAAACCACTTAGTAAAAGTTGAAATTACTTTACAGTTTGCAAGCAAATATGTACAGCTAGCCCTGAAGCTCCAGGAGCAGATGAGAGTCCAGCCTCTGAGCCAGTTTGGTGTAGTGGTTAAGGGTATGGACTCTAATCTGGGAGAACCGGGTTTGAGTCCCCACTCCTCCACTTGCACCTGCTGATGTGACCTTGGGTCAGTCACAAGCTCTGGCACAGCTGTCCTTGAAAAAGAGCAGTTTGTGTCAGAGTTCTCTCAGCCCCACCCACCTCACAGGGTGTCTGTTGTGGGGAGGGGAAGGGAAAGGAGTTTGTAAGCCGCTCTGAGACTCCAAGTGAAGGGCGGGGTATAAATCCAATCTCCATCTCCATCTCCATCTCCTCCTTCTCCTTCTGCTTGTAACGGGGGGGGGGGGGGCTCCTCTCTGCCTGGCTCCCAGGGCTCCCTAGTCTTAGAAGGAGAGGGTGACAGCGCACCCCACTCAGCACCTGCCACTGGATGTAGCATTCACCAAAAGAAGGTAATACATTAGTGGAAGAAGTCCAAATTGTATTTCAAGATGTCAGTTGCTTCTTGACCAAAAGCAGGATTTAAATCTAAATAAATGATGAAGATAATGAAATAATGAATGTTGTTAACAGAAGGATATAGACTCGTTTCCCCCCTACATGCATGCACACATTTTAGCTCCTCCACCTGGAAGAGAGTGCTGGGAGAATCAGCAAAAATAGCCAAACCCTTTGGACGCTTCTCCTTCCAAAAGAATCACTGCCTCCTGTTGCCCTGTTGGAGGCTCCGATACCATTTTCATTTTGATCCTTGCATTGCACAAAAGTAGGACTGTTGGCCATTTGGGGGAAAAACACACACCTCAGTCAGTTTATTTATTTAGTGCAGCCAGGTTGGTCTAGTGGTTAGGAGTGTGGACTCTAATCTGGGAGAACCGGGTTTGTTTCCCCAGTCCTCCACCTGCAGCTGCTGGTGTGACCATGGGTCAGTTAACAGGTTGTTTCAGAGATGTTCCCTCAGGAACAGTTCTCGAAAGAGCTCTCTCAGCTCCACCTACCTCACATGGTCTCTGTCGTGGGCAACAGAAGGGAAAGGAGATTGTAAACTGCTCTGAGACTCTTGCGTGAAGGGTGGAGTACAAATCCAATTTCTCCTCCTCCTTCTCCAAAGGAGCTGAAGGCCGTTATTCATGGTGGGATGTCAACCATGGTTTTTGTAAAAATTTCTATTAAAAATAGTGGCTCTAAAAACAAGCTGTCCAAGTAATCAAGAGCACCTTCATAATTGATCAGAAGTTTTCAGTAGTTTAATCAAACCATTTAATTTCTTAGTGTTGTGCCCCTACATAAGTCTCAGGAATAATCAAAGGGTACCTTTACTTGCATTAATTCTTGTGCACCAAGTGGTGGTGTGAGCTTTCAAGTTACACAGAACTCTCCCTTGGCCTGGATGAAAACACAAATGAAAACTGGAATGAAAACCTTTCCACCTTTTGAAACATCCAGCCCCAGGCAGAGTTCTTCCTAGTCCCTCTTCCAGCTTTTCTGCACCACCCCCTCCCTCCCCTTCTATCCTGTCCTTTCCCCTAGGGCCTAGACTGATAATAACTGCTTGATTGTAACGTAAGACTCAGCAGAGAGGGAGAGTCAGAAACTCAATATGGATCAGCTAACCATTTTTTCTTGCTCCTCCTAGCCAAAGGGGAGTCTTTGAGGCACCAGCAGCTAAGGCTGAAAATGGAAACTGAGATTTAATTCTGCTACTAAGGCAACACCACATCCCAGGCTCACTGGAGATAGCGACTGCACATGAGACTAAGTGCCTTGCATTAAAAGTGGACAGCTTGCCAGAAGCCAGACCCAGTGGTCTGCTGCTGCTCACCAGAATTGTTGTGCATAAAATAGGCCCCTGGGTGGGGGCGGGGGACTGGCGTGTGCTTTCTTCACTTTTGTTAATTTCTTGTCTCTGCGGACTATCAAGTGGTTCCCATTCATTTACAAGGTGACATAGGACATATTGTGTCTCTGCTTTCAAGAGACATCTCCAGCCGGTCATCAGAACATTTCAGCTACCATCTGATATTCCTTGTAGAGATGCTGGCGAATTTTGCAGTGAACATGTTCAAAGTCAAACAGAGCACGTTTGAGTGCTGATCACACCTGATCACACCAATCGCCAGGTTTGTCTTGTTCAGCACCGAACAACTTAATCACGTCTGCGTTGGTTACCCCCCCCCCTCCCCAGACTGCACATGAGCAAAAACACTGCCAAACCAAGCACATCAGCATCCCTTGAAGCCACTAAGGATTACTTAGACAAACTCTGAAGGGAGACTATTTTTAAAACACTATTTATTTATGACTGCTTTATATGTTTTATGACTGGTTTAACAATTGCCTGCTGATCAAATACAACTTAATTAATTGAGCTGTGTGATAACATGCACAGGCAAAAAGGTAGAAAGAACTTCCTGAACTGTTAGGAAGAAATGACTGGGGCAAACTGCTGAACAGCCCCAAACATAAGAACAGCCCATCAAAAAATTCACTCCCTGTTTGTAACTGGAGAACAAGCCAAACAAGTGGGTTCTCGAGCATCCACAGTCCCTTTTCTTCCTGACACTTCTAGTCTGCTCTCAGTTGTGCTCTTGAAAATCACTACTTCTGGAGGCAGAGAGTTCAATAAGCCAACAATGGCAATTTTGCATTTCAGCAGCTCTACGATGAGGAAGGTGAGGTGGAAAAATCCAAGCCACATTAAGGCAGCAGAGTGACAAGGCTGACAGATCAACTCCATGAGGAATGAGGCACTGAGAAATTCTCTTCTCCATGGAAATGAATGGGAGCTAAACCAGAGTAATGTCAGCAAAAGGATGAGGTGTATACATAAGCACTAAATAATAACAGCTATTTCCTAAGCAATATGCTTAAACTCAATGGGAAGCAAAACTTATTTGAGAGATGACCATCCATCAGACCTGTGAATTTATTCTGGGGGGTCCATTCTTTATATACAGCCTCAAATACAGCCTGGCAAACAGTTTCTGCCCATGAAATACTCCCATCTACTCACACCATCCTGATCAACATCATTTCATTAGCCACAAGATCCTGGGTCACTACTGCTAGCAGCTTACTGTGGCTTCTGGTCCATTAGTCCCTGAAAATGCATCCCTCCATTATTGCCAAGCAGGCAATGGATTCATGAAGCCTAAGTTGTAAACCAATAAGCTGCTACTAATAAAAAAGGGTCAAGCCAAAGCTATCAGCATCAATCACAGTCCCTGCAATACACAGCCCGAGGATAAAGGGAGAGAAGATGGACAGCTGCCTCCTTCGAGGAGAGCGCACCCGAGTCCTAATCAATGGGGACCATTTGGCAGAAGCGTCTCCCATTCAGATTTGGAGGATTTGCATGAGACTACTCAAGAGGGACAACTGTGCAAAGCTTTCAGGGGCCAGGGCTAAACTGTAAACATACACCCCTGAAATGAATGGGGAACAATGTGGGAGCACCGTCTGTCTGAGTCACCCTCAATTATGAAGTGTCTGCTAATGGATTCTATTGTGTTATCAGTGGCTGTCATACCATTGTGGAAGCACAGTTCGCATTTGGCCACGCAATAAACGTTCTGCTTCTGTATGCCTGAGAGCCTCACAGGTCATTGCCAGGCTTTGTGCTGTGCATGGCTATTCTTTGGTTCTGACTGGAACACAAGATCACCTGGAGATACAGCCTGAGTGGGCTCATGGAGATATAGCCTAAACACAGAGACACCACCAAACCTTCACCAAAAGCAACCAGGGATTTGTGGACACCTTCTCCCTCCCCCCGCCTTGGTTTAAAAAATTTCAAGTAGAGTCTGACTGCGGAACCATCTAGGTCAATGGGCAGAGTCCAGAGTAGGTCTGATTGCACAGTAACGGGGGAGTGCCAAGTGTCCTGTAGGGCCGGAGCCCAGTGCTGCCTGTTCACCATGTTAGGCACACAGCAAAGGATAAAATTGGCTATGGGAGGGAAAGGTGGCAACCGGCCCAAAAGGACTCAAAAAATACAAACTGGCCAGACCAGTTCTGAGTGCTTGGGCAACTTGTCCAAGAAATGTTGCCTGTCTTATCAGATCTTTCGGCTTCCATCACAAATCCTCAGAGTTTATTTGAACAGACAGGTAGACCATCTCGTAGTGAGGAAAACAATCTGTACAGCAAAAACCACGTTCTTGCGCAGTTGAACAGATGGGATTTAATAAGGAGCTAGGATGTTTCTAAAAATAAAGAGAAAAGCGAAGATAAATATTGCCCCCCCCCCATAGTTTTTCCATTTGGTTTAGAAAATGTTCTGGTGTGCACTTGCTCCGTGGGTAGGGTTGGCGGCTCCGGGTTGGGAAATACCTGGAGATTTTGGGTGTGGAGCCTGAGGAGGGTGAGGTTTGGGGAGAGAAGGGACTTCAATGGAGTATAATGCCACAGAGTCCACCTTCCAAAGCAGCCATTTTCTCCAGGGGAACTGATCTGTCACCTGGAGATCAGTTGTAATCGCCAGAGATCTCCAGCCACCACCTGGGGGCTGGCAACCCTAACCGGGGTTGGGTCGGTGGGTGATATACCGGCTGCTTATGCTGTGAGGATATCAGCTCAGAATAAACCCTCTACCTCCGATTTTTCTTCAAAGAAGGAACCATCACATTTGCTTCAAATTTTGCTTCAGTGAAATCAGGCGTCAGCCTAGCAAGGCGGGAAAAATCCCCAGCTCCTCACCCACCCCCACCCCGTGCTGGTTATACATAAAAATGTCCGACCTCCCTCAGGATTCCTCAGGTGTGGCCCCTGAGATGAAGCAACCAGCGCTACCCAGAAAACAACACCATCCTGTTTATTGGGGTTTTTCTTTTCCATTTTATTGGCCTCGCAAATAAATAAAACCTATGTAAATGTAAATCTAAAAAAACAATACCGAAACATCACATGAAATCATTTGGAATGGCGCATCATGCAGAGACCACACCAATTATTAAATCGATATCACTTGAGACGACCCCACAGCCATTCAGTTTGCATTCCATTATGAACGGGTGTGCATAGATACATACACACATGCACTCACAGACTCTCTCTATATTTGGACATGCAGAGCATTCTCTAATAGCACCTGACCTCAGGAACATTCAAAGGGAGGCGGGGCCCAACCTGCTAGCAACTCCTCTCCTCCTGTGCAAGCCCCACTGAAGTGAGTGGGAACAGTGGGGGAGCAGTCTCAGTCAACCTTGACTGTGAAGGATTGTGCTAATGGACTCTATTGTATCATCAGTGAATTTCAAGCTATTCATCAGTGGCTGTCAACCTTTTGTGGAAATGCAATCAGTGTTTGACCTTGCAATGAACATTCTGCTTCTGTATACCTGAGTCTCTCAGTTCATTGCCAGGCTCTGCATCTTGGGGGACTTCAGATATTCATTCATTCCGATTGGATCACCATGACCCCCATGGTTTCTAATGTTCCCAATGCTTGGCAGACTGCACTTCTTCTTGTGACGAGCTGAGTACCCAGTTAGACAGGATGGGATCCACACGCATTTATACCCATGTCTACCTCTAAAGTGGAAGAGGTTTATTGGAAGTGAGCCAGAGACCAAAAGACAAATACTGAAAGCAGCAAGGCTGGAGAGGAAAGCAGGGCAGACAGCAGGGTTTCGTTTCCCTTGCCTACACCGTTTCTGTTAAAAAACAGACACCCCCCCCCACTGCACCTCCAATGTTAGACACACATGTATAACACACACATGGTCCCTCCCAAGAGACTGAAATTAACACAACTGTTTCCCAATTTCTTTAAAAGGTCATTTGAAACTCAGTCCCTGCGTAAGGCAGTATTCGTTGCCGCCCTCGCCCGGAAACCCTCATCGTATTCCAGCCATGCATGCCCAGTGTAACCCATAAAGGGTTTATAAACAATATCCAAGTATTGCAAAAGTGCGGATGCCCTCCACGGCTGGTGACGCACAATCACACCTGCATATATGAGGAAACCTGGGAGCCAATTGGCCCAGGTCCTGTCGACCCTCCACCTCTTAATGCGCTCCTTCTCCCTATCCTCCAGGTCCTCCCTCTCTTTTTTATCCATTTCCCGAAATAATAGAGTCCACATAGTTACCCTTAAGAATCTTTTCCCTAGTAGCTGTAGAAAGATGATCTCCCAGAGGCAAGGCTATGTCACCCTCTGGTAACGCTTTAGCAGGGACTTGCTCATAAGAATAACCACTCGTATTAGGCGGGTACCACCCCCCTTGCCCCACGTATTGTGAAGTTCCACCCGCCGTTCCTGGTGGCACAGAAAGTTTAAGTTTCCTCAGTGAAGCTCAGGAAATTAAGTTGTGGCTCTGTCAAATCAACATAGAGGCTTACAGTCAACAAAAGTCCCCTATGTTCTGGAACCCAGGTAGGGCTGGGGCATATTATGAGGTAAATTCAGCAGAGATAAGTGACCTGTCAAGAACCATCAATGAGTCACATGGCAAAGGCCAAGACCCAAAAGCTTACATAACCAATGTTCTTTTCCCAAGGATGTTTTGGGCTTGCCTCTCCCCCCACGCTACAGAACACACTGCTTTTGGTACTTAGGTGACTTTTAGAAGTTCAAAAATCCCACAGAGCAGACATTTGGATCGCAATCATTTTTTTAAAAATGGTCAGCACAAACTAGCACATGCTCCAGGTATACTTCACACTTGGATTAATTTTTTTTGCATTATTTGAATTGAGAAAAACTTGACTGGGAGAATTTCAAAACAGCTGAACCACTCTCCAATATCCAAACACCTCAACCTGTCTTGAAGGCCCTGTAACCCTTGAGGATCAGCCATTGTTGGCTGTACATTCAAAATAACCAGCTAAATCTTCCTACTAATTCTGCAATACACACTGTCTACTCTAGGTTCTCCACTCACACATCTTTGACTATCTGACGATCGGTGTGCTATGGCCGTCCTTTGAACAAGCCAACCCAGTTGTGAAAAACAGCTATAATGTGATGAGAGCAGAATATCTAATGATGTGTGGAGGAAACCATGTTCTTAGGGCCAAACTGCAAGCAAACTTACATTTGAAACTGGGGGGGGGGGATATTATTTACTCAAAATGAAGATGACCCTGAATATAAGATGACCCCCCCAATGGTAAACACACAACAAACAGGGAAATGGAAGGGTTGAAAAGGCAATAGATGGTTGAGTAACTATGGTTACAATCCTTAGAAAACTTTCCTGGAAATAAGTCCCACTGAATAAAATGGGCTTTACTTCTGAGACCATCATCTTAGGCTTACTCCCAATGTGCAGTTTGGCCCTGAGACTGGTCACAGGTAAGGGACTGAAGACACTGATGGAAACATGGAAGTTCTACAGATGTTCTGCAAATGATCAACATTATTTTCTGTTCACTCCTTCTTCTGAGTACTTTAGCTTCCCACTGAAATTACTACAGAAGCTATCCCTCTGCATTTTTAAAAAATAAAACAAGGAACTACAAAAGCACCAGTTGTTCTTGTGTGAATCAATGCATGGAAACAGATGTTTAGGCCTTCGGAAAAAGGGGAAAACATCTGTTAGGGTCAAATGCAGACCCGGAGCCAAAGGGCTTTTTTGGGGGGTGGCCCCCCCACATATGAGCCTGCACACCCATGGAGGATGCCAGACTCCCCCCCCCCATCTACTCCTGGTTTGCAGTGCTCCTTATCCTGCCCACACTGGCCTCGCCAGCTCTTCCTGCTTGGCTACAGCAGGAAGAGCTGGCGAGAAGCAGTGAGGCACAGGTGCAGTGAGGTGCCAGGGTGGGCCATTCTCTATGCCTCTTGCAGCAGCGAGCTAGTGGTTCTGCTCCTCTTACTCCTCAGAGTGAGAGTGAGCGACATCACTAGCTCGCCTCCCCGACGCACGAGGCATAGAGAATGGATCTCCTTGGCTCTCTCCGCAGCAGTGTGGTGCCTGGGCTGGCTGGCTATTAGAGAATGGCCCACCCTGATGCCTCACTGTACCCACGCCAGACTGTCCAGACACCATGCTGCTGCTGGGCGAGCCGAGGAGGCCTCTTTCTGTTCGCTGCCTGCAGCCCTGCCTGTCTGCCTGCCTGGTTGGCTCTCCCTTCTCCTCTCTGTTCCCAGGGTGCAGGAGGCTCCTTCACAAATGGAGAAGGAGAGTCTCTTCTGGGTGACATCACAAGTAACATCAACCACATCAGGGGCCTGACGCCCCCCCCCCAATTTTTTTTGGCTATGGGGCTGGTTAGTTGTGCTCCAACTCAAACGAGGTCAGCAAAACCATTGCTGTGGATGTTCTAACACCAGTAGATTCACTTGAAGGTTTGCTGATTAGAAGCAGCAATGGGACGTGATTCTTGTGTCACCCCGCTCCTAGGCTGGAAATCACAGGGTTTGGAGGAGCCGCCTGCCCAGAGTCTCAGCCAGAAAGACAGACCACAAAGGAAGCAAATAAATAAATACATGGGTAGGATTCTTGGTGCAGAAGCTCCCGGGGACTCTTTCACCATTCCATTTCTGCTTTAAGTTTTTTTTAAAAAAGTATTTTACTGAAGGGGCTGGATAATTGTAAAGTATTAAAATCTTTACAGTAGCAAACAGAGTTTGAGGACCAGCTGCAAACAGGGCAGTGACTGAGGACTCTCAAGTTTACACTCTAACAAGACAAATGGTTTGGAGGAGAAAGAGAGACGAAGAAGAGTTCTCTCGAACGCAACCCCAGCACTGGATCCCTCAGACAGGCTTCCTCTTTGAAAGCCACATTTCACATCAAGTGTTTCAGACCTGGGGAGACTTCCAAGGCTAAGGGGCCCAGTCATCTACGTATTTAGTACACCTGCCCTAAAACCCTGCACCCTGGAACGCAGCATGCACCCAAGTCCCTAATATACCTGGAAACTGAGCTGCTGGGGTGTGTGTGTTCGTGTGTGTGTGTGTGATTTCTGATGTTTATGCAGACATCTCCCAAGTGCCATCCCATGTCTGAAAAATCGACTGTGAGAAAGAGCCTGGGGTGAAAAGTGAATAAACTCTTCTTCTTCTTCTCCCTCATGAGGAATTCTGAAGATGCTTCCAGCCAGTCTACTTTGTGGGCATCGCTTTGCCCACCTTCTCATCTCCAGACTCCTCTTCCTCCTCCTCCTCCTCCGCAGTCTTCGGTTCCCTTGAGGCCTTGGCTTCCTCGGGGCCATCCCCCTTCTCCTCCTTCCTGACAGTAACCAAGCTGCTCGAGAAGCCCTTGAAGCTGGACAAGGGGCTTGAGGAGAAAGGATAGCTGAGGCCGAATGTGCTGCTGCTGGTGACCGTGCTCAGCCGGGTCTCCTCTCCTTCCAGCAGTTTTCTAAAGGGAAAATGAAAACAACAGCGTCACCCAAGATGGTTAAAAGGACTTCAGCAAGCTTTCCAGTGGCCACCGCTGGCATTCTGGAAAGCCAGCCAACGTCATCATGAAATGTCAACCAGGTTGGTTCACAGGTCCTGAAATCCCAGTTATGGCAAAAGCCACCAACAGGAGGTTGCAATTTGCTGGACAGGCAGCATCTGGGAAAGAAGGGCTTATTCTTTCCCTGGCTGTTGCTGCTGCATTTCTCCCAGCTGGAGCACACTTTTGGGCATGAAGCAAGAAAAGCATCTGGCTGGGGAAAGCAAGGACATTTCCCCAAACCAGCACATGGCTGTTTGGTCCAGACTAGGATCCCCCCTCATGTAACCAGACATCAAATTCCACTGTTAGCAGTGAAGCTTTTCCTGGACTGAATTGTCCAAGGCTGCAGGTGGGAGGGGGGTCTGCTTTCTGTGATCCCCCCCTATCAAAAAAAGGTACACTGATCTGGTTTGTACCCTGCCCTATTCACTGAGGAGCCCAAGGCAGAATACAGGGTATGCAGCCCTATGTCCTTCACAACAGTCTTGTTAGGTAGGTGCAGTTGGCAGAGTGAGTGGTCCAAGGACCCAAAATGTGTGGCAGAACCTGGGTCTTCCTGGTCCCAGCCGCACGCTCTAGCCACTGCTTGCTCTATCTATTTAGTACTGCTCATACGGCTATCACCTTAAGCAAAAATCAGAACCTAGCCACTGCTCCATGGTAGCTCTGCCATGCCAACATTTCCCCGGCATGCCGTGGAAAAGGGTTCAACCTAGCTCTTCGTTTTCACAAGGCTAGAGCAGATCCTCCCAGCGGATTGTGCCCGCGTCGATCAGCAAGGAGGAAGGTGGTGCCGTCTGGATCGGCCTTCCCAATACCCAACTCCTAAACCTAACAGCACAAAGCATTTCATTACTTATACGTCGCAAGGCCGTCTCCCACCACAGGCCATGCACGAGAGGAGGCAGCTTCCCAGCAGCCCTCACCTATAGGCTGCTATTTCAATATCCAGGGCCATCTTCACATTCAGCAGATCCTGGTACTCCCGGAGGTGGCGCGCCATCTCTCCCTTGGTCGTCCTCAGGGCATTTTCAAGCTGGTTTATAGTCTCCTGAAAAGGCATCATTGCATAAGAGTGATGTAACACGGAACACAGGAGGTCTGGCGGGTTCTTCTTAATGAAATGCAGCCGGGGGGGGGGGGGGGGGGGCGGCCACTGGATCAGGGCAGCATCCAGGAGAGCGTACCTGAGGTTTCTTACTTCTACTGTCTCTCTCAGGGGGCTGAGGGCAGGACGTCCCACTTTGGTAATTTCCTTATCAGGGATCTACCTCAAGAAATAGGACTGGTTGAGGACTGGTCGTTGGTCCTTCTCTCTGTCACCATTTCCCAAACCAATCAACCAATTGCTGCAAGGCCCTGATCCAGATCAGGCATGCAGGGCAGCACAGCCCTAGGAACTCTTGTCCCCCCCCTCCTCGGCACCCTCTCAGGTGCAGGATCAGCCCCTCATGGCTGCTTCAGCACATGAAAAAGTACAGCGGCGGGGGACAACGACGCAAGAGCTCTTGGGACCACTGGATTGTTACAGGGCGTGGCTGGTTGGCTTAGATTGAGCCGAATGAAATTGAATCCAATGAAGACGGAGGTCCTGTGCCTGAGTCGGGGTGGCTCAGGGGTAGGGATCCCACCCCCAACTTTAGACGGTGTACCCTTGGTGCCGGTGTTAGAGGTTAGGAGTCTAGGAGTGCTCCTGGATGCCTCCTTAATGATGGAGGCCCAGGTAGCAGCCACTGCTAAGTCAGCCTTTCATCATCTTCGGCTGATTAGGCAGTTGGTTCACTTCCTTGAACATGACTTGGCGACAGTGATCCATGCAATGGTCACCTCAAGGCTAGACTACTGTAACACTCTCTACATGGGGATGCCCTTGTCCCAAATCCGGAGGCTTCAGCTGATGCAGAATGCAGCAGCCAGGCTGTTGTTGGGTCACCCCATGCGGGAGCACATTCAGCCTGCGCTATAAGCACTGCACTGGCTGCCTATAACATACCGGATTTGCTTCAGGGTGCTGGTGCTTACCTTTAAAGCCCTTTATGGCCAGGGGCCTACCTACCTGAGGGACTGCCTTTCCCCATATGTTCCCCAGAGAGCACTGCGGTCAGAATCCCAAAACCGTTTGGCCCTTTTTGGCCCCGAATACGTCAGGCTGGCATCAACTAGGGCCAGGGCCTTTTCAGTGGCATCCGCGCTGGTGGAATGAGGTCCCGGAAGACCTTAGGGCCCTGTGGGACTTTTGAGAGTTTCACAGGGCCTGCAAGACAGAGCTCTTCCACCAGGCCTTTAGTTAAGGAGCCGCACCCAACACACTAAGGCCCTTTGCCCAATACCACCACCGACAGCCTGAGATTCACCTATTCTAACATCAAATACCAACAACATTTACTAGAATGTTGATGCTACTCTGCTTTCGCCACCACCATTTAAATTGTTTACTAGCACCGTATGTTGTGCTTTTAAGCTACTATTCCATCTGACGCTGAGTCAACAACGCCTTCTGGACTCACATTGAAGCTGCATAACTGTTGAAATCTAATCATCTTTGTAATCTAATTCAGTTCTCTGGCTCAGGGTGAAAAAGATTGCATGCTCCGACCTCCTTGCCGTTTAAAGCGTAGACAAAGGAATGGGAAGAAGGTTGTAAAACTCAAATCCCCACGCACCTGGGTGCAGGAAATGACTGTCGATCAGCCAGTCACAGGAATGCTTTTGGATGTCTGACAAAAGACTTCAATTCCCAGGGGCGACTGCTCTTAAAGATACATGGCAGTTTTACTTAACTACAGTGAAATGCTGGCTGGGGGCAGCACAGCTACGGTGTTTTATGTAAGCCATCCTGAGCCTGCTGCGGCGGGGAGGGCGGGGTATAAATCAAATAAATAAATAAATAAGCCTGATCTGGATTGGGGCCGCACAGCAATTTTTAATAAAACCATTAGTGCCTCTAAAATGGCAGTGGCAGCCACAAGATGGGCCTGTAGCCACCAACGAGTTTAGTCTGTCTCTTGTTTGCTATCATTTCTTGTGTGCGTACTACCGCCTTGTGAAATTCATTCTGATTCTGCAAATGCTGCTGAGGGGTAAAGACCCTGGGGCTTCCGAACCTTCACCAGCCTCCATCCACACCCGTCGAGCCCTCAGAGCCCGCAGCCTGCCTTTCCTCTTTAATGACACGCCCAGCCACCGAGAAGCTCCCACCTGCATGTTACGGATCTCCTCGCTGTTCCTCTCCTCCACCTCCTGCAGCTGCCTCTCCAGGGACTCGTTGGCACTGCGCAGGGCCTCCATCTCGATGCTGCGGGCCTGCAGCTGGCGGCGGTACTCCGAGATCTCCTCCTTGGCCTGGCGGATGCTGTCGCTGCTGCGGGCCGCTTCCTCGGTGAAATTGGCAAACTTGGATTTGTACCACTCCTCAGCGGACTGCTGGTTTCGGGCAGACAGGACTTCATATTGAGTACGGATCTCCTTCAAGGCTGCGGTGAGGTCCGGCTTGCTCACGTCGATCTCCACAGAGACCTAGAGAGGAACAACACGAAGAGAACCACACGTTATGGGAGCCACTCGTCCTTCCGGGAATTTTTGTCTGTGAGCCCTTCAATAGGATACCCAGATAATCTGCTGTTAGTTGGAATGTGGCTCAAACCCTCAAAACTGATTGACTGTGACTTGAAACAGACAGGGGGAGGGGGGAAACTTTATGTATGATGCGTAAGCTAGTTTATGGAACTCACTGCTGCAAATCTGGCAACAGATGGCTTTGAAAATTGATTGGATGAGTTCACAGATCCATAACTACTAGCCACAATGGCTATATACACCATACACAGAAACAAAGCATCTCTGAACAGCAGTTTTTTTCTTGTTGCATAGGGCTGCTGGGAAATCAAAAAGCCAACAAAACATAATTCCCGGTATTGCTGTGATTTGACAATGGGGCTCACACAGCAATTGGCATCCATTCTTTTCTCCCTGATTTCGTCATTGTTATTGGCAACTGCACCAGGCAAGAGCCTTTTAAAATATTTAATTACTTTCTTCTACTCCGTCTTCAAAAATATTCTTAAATGGATCTTTAATTAGTTCTTAAGGGGGTTTAAATTATTTTTATTTATGTTATTCACAGTCCACCTGTCTCACTGAGACCCAAGATGGATTTGGGGAGGAAGGAATTTAATTACAACTTTTGTCTCTATAGCCAGAGGGATTAATGAATAAAAATATTTTTAGGACCCTACTTGCATGATTACAAAATCACAGTCCTGCTGTAAAAACACCCCCACAATTAATTAATCCCTCTGGCTGCAAACACAAATCTACCCCCCCACACACACACAGATCAAGAACCCAGAAGAGGATTAATGACTCAAGCAAAGAAAGAAGTCAATTAATTAGGAAGAGAAACAGAAGCAAATGGCCAGTAGTTCTGGGCATCCTCCATCCAGACAGAACAACTTGTTGGTGCTGATGTGCTGTAAGTGGGAAAATGACCACAAAATTGAATCTTAGAAAAATATGACAGAAAACAGGGAAGCGTGTGACCATGTGCAATGCCGATGGCCTTATCTGGACCCACCTCAAGAACAGCATAAGCAAATCAGGGCAATTCCAGCCTAAATAGCTGTATGGCCTGGGGTGGGGGATAGCTGGGCAGGGGCCCTCTGGGAACCCCCCCCCCACACACACACACCCTAAACTGAGCAGTTTGAAGAGTAAATTTCCCCAGAGCACTCAGGGTGTGTGGGGGCAAAAAGCATGCTCTTCTCCTGCAGTCCCACCCAATATTCACTCACCAACAGAAGCCAAATGCTCTCCAGAAGCCTCAGCTGAGCAGCTTTAAAGGTGCAGTCGCCCTCTCAAAACAGAAGCCCCTTTAGGGAACACTTATTTAAGGGTCAAACTAGGGAAGATGAAAGATCTCCCAGCATCTTTTTAAAGTAAATGTCAGGCAAACATGGTTCTAGTTTGGATCAAGGTTGCAGGTGCGGGGTGGGTGGGTGGGAATTTAAAACATTCCACTTTGGCACTGCTTTGCTCCTCAGAACTGCCCCCCCCCCCCGAGGCCATGAGTTCTAGAAAGGGGTGAGTGGACAGGACAGTATAGCAATTTTAAAGGAAAATAGTCACAAGTGATTGCTAAGAGGCAGTGTGGTGTAATGGTTAGAAGGCCAAAGTAGGATCTAGAAGAGCTGGGTTCAAAGCTCACTAAGCAACCTTAAGCCAGAAGCGTTCTCTCAGCCTAACCTATCTCACAGGGTTGTTGTGCAGATAAAATTGAGGAGAGGAGAATTACATACACCACCCAGATCTCCTTGAAAGAAGGGTGCGATAAAAATGTAGTAAATGAATATATAAAGACCCAGGCTTTGTACCATCTGAGGTGGGAGGACTAAAGGCATTAGTCTTTTTAAAGTGATGGGTCCACTCAGGTTCCAGGCAGTCACAGAGCAGCTGCAGCAAATTGCTTTTTTTTTTTTAAGGAGAGCCCAAATAGGTTTGAAATGCTGCTGTCAGGAGAGGAAGGGCTCCT
>NW_015172553.1:2026830-2031141 GCF_001447785.1 Gekko japonicus
AACCCCCCCCCCCCCCCCCCCCCCGTCATTTCCCCCAAATAGAAACTGCTGGGGTATGTAGTAGAAAAGAGCAAAAGTCCTTAAAGACTAACAAAATATGGGGCAGGATATGAGCTTTTGTGAGCCACTACTCACTTCTTCAGTTGCAGCTAGAATGGGAGTCCATCTGTCCTATTTATTGGAAAGTGGAGAGATTTCAGATGCCAAATGACATTAGCAGGCAAATGACAATAACAGGCGTGATTGGATTTAGGAGAGATATGCAGAGGGGTAATAGGCGCGGAGAAATCAGCGGTGGTAATGAGACAGGAAACCTAAATCTTAATTCAATCCAGGTGGATGCATTGTCTTGAGCTTCATTATCAGTTGCAATTCAGCAGTCTCTCTTTCTAATCTCCCTTTGAAATTCCTTTGTAAGAGAACTGCTACTGAATGTCCTGGAAGGTTAATATGTTCCCCCACTGTTTTTTTTTAATGTTGTGGTTCCTAATGTCAGACTTATGTCTACTAATTCTTTGTCAAAGGGACTGGCCTGTTTGTCCAATGTAGAGGGTGCAATGGCACTGCAGTGCTGACATGTGATGGCATAAATCACATTAGAGGATTGGCAGGAATATGCTGGGGTATGTGTTTTTCCCATGTTTTTGCTGCTCCAAGTACACCGAATACTCCATGTGGAGTAGCCAAAATGGAGAAATACCTCCCCAGCTGTTTTTGCATGGGAAAATGGCTGGGGGAGGGGGATCAGAGGCCCTTCCCCCCCACCCCCCTGTCAGCATTCCAAGCTTTTAAAAGAAGCCATTCCCTGCAGCTGCTGTGGGGAACCCAAGTTGGATCCAAGGAATCAGGACCCATCTCTTTAAACAGAATGGAGCACGTGCATCCCTAAGAACCAAACCAGATATAATGGGCACAGCCAGGTCCATTTATCCACAGCTCTGTCCCATTCATGTCTCACAAAAGACACAGGTTGTGTGTGTGTGTGATTTTTACATCACTTCTCACTTTGCCTTACTGTGCTCACCTGGCTGGAGCATTTCGTTCCCTGCCTCGCTCACTCAAGGGCAGTCTGAGAGAAAAATGCAGCTGGGCAAGGTGGGAGGGAGTCCAGGCCTCCATAACTGCCCACAGATTTTGCAGCCAAAACTCAAGTCCTGCTCCGCAACCATGTGGAACGTTTTTGATGGGGCAGACCTTTACGGCATCCCCCACTACTATCTTGTTTGGCCTTAAAAGGTGGAGACCTTTAAAAGCGCAATGGCAGCCGGAAAGCCTGCTGCTTCAGACACACAGGGTAGCACTCTGGCACTATCAGCCCTTTCAAGGAAAAGAAAAAGACGGGTGCCAGCTCTTCTTGTGGGGAGATGCCACAAGCAGGAGTGCTGCAAAGCAGACAGAGGGTTCAGAGCAGCAGAACAAAAGGAGCTGCAGAGCCACATGGCTGGAGCAACACACAGGGGCTCCCAAAGCACTGGGCAACTGCTCTTTGCCTCTTCTCCCTCTGAAAAGAAAAGCAAGGTCACATTCCATTTTAATGGGCATAGAAGAAGGGGGGGGGAGTCTCCGCAAGGCACCGGCAGCCACCTCTTCTCAGCTGCACGAGGCCAGGCCACCATGCACAACCCACCGAAGGCTCTGCCTGCATTTTCCTCACACGCCAATAGAGACCTTGATCGTGCCTCTCCAAGGCCACTGATGTGCTGGTCCATAAAAGCAGCCTCAATGCACAACAAAGACAGCTTGAACAACTCAAGGCTGACTCCAGAGGGCATTAAAATGCTGTTTCCCCCTCTCTTGCCTGTCTAATCATAAGCAGCGCACATTAATTGATCAGGAGTTGACCAGGAAACCCTTTTCTCCTTGTCTTTTATTTGACATCTGTCACTTCCTGTCTTTTATAACAGTATCATTGCCAAGGGCACCTGACAGAGACCAGAAACCTCTCTCTGGTGTCCCCAAGAGCACATCCTATCCATCAGCCGACAAGCTGCTGAGGTGCCTCTGAGTATCTCCTCTAGAGGGGCAGGTAGCATCTCTCTGTCCGAGTCATGTAAACAGCCAAGGCAGGTACCCTTCTCCCCCCACCCCCTTCAATTCTGGGACCTTAGATAGTGGCCTGGATTGCTGGACCAGCCCTGCAACTATTTTACATATAAAGGACCACATTTCAGGCAACTATAAAATCCCACTCAGTGTTTGAAGGATAAAGATTTCTGATGGTGAAAAGAGGAATTGTAAAGCCCACATGTGGGTCAGCTCCAAGCAAAGGGTGTCAAAGAGTGAGAAAACCTGGAGGATAGAAAAATAAGCACCAGGAATCCTGACTTCCCAGGACAAAGGACTTCGGGAAGTTCTCTTAAGGCACATCCAGACAGCTCCAATGTGGAGGATTCAGTGTGCCAGTTTAGCACATTCAAGTCCTGGAGTACATGGACATGGGCATGCTAACCCCTCAAAGCTGGCAAAGGCATGAACAATGCCATCCCAAATAGCTGACTCGTCCTTAGTCTACTGAGGCCTATGGGCTTGGAAGGGTGTGACACTTGGTTAGATTATCACTGTATGCCACTCAAATAGCGACAATGCAGAATCTGAGTGTTGGGCCCTATGGATCACGGGGGCATACCTTTGAATTGTACACCTCTCCACTGGTACCCCCCATAATGATATTTTTTGCTTCCAAAAGACTGTTACTTGGATTGTTTATTCAGTACCTCCCAACAATATCCCGGAGGTGAAAAGGATGCTTTTCCTGGAACACTTTGGATTTTTCACTGCTCTGCTGTCATGAACAACAAAAGCCATCAGAGAGCCTGGCTATAACCTCCAAAGCAGGGCGGGTCATATAAGGGGCAAGAGAAACCGCACCTGCTAAACAATGCTTCTTTCACATCCCTGAGATAAAAGGGGGCAGGAAAGGAAATACAATAGAGCAGTGCCCAGGCTCCAGGAGCATAAGCAGTGCCAAGCTCAGCCTGCCCATCTATCTAGGTCAGCTTGGTGTTTCCAGCTGCCTCGCAAAGCTGTGAGTGCAATCCTATGTAGTTACTGCAGTCCACACTCATTGACTTCAAGGGGGTTAGAGAGGCATAGCTCTGCACAGGATTGCACTGCAATAGGTCTTCTCTGACCATCTCTCCACCACCCCCACGGATTTGTCTAATCAATGCTACTGTGTCCATCACACCTTGTAGCGGGGAGTTCCACAGAACTGTGTGAAGAAGCGCTTCACTTTGTCCGCCCCAAGAATGCTGCCGGTCATTTTCACGGGGCGAGCACTTCTGACAGTGACAAGCGCCTTCCCCACTCCCCGCGCTGGATCAGCGCCTCACACCCCGGCCCTCCCTGCCTACCTGCGCCTCCTGGAGCTCGGCCTGCAGCTCGGCCACCTCCTCGTCGTGGACGTGGCGGAGGAAGGCGATCTCGTCGAGGAGGGCCTCGACCTTCTTCTCCAGGTCGAGGCGGGCGAGGGCGGCCCGGTCGGCTTCCTTGCGGGCGTCGCGCAGCGCCACCTCGGCCTCCTCGCGGCGCTGGGCCTCGTGGGCCGCCTCGTCGCGCAGGCGCTGGAGGGCGCGGGCCAGCTGCTGGCTCTCCAGGGCCGCTTGGTCGCCGTCGTGGCGCAGCGCCTCCACCTTGGAGCGCAGCTCGCGGATCTCCTGCTCGTAGAGCTGCTGGAGGCGCGACGGCTCGGCCTGGCGCTGCCGCAGCGCCGCCACCTCGCCCTCCAGCAGCCGGTTGTGCTGCTCCAGCTGGTGCACCTTCTCGATGTAGGTGACGAAGCGGTCGTTGAGGCCCTGCAGCTGCTCCTTCTCGTTGGTGCGCACGATCTTCAGCTCGTTGCTCAGCGCGCTCGACGGCGCCGCCGCCGCCGACGACGACAGCAGCACCTCCAGGTGGTCCAGCGAGCTGCTAGGGGCCGGCAGCCTCCGGAACGACGACGAGTAGGACGAGCGGGTGCCGCCGCCGCGGGCAGTGTGATGGGGGGCCCCCAGCAGCGACGGCGCCCCAGCTCGCCCGGCCCCGTGCAGGAGGCTCCGGCCGCCCGAGGAGAGCCTCGACGACGAGGACTCCCCCATGGTCCTCTTGCTGTAGGATGAGGCTGAGAAGCGCAAGTCGCTGCTGTAGCTCATGGTGCACGAGGCGGGCGTCGGATGCCGCAGAGGGGCCGATCCTGGGTGGGGGGCGCGGATGGCGAGGAGCGGCGGGGGGGCGGGCGCCGTCGCCCTTTTATGGGAGGACAGCGCAATCCAGGCGCAGCAGCAGCCCCCAAATGAATGCCGCGCAGCCAATTGCGAGGCCGGGGGGGGGGGG
>NW_015172553.1:2031183-2034330 GCF_001447785.1 Gekko japonicus
CCCCCCCCCCCCCCCCGAATGGCTTTATCAGCAGATGCTGCCGGTGGCAGCTCCAACATGTGTGCTGCTGGAGTCCTGCTTTTGGAAACCCGGCTGGGCGCTGCCTGGGTGGCATTCCCGTATCCTTGATAAGGTATGGAGAGGGCCCTAGCCAGGTCAGGATGGAGCCACCTGGAACGATAATTGGCATCACCTAGGAATTTTTTTAAAAGGTGCTCGGATTTGTGACACAGGACAGCTTCCCTTGGGGGAAAAAACAGCTCCTTTTTCTTTCTTTTCTTCTTAGGCAGGGACAGTTGGTGTCCCAAAGCTGCATCCTCCAGATTTGCCCCATTTAACACCCCCTGGGTTCTCCTCTGGGGCCTGGATCACAGCCATTGTTTGAGTAATCCTGGGGGAAGCTTAAGAGACATTTAAAGAAGGTGTTCAAATCATTCTAAGGCAAGCATATCTGGATAATAAAACTTATAAAACTTCTTATTTAGCTGTTACACATTTCTGATACTCACTGGTCTCCAGAGAATTAAAATGTTTTTCTGCTTGATGGCGGGGCTCTCAAAATGTCTGCGAATCAGGTAGGAGGAAATCAGTTATTACGGTTTCCCCATGCCTCCTGGAAAATATGCCCCCCCCCCAGGCTGACCCAGGGCCCTGTTGTGGGGTGGGGTCTGCCAGAATCCTTAAAGATATCAGGACTTTGGGGTCTGCAGAGGGGAACATCTCCAGCAGGTCCATGTTGGTTATGGATTAGGAATTCTGTGTGTGAAGAACAAAAGAAGATCCCTCCTGGACCAGGGCGAAAATCTATATAGGCCCCGTTCACACGGAGGATTTGCCGCGCTAAAGGCATGAATGTCAGGCGGATTTTCGGGGCACTATCACACCACAACATCTGGGAAGCGTAGCGCACCCGTGGCCAAGCTGTGGCATCCCACTGAAGATGCGCAGTAAAAAACTACCTCGGAAGGTGCACTAGTATCCAGAAAACGCGGGGCAGGGGTGGGCGTCTAATCACGGGAGCGCTAGTATCCCGTGGCATCAGCGCCCATCTACGTCCCGTCGCAAACCAGATGGTTTTCGTAAGCGCATGCGCACAAACACGTAACTGAAAGCAGTGCTGCTCTGCGGAACTGCGCATGCGCACAAACGTGAAATGCTTGCTGCGCTGCTTCTTTGCCACGCTCCAGCATCGCCGTGTGATTGCCAGCTAACAGCCTAAGCGTGAAGACTCGGGGGACCGTGTGATCGGGCTACCGCGCTTTATTTTGCTCTGGGGCTCCGGGGCCACGCCTCCCCCCTGCATTATCTGGCCCGTGTGACCAGGGCCATAGCCCAATACCCTGTTCCTCACGGTGGCCAGCCAGATCTCTGGAAGGTCACAAGATGGCAAGACTGAAAACTCAAGGATGCTAAAGGCTTGAACCAGGCCTTTCTTCTCTAGTCATGTGGCGTCTTTAAAAGAACACTCTGTAATATGGAAGAGTGCCTCTGAGCATGGACAGAGTGCTTTCCCTTCCATCACTGAGCAATTGAAGCCTGTCTCTGCACACATCAGATTAAGAGTCGGGGCCTCATGGCAGGGCAGGCAGCAGATTCCCGTGCAGCTACATCAGCATGTGCCCCAGATGTGGCAGAATCCCATTTACCAGCCAATTTGCCACATCTCCAAGGAGGTGCCAGCCAGCCCATCCATATTTTACTAGCTCTACCCAAATTGTTGTTCTGCCAGGTCTAAACAAGCAGATTCTGCCAGGATGTCCATGTGTAGTGGATACTGGGGGGAAATCGTTGCTTAGCCAGGAAATTCACTGGTTATCTTGGTCCAGTTGCTTCACTTTACTCTCCAAGGTTGTTGTGAGAATAAAATGGGGCCAGCGGTATCCTGGAGGAGGGGTAAAATGAAGAAGGAATACTGTGTGGGCCATTATAGCTACACCAAACAGAACAAAAGAAAGCTAATTGCAGGAGGACCCTCTTGTAACCTTTTGTTTTGACCGTAAAGCGGATTTTTACTATGCAACCCAATCGATACTGTTTTAAAGCACAGATGAAAAGCAGGATTCACTTTCTGACTTGACGGCGCCTCTTTCCCCTTATCCTCAGACCATCTGTCTGTTGTGGAGCTGCCCTTCCATTTCATTTCTGTGCCTTTGTTTGAGAAATCAATGCTTCATTATTCAAAGAAGGGAACCTCATGTGGCGGGTGGTGGTGATGTTGTGCTGCTGAATCAGGCATGTCCCTCGCACCTGCTCATGGCTCTGTTAGCCCTTGCAGGGGAACATCGACAGGAGATTTAAAGGTTATGCTTTTCTCCGTGGAATGAGAAGGTGCACATGGAGGCCTCCCTACCCTGGAACAAGCTGAGCTGGTGGCTGTGAGGCGACAGCGGATGACAGACAGATCTGATCAGTTCGTTGGATCAGTACAAAAGTCCACCTGGCAAGGACTCCCCTTGTTGGTCTTGTTCATCAAGAAGCTCTCCTGCAAAAGTGAAAAGTATGCAGACGGAGAGTGATTTCAGCTAAGCATACCTTTATTTAGTTCAGGACAAAGACGAAGGGACCAGCTCGCAGGCTGGTTTATATATGTTCAGAAAACCCGCCACCAAGTACACCTAAACACACCCCCTACTCCCGATAGGCTATTTACAGTAACCGGGCGGCCATTGGTCTCCCGGCTGAGAAGCTGGCCCTCTGATTGGGGCCGGCTAGGATCCTACGGACCCATTGTCTTTGGACATGAAGCTATTGAAGAGTTGTGCCTGGCCAGCCCGGGCAAGTCCGGGCATGTCAGGCTGAGTACATTACACCCCTCCCCCCTTGGTTCAGAAGGCACCCACAGACGAAGTCCTTCAAGTAGGCGGGTGGCTTCTTGGGGCGCGTCGAGCGTCGGGGCTCCGGGGTAGCGATGGGTTCGGTCTCGGGGACCCTGGGAGCCGAGGGGCCTGGGGCCGACGAGGGCGCCGAGGAGGCAGGACAGGCTGGCACCACGGTGTGAGGTGCCTCTGGTTCCTCGCGAAGACGAAGTCCTTCAAGTAGGCGGGTGGCTTCTTGGGGCGCGTCGAGCGTCGGGGCTCCGGGGTAGCGATGGGTTCGGTCTCGGGGGCCCTGGGAGCCGAGGGGCCTGGGGCCGACGAGGGCGCCGAG
>NW_015172553.1:2037576-2037702 GCF_001447785.1 Gekko japonicus
TGGTCGGTCAGGGCCTGGACTAAGGAGCTGTATGACTCGTCCTTCGTTAGTTTGGCGAGATTAAGTCCTTGAGGAGCCGATGGGTCTGGATTCCGCAGTGGCTCAGCAGGTAAGCCTTCTTCATCG
>NW_015172553.1:2037877-2070652 GCF_001447785.1 Gekko japonicus
TGGAGCGTTGTGGAGGGCGCTGCTGCTCTCGGGGTCAGCAGGGAACGAAGCGGAGCCGGGAGCTGCGCGATGAGCGGTTGCCGGAGAGCTGGGAAGCGAAGCGGCGCGGTTCCCGGAGGTCTCGGCGTCGGTGCTCGGTGCGGGGCTCAGTTTGGCGTCCGGGTCTTTGTTCATGGGGTCGTCGATCCCATCCTCGTCGCCAGTGAAAAGTATGCAGACGGAGAGTGATTTCAGCTAAGCATACCTTTATTTAGTTCAGGACAAAGACGAAGGGACCAGCTCGCAGGCTGGTTTATATATGTTCAGAAAACCCGCCACCAAGTACACCTAAACACACCCCCTACTCCCGATAGGCTATTTACAGTAACCGGGCGGCCATTGGTCTCCCGGCTGAGAAGCTGGCCCTCTGATTGGGGCCGGCTAGGATCCTACGGACCCATTGTCTTTGGACATGAAGCTATTGAAGAGTTGTGCCTGGTCAGCCCGGGCAAGTCCGGGCATGTCAGGCTGAGTACATTACAAAAAGCTTTATGGCAATGAATTCTGGGCTCCACGGGGCTTGCAGGGCTTTTGAGCTCCTACTTTGCACTTCCTGTTCAACAAGGCAAACTCCCTGTTCTACTGTAGGGGTCAGCAGCCTTTGATATTTAAAGAGCCAACCAACATAAAAATTCGGAGCAGGAGATCAGCAGAGGGTCATGATAAGAAAGCCGCTGAACAACTTAAAACATAACTGAAGCTGTACAACTTAAAACATATATAATTGGCATATTGATTAATAATCCCTACAGCTCAAAACACTGGTTATTGTGAGAACTTTATGAGGAAGTGGCACTTGCAACATCACCCAATAAGCAATTACTATGAACAGGAGCATGCTGTGCAATTGTTGTCAGGCACCAGCCTAAATCTGTGCATGGGGCACACCTGGATTACAGGCAACTGTTCATCTTGTATCATTTCCCTTTGTGTAACACATCTCTAAGAAAGCCTTTAATCCCTTAAAAATATTCGCCTGCCTTTCCTTCACATATTGGTTATTTTAGCATTCCACCTACCCCTCCAATAGACCTTAAAGATATTGTTTTATCTCTTTTTTTAAAGACAGACATATTTGGTCCATTCTGAGCCACCTTTGGGTCTAGAGCCGTAGGTTGCAACTTCTCTTGTGCTGCTGAGTCTTTCAAAAAGATAGCTTCACAATCATAGAAACCTATGTTGCTGGTATCAAGCATAGTGGATATGATACATTCCCCCCACCTGCATACCCTTACGGTGCTTTAAATTGACCATGCACTGCCTGCTTTTAATATGATGCAACAGATCTTGTTACCAGGTGTAGTTGAGGAGACCTGTATCATAAATATATGACTATAACTCCTTTTTCCAGGTTACACTAGATCCACATAATGGTAACTCCCAAGCCTAAGGGAGAAAACCCATCACTCCACCACCTGCTACCCCTAAAGTACAGGAGCTGCTGGCTTAGGCTTTATATCCCTTTTAAAGGAATATGCCCAGCCGGAGCCATGGCACATGCAAATGCCTATGAATGGGCAACTGAAAGTCTGGAAGAAGTATACTGACAGCCTGGGTGTGGAGGAATCGCACTGTCACACTCAAACAGTCACAATGATGAGCATGTGGTAAAATAGTCCTAAAAGACCCGTGTTAAGATGCAAAGCACCTAGCAACCCACACATTGTGCAGATCATGGAAGAAAGGGAGGCAAGAGGCCAGAAGAGCAAAGGGTAGCAGCCTAAATGATACCCGTCTGCACAGATTCCAGGCAGAGGACCAGGTCCCAACACTGGGGTCTAAACATCCGGGCAGCAGTCCAGAAACTACTGGGGGCAATACAACTTTCAATCCAGCCTGCAACATGAAACTCACTTTTAATATTTTTAAAAAATCTCTTTTCCTCTTTCTCTCCCCCTGGTGCTCAGATGCAAAGGAGAGCGGCTCTTGTACCTTCACTTGGTATGCAGAAGGATGACCAGCAGGGACCCACTCTTGCATGACAAACTGCCTTTGCCAAAATTCCCCCTTTTTACACACCCACAAAAGGTTCCTTTGCTTTCCTCCTTTGACCCCGGGATGCCTTTCAATTAAAAAAAAAAAACCTCACCGGTATAGCCCACCTTAGTTTAGGATATGGAACTCAACACCCACCCACCCCCAGTTGAAGATCAGTTGTTTAAAGGACAAGGAATGACTGTGACCCAGCTGCAATGAAACCCTTGTAGATAAGTCAGTGGATCCCACAACCATGATCCCATACACATTTACCCGGAAGTAAATCCCAGTGGGGCACACTCCTAGCTGCATGCACAGGATGTCAGTCTTAATTGTGCCTGTTGCTGCCCGGGTCATTCTCAGTGTCTACATGTCTGCTGGGGATTGTTCATGAAGGGCAAGAAAGTTCTACCAACTTTGAAGAAAGTGACCTGGAAGAGGAAAGGGTCTGTATGTGAAAAACAGCACAGACATCAGCAATCAAGACATGACCTCACTTGCTGTCAGGCTGGTGAATCTAAAAAAGCATTGAACAGAGTAACTGTGTTGTCCAGTGAGGGGGGTACTTGCTGAGAGAGGGCAGACTTATAAAGCCTGGCTGGACAAGAGGTGCGGCTTTACTGCTGAGTGGGCATCAAAGGTCTCTTTCCTAGGGCATCGGATGACTTTCACTTTACTCCTCCCAAGCCGAAAGAGAATAGGCGGTGGGAAATCTGCACAAAAAACTGTCAGAGAATAGAAATTCAACATAGAAAATGTGTACAGAAATATTTTTTAATTAAAATTTTTTAAATTGCAACTCCCAAACACAAAAAAACTATAAAAATATAACAATGGTGGCAACTAAGTCTACAGATAAGTATCTATCTATAAAAGGTTTCCAAACATATAAAAATATGTCCATGCACAATTGTTGTTTTTATGCCATACGTTCAAATATTAATAAAACTGTAATCTCAACCCACTGGGTTTCAGGAGGTGGGCGTTTATCTCTTCAGTGCTGTAATATAAAGTCTTTTAAGCAACAGTAAGGGCACAAGTGTGAACATCTGCAGGGGGAAAATCTGGCCAAAGAGTGGAAAATCCACACAGAAGGAGTTGTTCTCCCATTCAATTCAGAATGACTTGCTATCAACCCAGCTCATCCATTGATGGCAAACAGGAGCACACCACGGGGGTAGTCCCTGGAAGAAAGAGCAAGGAGGGGCGCGGGGAAGCAGAAAACTCCCAGTGTTCCAAGGCCCCGGTCACACGGGCTGGATATCGCGGGGGGAGGTGTGGCTAATTGCCCCGGCGCAGTTTGATCTGCGATTACGCGATGAGACCGGCTGGCGGCACACCACGGGTCCTTCCCTCGGCACCAGCGGGTAAACAAGGGACCAGAGGGGAATGCCGCGTGCTGGCAGGATCACACCACGGGCGTCTGGAGGCAGCCCGTGGCAAACGTTTACTAGTACCTTGGAGGTACTAGTTTTTAAATGCGCATTGTTGGTGGTAAGCCACGGGTGCGCTCCACTTCCCAGATGTTGGGGTGTGATCACGCCCGGATAATCCGCCACCTTCCGTGCCTCTCCCGCGGCAACTTTGCCGTGTGACGGGGGCCCAAGATGCCGTTTCTATTATTACCTCAGCCATGTCACCTTCTGGGGAGGAAGGACAACAATTGAAGGCCATTTCCACTTTGGCCAGTGATGGAAAGGGAGGAGTACAAGACTCTCAGTCTAGAGCTGTCATCATTTTCACAGGCTTCTGCTTTTCACAGCAGCCTGACATGAATAAATGTAGCAGGTGAAGCTTTTCCTGGCAAGGATGGAAGTAGCGGGGAAAGCTGCACCTAGGGGCACTGTGAAAAGCCCAGGAGCAGAGTCAGAAACAAGACAGTGAACTTGCAAGTTGCGAGGACTTGTGACAGGGAGGAGGTGGCTCAGCACCCGGGGCAGGGGGGTAATGTCTTTACGGTCGGAGGGCAGTTGGGCTTGCGGGAAGAAGGACTGGCTGGGTTAGTGCATGATGGGAAGGACCAATCTATCACTAAAATCAGCTTCCATCTTTAGCTAATGTAGCCTCCATCTTTAAAAAAGTTTCCAGAGGCAATCCAGGAAACTACAGACCGGTCAGTCTAACGTCGATACTGGGTAAGTTGGTGAAATCTATTATTAAAGACAGATTTAGTAGGCACATTGATGAACAAAAGCTATTGAACAACAATCAGGATGGATTATGTAAGGGAAGATCTTGTCTCATTAACGTTTTAGAGTTCTTTAATGGGGTGAACAAACATGTGGACAAGGGTGACCCAGGAGATGTTGTTTACCTTGACTTCCAGAAAGCTTTTGATAAAGTTCCTCATCAGAGGCTCCTAAGTAAACTCAGTAGTCATGGGATAAGAGGACAACTCTTCTTGTGGATTAAAAACTGGTTAATTAACAAGAAACAGAGAGTGAGTATAAATGGGCAGTTTTTACAGTGGTAGGTGGTAAGCAGTGGGGTACTAGGTACTAGGTCTGGTCAGGCTCATAGCTACATTGAGGTATTCTGGGGCCCGCCCCCCCAACTTCCTACCAATGCCCCACAGCTTCCCCACCTGTCAGCAGCCCCACAGGCTCCATCCTGGGCTGGCAGCTGAATCGGGCAGACTCCCACGTGTCAATTTGGCAGTACAAGCAGATTGGGGAGTTTTTCCGCCAGCCAAATGTCAATTTCGGCCCCATTATATCCTATGGGCCATTGAAGTCAATGGCGAAAACATAGCATACATTATAGGGGGCTGGAGGGAAGGTGGTTTGAGGGATAGGCTCCAAACTTGCAGGGTAGCTGCTGGAGCCTCTCCCCAAGATATCCACCAAGTTTCAAGAACATTGGAACAGGGGGTCCATTTCTATGTGCCCCCAAACAGGTTGCCCCCATCCCCTTTATTGTTCTCTATGATGTGAAAAAAGTAACGTTTTCAATGGCCCATAGGATATAATGGGGCCGATTCAGATCAGAGAATCTGAATCGGCCCACAGCCGATGGGGCCCGAATGGGCCATTTTCGGAGGTGCATTCAGCTCAGACGAACCAAATGCACATCCCTAAGCCATGGCATGAAGCTGTACAAGGCAGCCAGGTGAGCGGGCTGGCAGGTGAGGTGTGGCCAGGGGGCTGTGGGTCCTGTGGCTGAACCTGCAACTACAGAGATTTCTCCCCTTCTCCCTCCAGTGCAAGATTGCAGACCTCGCTCGCTTGCATGCGCCTGTGCCCTCATCGCTGAGGAAGCTGGCCGCCAAGGGAGAGAGAAACGCAGCACTTCCTCAGCTTCCCCTCCCAGGTTTTTCCTTCAGCTCCCGCCTTCTCAGTCCAGCCCAGTTGTACCAACGCAGGGCGCACACAAGCCGCCAGCAGCAGCAGAGCAGCCATCTCCATCCCGTCTGATCACCCACCTCTCCTCCTTTGGCTTGTGTCCCCAGGCGGGCTGCCACTTCCAAGTCTGAGAAGTGTTGCAGCAAAAAGCCCCCCTGCAGGGCGGTGGGTGGGGGTGTGACCGAGGCAAAGTCACCGTGGAAGCACGAAGTCAGTCAGGAAGAAATAAATAATGAACCGATGAGGAGCCCACCACTTTTGCCGTAGTTCTCTGCACTCCACACAGCCAATGTGTGGAGCCAGTTTGGTGTAGTGGTTAAGTGCGCGGACTCTAATCTGTAAGAACCGGGTTTGATTCCCCACTCTTCCACTTGCACCTGGCTGGATGACCTTGGGCAAGCCGTAGCTCTGATAAGAGCTGTTCTTGAAAAAGAGCAGTTTCTGTCAGAGCTCTCAGCCCCACCTACCTCACAGGGTGTCTGTTGTGGGGAGGGGAAGGGAAAGGAGTTTGTAAGCCGCTCTGTTGTGTAGTGAAGGGCGGGGTATAAATCTAATCTCCTCCTCCTCCCTCCTCCAATACGATTGTGGGGGGAAATGAGAGGAGGAGGGGATCCTCCTCAGGTTACTCGGAGTCAGTGACTGACTTCCACTTACACCCACCCTCCACAATAGGGGAAAATAACCCTGCTCCTGCCTGTGAGTGTGAGTTTATTTTATTTTATCAGTGCCCCCTGACTTATTTAAAGACTCCCGGAATTAAGAAATCCTGGCTACGGGCCTGGGTCTGGTGTATTTTAATTTGTCCGTTAATGATTTGGAGTGAAGTGGCTAAGTTTGTGGATGACACTAAGTTGTTCATGGCAGTGAGAACCAGGGAGGACTGTGAGGTGCTCCAGAGGGATCTGTCGAGGCTGGGCGAGTGGGCATCAATGTGGCAAATGAGATTCAACATGGGCTAGTGCAAAGTAATGTACACTGGAGCCAAGGATCCTAACTATAAATGTATTTTGAGTTCTGAACTGGCGGTAACTAACCAGGAGAGAGATCTTGGAGTTGTGGGAGATAACTCACTGAAGATGTTGACTCAGTGTGTCACTGCAATAAAAAAGGCAAATGCTATGCTGGGGATTATTAGGAAGGGGACTGGGCGGGGGGAACCAACCAGTATCATAATGCCCCTGTATAAATCAATGGTACGACCTCATTTGCAATATTGTGTACAGTTCTGGTCACCACACCTCAAAAAAGATATTATAGCATTGGAAAAGGTGCAGAAAAGGGCAAGTAAAATGATTAAGGGGCGGAACACCTTTCCTATAAAGAAAGGTTAAAGAGATTAGGGCTTCTTAGCTTGGAGAAATGACAATTGAGGGGATGACATGATAGAGGTTTATAAAATTATGCATGGGATAGAGTAGGTAGAGAAAGAAGTACTTTTCTCCCTTTCTCACAATACAAGAACTCATGGGCACTCAATGAAATTAATGAGCAGTAAGTTTAGAACAGCTAAAAGGGAGTACTTCTTCACCCAAAGAGTAATTAACATGTGGAATTCACTGGTGCAGGAAGTGGTGGCAGCTACAAGCATAGACAGCTTCAAGAAGGGATTGAATAAATATATGGAGCAGAGGTCCATCAGTGGCCATTAGCCACATGGTACAGATGGAACAGTATGTCTGGGGAAGTGATGCTATGTAGTCTTGGTGCTTGGAGGGGCAACAGTGGGAGAGCTTTTGGAGTTCTGGCCCTGCTGGTGGACCTCCTGATAGCACCTGGGTTTTGGCCACTATGTGACACAGAGCGTTGGACTAGATAGGCCATTGGCCTGATCCAACATGGCTTTTCTTACGTTCTTATGGCTGCACATGTGGCAAGCAGAAACACTTGCAAGGAGCACTAGGGTTGCCAGCCTCTAGGTGGAGTTCTCCTGGCATTACAGCTGATGTCCAGACTGCAGAGGTCAGTTCTCTGCAGCATTGGAGGGCAGATTCTATGGCATCACATCTCTGCTGACCTCCCTCCCAAACTCCATTTTTCCCAGTCACAGTCCCCAAATCTCTAGGGGTTTCCCAAGTTGGAGTTGGTAGCCCTAAACAGAGGAGAGTATAAAGCAGCACAGAATGGTTCGAGATGCACCAGGGAAACAGAGGCCCCTGAGGGAGTGGAAGCCCCTTGGAGCAACACAGCAGCAAAGTAGGCAAACGGCCCGAGAAAGGGTCATGCTTTTTCGTTTGCCGCCCACATCACAGCAAATATTGAGCGGATGCCATTTTGCACCTTGTCAGTTTCAGAAAGCAGCCAGCCCCGCCACCTGGGAAAAAATGCTAAAGAGAACTCCGCCATCTGTGCCAGACTTCTTCCGCTTTGACACCCAGGCCAGCGACTGGCTGTTGTGGCACCCAGCAACAGAACAGCAAATGCTTGCCAGTCTCAAGCGCCACCATCTCAGCGTTTGAGGGAACATAGCAGGTGCCAGGACTGAAAGAGAGATTGTCGGGCCTGTCCTTCATATCGTTGACTAATCCTTTCTTATAGCCATCAGAACTAGGGGCAATCTCTACATCTTGCAGTAGTGAATCCATAAGGTCTTCATGCACATTGTGTAAAGAAGAGGTGCTGGGAAATTTTAAAATTTTATTTCTAAAGGCATGGCCCTGGCTGTGGCCAGACCAATCCAAAGATGATCATCCTTAGCAAAAACCACCAGCCTGCAGTTTAGCTCCTTTCTGCAAGCATGAGGGCTAGAAACTTGCCAATGAATCATGTCTTCTATGAGAAAATCTCAACTGTACATATTATTAGGCTGACCAACTTCATCAAGAAAAGAGGAGCTCAGTCCTGAAAGAAACTGGAAATTACCAAACAAGAATTTTACCTTCTTGGAATGGGATGAAAAGGAACCTGGAATTGCTCCCTGCTGTGTTACAGTTAAACTGCTTTAATTATTCATGACAACGTCTTGCTTAGCAACCACGTTCTTAGCATGCCATTATCCTGCTTCCTAACTCCATTTGCCACTTTTGGTTCGAAATGGTACCTACCTGTCACTCAGGATATATTCCTAGGAGCTGCCTGGCTTTGTTCTTTTTCTCCTTTGAAAGCATCTGGGTGAGCATCCGCAAACATGTAAAGGCCAATGTAAGCAAGGCAAAACACAGAATGGAATGAAATGTCCACATTGCACAGTCTGAAAATCTCTGTGCTACCATTGCAGCAAATGCCATGCAGCAGAAGGTTCTGTATAATTTGCAAATGACAGGTTGCAGAATAGTTGTTCCTGAATAATCTGGATTTGTAGAAATTATATCTCAAGGCCCTGATCCAACAGCTTCCTTATGCACATCAAAAGATGCATCCAGCTGGTTCATTGGCAACCAGGTAAGCATCACAATGTGCACAACCATGCAAATACACATCTGCATTGGCTAAACACATGGGAGGCTGTTTTTGTGCATGGTCTACCTTGCAGCGTTGGGGGCATGAAGGATTGCTCTCGCATTCCTAACCTGAATTTTGCTGTCACAAACAGAACATTCTAATTAAACTGTTGATTCTAACATTTTAACTTTCACTCCCATTAAGAGTTTTCTGGAAGGTTAAGTATATGTATGTGTGGGGGAACTGCCTATGCTTCCCCCGCTCTTTTACTACACATTTGATAAATGCAAATAAATGATTTTGAAAATGTTTTCAAGAATGTGAACTAATGAACTGTCCTATGAGCTGACAAGCTTGAGCGTCTCCAGAAGAGGGCAACCAGGATGGTGGAATCCAAGTCTTATGAGGAAAGGCTGAAAGAGTTGGGTATGTTTAGCCTGGGAAAGAGAAGGCTTAGAGGGGACATGATTGCAGTGTTCAAGTATTTGAAGGGCTGTCATGTAGAAGATGAAGCGGATCTATTCTCTCTTGCTCCAGACTGCAAGACTAGATCTTATGGGTGGAAATTACAAGGGAGTCGTTACAGGCTAAATATCAGGAGAAACTTCCTAACTGTAAGAGTGGTTGACCAGTGGAACAGACTGCCTCAGGAGGTGGTGGATGCTCCTTCGCTGGATGTTTTTAAGTGGAGGCTGGACGACCATCTTTCGGGTATGTTGTTGGGATATCTTTCGGCGACGCTCCTGCAGTGTGCAGGGGGTTGGACTAGATGACCTGCAAGGTCCCTTCCAACTCTAATATTCTATTATTCTATGGCCCCGGTCACACAGAAGGTTTTGGCCCGGGAGAGGGATGGATCGGGGGCGCAGCAAACGGGTGCGAGCACACCGCAACATCTGGGAATCGGCGTGCACCCGTCCCCGATCCGTCCCTTCAGGCCTAAAGTGTGCATCAAAAAAGAACCTGCAAAAGAGCAGGACTTACCTGGAACACCGCAGCAAGCGCGGCCGTCTTTGGTAGCAATCCAGGCTCCCGGCCAAACTGCGCAAGCGCACACATGCGCAGTTCGGCTGCCTCGCTCTCCCTTCAGTGGCTTCCCCCTGGCCTCTGATCGTGCCGGGGAGGAACTGCACGGTGGCTCAGGGGATCTATCTGATCCCACCGCCACGTGTCTCTTTAAAAAGCCGCATTTGGGCCGTGCTTTCTCCCCCCGTGTGGCAGGGGCCTATGAAAGTAAGTGCAGCTGACCCAGGTCCCCAAGTTGAAAGCAGAGACCTAATCCTGGTGCCAACCCTCTATAGACATTGGGACCACACTCATGTATTTGATGCATTTATTGACTTCATTTATACACCCCACCTTTCTCCTCAATGGAGACCCAAAGTGGCTTACGCCATTCTCTTCTCTTCCATTTGATCATGAAACCAACCCCTGTGAGGGAGGTTAGGCTGACTGTGCGTGACTAGCAAGCTTCCACAGCAAAGGGAGGATTCGAACCTGGGTCTCCCAGGTCCTAGTCCAAAACTACACCACACAGTGGTCATAAGGAACGCTGACAGTCATTGTGCCTGCTTGAAAAGGATTCCCTGCAGCTCTCTTCTTCAAACTACCTGGTCTTAGACCAGCTCAGTCATCATATGAAAAGATATCTTATGAGTTGCCAATTCCGCGGGCCCCCCCACTGTTCCCTCTAAGCTGAGTTAGTGTGAGCTAGCTCACAGTTTTTTGGCCTCTGGCTCACACATTTTTGTCTTAGCTCAGGAAGGAGGGCTCCAGAGCAGACTAATTTATGCAGTAGCCAAATTGCTCGCTCACAACTTTAATGCCAGGAGCTCACAAAGTAGAATTGTTGCTCACAAGACTCCACAGCTTAGAGGGAATGTGGGCCCCCACAACAACTAGAGCCGAGGGTTGCCAAACTCCAAGTAGAGCCTTGCCTTCTCCTGGAGTTACGGCTGATCTTCCAGACTACAGAGATCAGTTCCCCTAGAGAAAATGGCAGCTTTGGTAGTAGAATGAACAGCATCACGTCCCCACTGAGCTCCCTCCTCTCCCTGAACTCTGCCTTCCCAGGCACCCCCTCAAAATCTCCAGCATTTCCCCCAAGCCAGAGTTGCCTACTCTACCAAGGCCCCGAGGACCTTATCCCCTATTCAACCACACACACACACACAGTCGGCCACTGATGCAATGAAAGTTAATAAAGAATCATTTGCAGCGTAATCGTAAGCAGAGTTATGCCCTTCTAAGGAAGTGGGCTTCAGAAGGATGCTGCTCAGGACTACCCTGGAAGGGTCTATTGGGAAGGAGGGGAGAGGTTATTTGTAGAGGGCAGACAGGGCGAGAGAAGCGCTTGAACACACACCTGCTGCCCATTTCCTCCTGGTCTTCTTTATGTCCAAGGGGTGGGCTTCTTCCAGTCATGGAGGCTGGGGGGGGGGTAAAGAAAGCTGGAGAGCCTCAGCAGGGAAATTGCTTAAGCGCCCCCTTGTGCCTGCAGCTCTTCTCTGCAACAGCTTCCCTCCATCATGGAATGGGGAGCCCATTTGCTTTGTCACTTTAGTTCCGCTCTCCGGCAGCAGTGCTATGTACACTTACTATTCGGGAGTATGCCACATTGAATTTAGTAGGGTCTGCTAGGGCTGCCAGCCCCGAGTTTGGAAATACCAGGAGACTTGAGGCTGGAGCCTGGGAGAGAGGGGTTTAGAGAGGAGAGGACCTCAGCCAGCTATAGCGCCAGGCCGTCCACCTTCCAAAACAGCCATTTTCTCCAGGAGAAGTGGAACAAATGTTTAAAGAAATAAAATAAAAATAATAATAACCAAGTGATTTCTATAGTTTGGAGATTGTTGTAATTCCAGGAGATCTCCAGCCACCACCTGGAGGTTAATGAACATGGGGTCTAAGGCCCATAACCATCACTGAAAGCAGAGGGACTGGATTGGGCCACGGTTACTTGGTCATGGCGGCCTTTAGCCAGATCAGTGCAAGCATGTGTGGTCCTGAATGAACTTATTTGGGCTTAAGTGGCTTGTGGATCCCACCAAGGTGAGTTCCCCCCAGAAATCTGTCTTTAGTGGTGCCTTTTGTGTGCAGCACAACTGGCAAAGAGTCATTTGTTTTGAAAGGAAGCTCACACTTGGAAGGAGTGTGTGTGCAGGGCAAGGTGTGCGCGCACACAAGCAGGTTGCTGCTTGTCAAAATGCCTCACAATCAGTCAGAGATGGCCCCTTGGGAACCCGCACTGAATTAATGTGGGAATAATTAACGTGCTGCCATCCACACACGTGTGTGTAAGCAAAGCCATCCCCTGCCCGCCATGACCTCTGGACTGAAACCTTCAAGAGCTGGCTTCCCTATCCCCCCCCCCTCCCCCCCCCCCCCGCCCATTTGCTGACCCCCACTCCTTCTGCCTTTCGGAGCAGCTTGATTCAAAGAGCTGAAACACGGGAAGCTTTTGTCAACACTGCATCTCCATGCTAGGGAACACCCTTTGATTTCTGCATGTCAGGCTGCTGCTAGATAGACAGGCTCTGGGCCTGTCCAAAGAAAAAGATGGCAACTCTATTTGGGGTCTTCTCCGCCCCTGTGTTTCCTAATTGTCTTTGTAGGATCGCCACCTTTTTAATGCCAGCTTGCTTCTAAGAAACAACTTTCCCTGCAGCTTTTTCAAAAACCTGCTTCTGTATCTTTAACAGCAGCGTATTCTGCGGACATCTGCAGATAACAATACTTAACGGAGGATAAAATAATAGGAAAGTCTTTGGCTGCTTAATTTCCAAGTATGAGGCTGAGGTGGCTGCCCAAGGCCCCGGAATAGGGCTAGTTTAAACAAGAAAAAAAAATGGCTAGGGATTAACCTGTGCATTTATTAACCTTAAAAACATGAATCTCAGAAAGAGAAGCTGCTGCAGGCCTAGATTCCTTCAAGGAGCACATCTCAATTGCTGGGCCTTAGCGCCCCCTGCTGGTCAGTTGGGAAGAGAGTCCTTTTAGCACATTGGAGAACATGTGTGTATCCCTTCCCCATGAGGTGCCTTGTGTTCTACCCACCAGAAATGGGCTGCCATGGCAACAGCTGCAGGAAGCCCTCCTCCTCCATCATCACTCTCTACAGAAGCTTTGCTCTGTCAGGCTGGAGCACTTCTGCCCGCCCTGTGCTGCCATCCATCTTTCCTCCTTTATTTTGTTCTCAGAGGAACAGAAACTCCAGCATCATTTCACACACTGGCAAAATCAGCTTTCTTACCCTGTTGAAATTCCAATCCAGCAGTTAGGAGGGGTCTGTGTACTGCAGCTGGGCATGCTCCAGCCACTGTTCTTTTGGATGGTATCCCTGTCAGAAAGCTGCCACCTTTTGCACTTCTCTTTCTCCTCTGCCTTTAAGAGCAGCTGGACAGGCAGCCAGTAAGTAGGAGAGGCTTTTCTTGGCATGGGAATAAAGTGAGGGGGAAAACATTCCCTCCTGAATTCCTTCACTTCTGGATGCAGAATTCCTTCACATCTGGATGCAAGCCATGTTCACGAGGCCATATGCAGAGACCGTTACATATTTATCTGGCTCGTTGTTCATTTATGCACAGATGGCCATGTGAACAGGACTGCAGTGAATGACAGGACTATCCCACTTTGGGAAGTTAAGAAACACGGCATGACAATTTGGGATGCTGTGATATTTGAAAAACATGTGGTCATCATTTAAAGTTACTGTGTTTGTAATAATGGTTTACATACGAGTCAAACACTTCACCCAATTGCCTTGATGGTTGTTTGAAATTCACATTTGGCTGATCTAGCCAGAATCCAAGATACGAAGAGGAAATCCATCACCCAGGAAGACTCTAGATCGGAGAAGAGAAGAGGATTCACAGGACCAGACATCAGAATGTGAGAGCAGCCTCAGTGGATCAGACCAGTGGTCCATCTAGTCCAGCATCTTGTTTCACACAGTGGTGAACTAGATTCCCTCCAAAAGTTTACAAGAGTGGAACAGAGACTCAAGCCTCCCCTGTTGTTGCCCACCCCCAACACCGGCGTTCTGAGATTTCTGAACATGCAGGTTCTTTTATTCATCCCGGCTAATAGCCATTGAAGACAGGAAGGACTGGCGTGATCTGGTCCATGGGGTCGCGAAGAGTCGGACTCGACTGTGCGACTGAACAACAACAAATAGCAATTGATGATCAACCTCCATGAATTTGTCTAATCCTCTTTTAAAACCATCTATGCTAGTGGCCATCACTGTATCCTGAAACATTGAAGGCCACAAGTTAATTACTCTGTAAGTAAAGAAGTATTTCCTTTTGTCCACTCTGAACCTACTGCCCACTTATGCTGGGTGCTCATAGGTTCTAGCATTTTGAGTAAGGGGAGAAATTTTACATTTATACACACTGAACCTCAATTGCCATGTCACCCAGTTTGAAGAGATCCTTTAGAATCTGCTTTCGTTCTTACCTTCCTGACCATGTCAATCTTTACTCCAAATAAAATTCTTTAGAAACAAAGTAAATGGTACTGGTGGTCCCAATACTAATCCCTGTAGAACCCACTGCCTATTTCTGTCTGCTGTGAGAACTGTCCATGAGAAAATCAATTCTCTTATCACATGACTGCTAAACTTTCTCAGGATTGGGGGACTTTGCCAAAAACTTTTTGGAATTCCAAGTATGCAATGTCTACCAAGATTGTCCACATTTGTTAATCCTCCCAAATGATTCAAAAAAGGCAGGGGAGACAGGACATCCTTCTGGGCTGGGTAGTATGGGAGGAGAGGATCTTTCAAGCTTCCCAGTCCTGAGCTGGTTCTTAAAGATAAGAACCAGCACTCTGAATTGTGTCCAGAAACAAAGTGTAGCCAGGATAGAATTTTCAGCACAGGGGTCCTACAATCCTAGTATCCAACCCCGCCCCCCGCCCCCAGTCACCTGACTGCTGCACTTTAGACCAATTAAAGTTTCTGGACTGTTTTCAAAGGAAGGCCATATGGAATGTATTACAGTATACTCTAACCTGGATTACCACGGCCACATGACACTTGAGGAATGGCTGTCCCTGGTGTATCAGCCTGCCAACCTTCTGGAAGTGAAGCAAGTCATATTGACATGTTGTATATTTTTATTAAGAGGCCAACAATTTCACATTTGAATTCTTTAAGTACCCTTTGGTGCATGCTATCTGGACCCAGCACTGGAACTTCATAGTTTTAAATTTATCTGTCAGTGCTAGAACTTAATCCCTTATCATCTCTATTTGTCTCAGTTCTTCCAGCAACCTTCCTAAAAACAGTAGCTCTGATGTGGGTAACTGGCTCACACTTTCCACAGTGAAAACCAACACAAAGGATTCATTCAGTTTCTCTGCAAATCTCCCTGTCTTCGTTTAGCAATTATTTCACCCCTTTGTCATTCAAGGGTGCCAGGACCTCCCTGGTTGGTTCCCTGCTTCTAATATATTTAAAGACATTATTATTGTCTGAACATTTTAAGCACAATGCTCCTCAAATTCTCTTTTTGTCTGCCTTATCATGAGCTTACATCTGCCAAAGCCTGTACTCCTTCATATTGACATCATTTGGTCAAAATTTCCACTTCTTCAAGGAAGTGTTCTTCACTTTACTTGTTAACCACACTAGCATCCTCTTAGATTTGCTGGTACCTTTTCTAAACACCCGACATTCTATCTGACCTTGCATTATGGTGGATTTAAATAATTTCCAAGCTTCCAGAAGGAATTTGATGCTTTTACATCTTTATTCAGAACTTTGGCATCATAAAAACAGAATCACATAAACCATATCAGATAGATGCAATCTTCAGGTAATTCAAGTTTAAATTCCCAAAGGAGGAAGCTATTCTTCACCTGACTTCGAAATGAGGCCATAAAAGTTGACAGGTGGTCCTCTCAGGGAAGTAAATTCCACAGTGTTAGAGTGACAACTGAGAATGTTCATGCTATCCAGTTGAGATGATACCACGGGCTGATCTCAAGGAGCGGGGTGTGTGTCAAAGGACAGTCAAAGGTCTACCTCTGTCAAAGGGGTCAAAGGTTTACCTCTGTCTCCTCAACCTCCACTTCCCTGAAGTGAGACAGATCCTCTTCCTCACCAGTCAGATCCACAGCTTCCTGCTGCATCTGGGTGGAACTGTACCCTTCCCCCTCTTGGGAGACCCCTCCCTCAGGGTTTGAGATGGGCTCCCCCCCCCCGTCACCTGGGCTCCCCCTCCTGCAGTAACCTGAGCCACTTCCTCCCCCTGGCCAGTGGAGAGCTGGTCTCCACAGAGACGCTTTCCTCCCCTAGGGTTGCCACTTGCCAGGTCTTACCTCGCTTTTAGCAGGGGGCTCCTGGGTCTGTTCTGGAGTCTTCTTTGTGTGTGGGATGAGATGACATCACCCGGAACTGATGTCATCATGCCGGGCACATCAACACTCTAGCATTTTGGCCAAAAACTCTATGGTAACCTGGAGTTGACATCATCTTGCTGACCATGTCGGTGCAGAAGGGGGCTGTTCACGGTGGGGAACCCCTACCCCAACTGGGGGTCTGGCAACCCTATCCTCCCCCACCACCCTTCTAGGGTTTGGCTGTATGTTACCACGTTCACTGAATACTGGCCGTCAAGGAGATCTCAGCCAATTATCGCAGGGTAGGACTGGTTCTTCATCGCCTCCATTTCTGTGAGGCCGACCAGCCCTCTCCATTCCACAGGCACCTGTGCCACAGGAACCGTGAGGACCCCCCCCATCAACCCCCTGGATTCTGAACGCCATGTTGGGCACAATACCAGACTCAGACACCAGATCAGCCCACATGAGGGTTACAAAGGAACTTGTCTCAGCATATCCCCAAACAACCTGGTCTCTCAGCCTCACTGGCTCTCTGTAGTCTCCCCAGGCTGGCAAAGAGGCACTCGTGGTTAGTTGTGGCCACTGGCTCCTCTTTCAACATTTGGGTGTAGGGTTGCCAGCCTCCAGGTCCCGGCAGGGGTTCTCTCCCTTCTGGGGCTTCAATCTGCCCCCGCCCCCAAGAGCGACCACCTGCCTGGCCACCCCTCTCCCTCCCCTCTTGCCAGATTTAGAGGGCTTCAGATGACTGGCGGGGACCACGTGGCCCATTGATCAGCTGGAGGCCCTTTAAATCTAGCAGGGGGGAGGTAGAGGGGCGGTTACGGGCTGCACGCTTGGCTCACAAAAAGACCTTTTAAAGCGTATTTGCACTTTGACTTGAGATTGGCAGCAACTTTGCACAAGGAAACAACATGCTGGTGAAATGTTTCCCTTTGGAACAGAAAAGTTAAGAGTTCCACCTTTGTGAAGAAGCCTTTGGCGAAATGCGGCTTTTTATCAGCTAGCTTACACATAAAGAATATTAGAGGAACCTATAATTAGTTCATCCACCAGGCTCCAGTCAATCCTTCAACTCCTGTGGCACTATTAAAACTGAGAGATTGTATTCTATATTATTGGAGTTTTCTGGTGTATAAATTGATATAGTTTAAATGTATCTGTGTCCTGAGGTATGTAAAACACGCCCTGTTGTGTTTAATTTCATTATATTTGCATTACATTGGACTGTGTCCTCTTTATTATATTCTAATTATATTTTGATACAATTGTTTAAGACGTGTTTATTGTTGAGCACAGATTATTTCCTTTGTTTTGTAACTAGAGACAGGCAGCCTGAAAGTGGTCTGTCCCTCCACAGTTAAAGCATTTTCTAATCTGGGGCCAGTTCCAATTAGCTGAATCCAGGGCTTTCTTAACCTCTGCCTGAGCAGAAGCCCCTTCCCGTTTGGGCTGAGAATTCACCTCCCCACCCCTCTGGAACCCTTTCCTTTCCCTCCCCAACTGGGAAGTCCTCTAGTCCAACCCCTCATCTGCAATTTCTGATGCTTCAGACGCATCTTTAGGCTTTCTGTCCTTTACCAGACATTTTAGCTTCTTGGAGAGTTTGGAATAAAATTGATCTAGCACCATTAACTAAAATAAAGCCTCAAAGTCCCCTGCTTTTGATTCTTGCACCCTTCTCTTCCTCATCTCACTCATTTTTGAAAGCCCCGGAACTGCTTTCAAAAGTGATCAGCCCCCAGTTTGAACTGTTTAAAAACTGTGGCTTTAAAAGTTACTTCCCCCTTCCCCCATGGGCATACTGTAGATAGCCGCTAGCTCCCCAGTTAGAATGCTACAGAGGTAGGACATGTAATCTGATTCTGCAGTTCCCCACTGAATAGCTGCTTTCTCAAAAGTAATATGCTGAGGGGTCTTCCTCCTCTTTGTATGGAACTAAATGGGGTAACTTTTATTTTCCTGCTTTGCTCGGCCCGCAGGTGCATCATCCTGCAACTTCTCTGTTCTCTCCTACACCTTTTCCTCCTTATCAAGCCTGCGGGCCTCCCTCTCCTCCTTCTGCTGCTCCACCTGCTTCTTCAGTTTCTGGATCTCTACCTCTTTCTCTGCCTGAATATGCAACTTTCCCAGTTCTAGTTCCTTGAACCAGACCTAATCCTGCTGGCTTGGGCGCTCAGCTGCAGCCACCCCTACTGACTTGCCACAGCTTAGCAGGAGAGCCTTCATCTCTTCAGCAGTCCTCACTATCTGCTGCTTCTGGCATTCTTCCTGCAGCTCTTGCTTTGGTAGCTTCAGTATTCTCAGTTGCTCTGCTAACTCCATCCTAGCTAGCCTGATTTGACCCTACCCCAGTCAATCTGGAAAAGAAAAAGAAAACTTCCGTTGCTCTCTCTGTGCATGTGCGTGCCAGTTCAAAACCCCTGGCCAATCATGTTCTCTGCTTGTTCTTATCCCATTGCTTCCACCAAAATGTGGCAGGAACAGACCTGCTTTGGCCTGCAGCCCCTGTTCTACCCTGTCCACCTGGGTTTTCCCAGCACCTGGAGGGGCTTTTCTCCCTCTCAGTCCAACCACTTCCACCACCTGAAGGAATTGCCCACTGAGAGGGTCAGGGCTCCAAGCTTCCCTTGCATGTTCTGAGATCTTGCCTCTGTGTCTCCCACTTCCCATTGTCTGGTGACCACGGGGACCACTTACTGCCTTTTGCAACACTAGGAGATTAGCTACTTCCCAACTGACTGACCTTCACCTAGCACTCCTTTTAAAATAGTGTGTCCAGGACAGTGAAGTTCTATGTGGCACAGAGAACCACTACCAGAATCAAAAGTTATAAAGCATTTATTAAAAAGAAAATGTTCAGAAGCATACTTTTAGCACAGCACCAGACTGAGCAAGGGATTCAGAAGAAGAGATTGGATTTATACCCTGCCCTTCACTTGGAGTCTCAGAGTGGCTTACAAACTCCTTTCCCTTCCCCTCCCCACAACAGACACCCTGTGAGGTATGTGGGGCTAAGAGAGCCCTTTCCAGAATTGTCCTTGAGAGAACAGCTCTGACAGAACTAGGGTTTGCCCAAGGTCATCCAGCAACTGCAAGTGGAGGCGTGCGGAATCAAACCCAGTTCTCCCAGATTAGAATCCATGCACTTAACCACTACACCAAACTGGCTTTAGAAAAGGGTAAAATGAAATTCCTCTGTCGCTTCCTCTACACATGCCCTATCAGTAATGCTTCCTCTAAGCTGTGGAATCTTGTGAGCAAAAATTCTACTCTGTGAGCGACTGGCATTAAAGTTGTGAGTGAGCGATTTGTCTACTGCATAGTTTCCTCTGGAGCCATCCTTCCTGAGCTAAGACAAAAATGTGTGATCTGGGAGCTAAAAAACTGTGAGCTAACTCACACTAACTCAGTTTAGAGGGAACACTGCCTATCAGATGTTAAAATATAGGACAGGCTACTTAGCTTAGAAAGTAAGCAGATGTCTACAGGAGTTCAATTACCTTCAAGCCTCTTTTAATCATGCAGGCCAGCACATGGCAATAAGCCACCACCTCTAGACCTCAGTTGAGTTCTGTCTGCTTCCATGGGATCAGCACTCAAGAGATCTCCTCTTTGCTGCAAGGAGTTTTTGTCATATTTGTTTCTCCACCTACTGACCAGGTCAGACTGGGTTAGAGAAGCTTTTCCTGAAGTCTCCAGGAGTTTCTTCCTGAAGTTCTTCTAATCTCTAATATCTCCAAACCTCTGTTCCCTGCTGGAAGGTTGGGGGGGGGGGATTGGACCATCCTATTGTCTCTAGCTGGACCTATTAGCATTTCTTAAGAGGTAGCTGAGGTGAGGCTGGAAAAGCATTGAACCGACTTCCCCGTGCCTGCCTGTTCTCTGCCCAGAGAGAAAAAACTTTTAAAACTCTTGGTGGAGGTTTTACTTAGTTCAGACCTCCACCCCAAAAATGCATTTTTTCGTAGGCAATAAACAATTACACACACTTTTCCTTTGATGTGTCCCACATGTGAATGGTGAAGATAGGCTAGGTAGGATGTGCTGTGACTGCAAAACGAAAGATAAGTGACCTCGAAACTAGAACTAACTGGTCTGGATCAACCCATGCCAGCTGCAGAGCGAAGTCAGTTTCACTGGAAAATTCCATGTTTAAGTTCTAGTTGCACATGCTTATCTGGGAGTCTATAAATGTACTTGGGAGAAGTAACACACACACACCCCAGCGAGATTCTGCTTATGCTGTCTTCTGTGATTATACAATAAAGAATTCAACAACTTGGGTAATTATTTTTAGTGTCTTTCTTCAACTGTATCCAAAGTGGCTGAGAAGGTCAGATAAGAGAGTTCCTGGAGATCTGCTTCTTCTGTGTCCCTCTTCAAGCAAAATCAACCCACCAGAATGTCTCCATCGCAAAATCCAGATCTGACACCCAGCGGAACTGTTGTTGTTGTTGTTCAGTCTCACAGTCGAGTCCGACTCTTCGCGACCCCATGGACCAGATCACGCCAGGCCTTCCTGTCTTCCGCCGTCCTCTGAAGTTGGCTCAATTTCATGTTCGTTGCATCTAGGACACTGTCTAACCATCTCATCCTTCGACTCTTCGCGACCCCATGGACCAGATCACGCCAGGCCAGATCACGCCACGCCATGGGCCAGATCACGCCAGGCCGACTCTTCACGACCCCATGGACCAGATCACGCCAGGCCTTCCTGTCTTCCGCCGTCCTCTGAAGTTTGCTCAATTTCATGTTCGTTGCATCTATGACACTGTCTAAGCATCTCATCCTTTGCCGTCCCCGTCTTCTTTGACCTTCAATCTTTCCCAGCATCAGGGTCTTCTCCAGTGAGTGCTCCCTTCTCATTTGGTGGCCAAAGTATTTGCACTTCAGTTTCATTATCTGGCCTTCCAGGGAACAGTCAGGGCTGGCATGGTCCAAAAGCCACTGGAGCTGATTCGCCCATCCATCTATCAAGTATCTTGCTCCAAACAGCAAATTAGAAACTGGCTTGATTTCTTAGGAAAGCTGGGACTTGTTATCTGGCAACTGCCTGGCCACTGCTTCCTGTGAACGGCGTGAACAAACCTCCCAAGAAAGAGGCATTTACCCTTTGACTGACCAGCTTCATCAAGATCTTAGGGCCAGCTACCACCAGACAGTGTGGGTATGTATGCCGCGGATGTGGGCTGGCCGGAGCCGAACCTTTTGCCAGCAGCTGCAGGTGAAGCAACTGGAACTTATCCAAGCAGCTGTGACTAGCGGAGTCCAAGGCAAATTCTGGCACAGAGCTCACTGGCAATGTGGAGCCTAAAGTCAGAATGGATGATTGAGAACCATTTTCTCTGGGAAATGCTTTGCGAAGGAGTCCAGTGGGTTGAAGATGCTTCCACTGGGACAATAATAACTGAGGGCCAAGCAAGCTTCTTCAGCCCTCGGAAATGTCCCTCCCCCCCCGCATCTTGCAGACACTGCTGGCAAGCTTCCACTTCCACTGGGCTCAAAGCTACATTTCTTACTACCAGTCCCAGTGTAGTCTCCTTAGCGCAAAGCTCTCAAGATTTCCTGCGGAAACCTGGTCCCCGCGGCGCTCGGCAGCCTGTTTTCTCCCTCCCAGCCACCACAACTTTAGGCCTCCGTCCGTATTCGGAGTCAGCGGCGATAAACAACGAAGTGCCCGCAAACACCAGGCCGCGCTTCTCTCCAGCAGGTGGCGCCAGAGATCTAGCTACACAAGCTCGACCGCAGCGGCGGCCGGTCCCCCTGGGCCTTTCGGGATTCGGCGAGGCGGTGCCTGCTGGCTGCTTGTCGTGGTGCGGCCGGGAAAGCGACTCCAAAAGGATGACATCAGGGATCCCGCTGCGGTGGAAGGCCTGCACAGGCTGGCGAGAGTAGGGGCGCGGGAGGAGCAGCCGCTGCAGCGACAGTCTTGCCTTCGGATCTACGGGACGGCTCCGGCCGCAGCCCCGGTCAGCGCGGAAAGTACGCACACAGACCCTTGTGCACGAGGCTCACGGTTCTGCACACGCTTCGATGGGAATAAGTTAGAGTTAGATGAGCTTGCCAACCTCCAGGTGGCGGCTGGAGATCTCCTGAGGCAACAGCTGATCAGTTCACCCGGAGAAATTGGCATTATACTCCATTGAAGTCCCTCTGCTCCCCAAACCTCACGCTCCTCAGACCCCACCCCCCAAATCTAATAGATTTTTGCGGGCCCTGAAATTTTTCCCTTGACCCTAAACGTTCTTCTTCTTCTTCTGATTTTAAAAGAAATTAAAACGTTTTGGTGGGGGCCATTAGAAGTATCGTGGGCTCTAGGCACTGTGCCTACCGTGCCTAATGGATCTGTCGGCCCTGGCTGGGCTGGGGTGAGCCCCGGGGCCGGGGGTGTTGTGAGGAGACAGTGGAGGAAGGACCACGTGCCCCATCCTAAGTTCCTTGGAGGAAGGATGGCATTAAAATGTACTAGGTATTTACAGAGGACATGTGTTTCTTGAACACAGAAATACGCAGAGAGGTGTGGGGGCTACATGTGGCAGGCCGGCCATCTCTGCTACAGAGTGACCAGAAGCAGCCTTTTATTTCTCACGTTTCTACTCCAGTCTCCCTCCAAAGAGCTCAGACTCCTCAGGACAGTCCTGTGAGGGTCGGCTCAGGACAAATGGCTGGCCCAAGTGAGCCTGAGAGCAAGCAGGGAGTCGAACCAGGTGACCCCCAGTTGCAGTCCAGCATTGTATCCGATACACGACACTGCACTCTGTCTGCCACGCACTGGATTACTATATTTCTTACTTGGCCCAGCTTCTGCATCTTTACTAGAAACATGATGTGTGCAGCCATGAACCTTTGGATCTGATTTCCCTGACAGCTGCAGTTGCCAACTCCAGCCTGGGAAATTCTTGGAGATCTGGGGAGGGGAGGGCAGTGTTTTTGGAGGAGAGGAAGCTCAACAGAGATATGACACAGCATCATGGACCTTCCAAAGCTACCCTTTTCATCAGGGGGGCTGTTCTCTGTAGTCTGCAGAGCAGTTGTGATTCTGGGAGAACTCCAGGCCCCATCTGGAGGTTGGCAACCCTATCAGGTGAAAGCCTGTTGTGCTTAATCTTTGCACCTTTGGGCTGCTGCTGGGCCCGCGGCAACGAAAGGCTTCTGTCTCTCATTCATGTAGAAGAGGACATCTTAATCGATGCTGCTTTCCTCACCCCCCTATAACAAGCTGACCCTGCTGAAATGCCCTCTGGGGCACGGCTGGCTGTTCAGAGCCTGGTACTCTTTTTTCATCTAGTTTGACGCACAGGAGCAGGGCCCACAAAAATGACTGGCAATGCAGAAGAGCCCTCTCGGATGCACAAGAGGGCAGGGCTCTGATAGGACGCTCAGTGGGCAGAAACTGGCTGCACAGGCTGAGAAGAGGCTGGCCCAGCTACAGTGCAGAGGAACCGGAGAACCTCGGCCGTGCCCTCCTTCGTATCTGCCTGTGGTAGTTCCCGGCGTGTGCCTGAGGTCTCTCTCTAATCGCTAGTTGCCAGCTCCAGATAAACGAGCTCGACGCGGTTCCTGCCCAGAATTCTAAATGGGCCATTTTGGCTCGTGTCAAAACGTCTTGCATAAACAAGCGGTGCTCTTCCAGGCTGTCTCAGCAGGGATCCGGGCAGCAAAAAGGGCAGCAGGCCCCAGGCAGTCGGGACGAGATTGGCCTGTGCTTCTTTTCAGACTGGCACGGAAAGCTGAACCCCTGCTCCCGCTCCGTGCCCGAGGGATGTTTCGTTCCACCAGACAGTTAGGCTAGAATGATCCCAGCAGCTGCCAGGCTACAGCCCAGAGATCCCTGCTGGGCCTTGAAAATTCCCAGGTACAACAGGCGGTGAGGAGGAGGCAGCTACTTCCCCCGCTCTGGTCTCTCCAGCCCTCCCGAGTTTTATGCCTGAACTGAGCAGGATCTTCAGGTGTGCCCCACAGCAGAGAGGGGAGCAGCAAACAGGACGGAGGAGGGGATGAGCATGGGGTTGACAGCTCCGGGCGAGGGAATTCGTGGAGATTTGGGGATGGAGATGGCAAACCACCTCTGACCGTCTCTTGCTTTGAAAACACTACAGGGTTGCCCTAAGTCCGCTGCAGTGTGACAGCCCTTCACACACATGCACACAATGCCGTCTTTAAAGAACTGTTCTTGACTGGTATAGCAGAGGGGGTTGTTGGAGTGCTTGGGCTGCCAGCCTCCTGGTGGGGCCTGGAGATCTCCAGGAATTACAATTGAACTCCAGCTTGCAGAGATCCGTTTCCCTGTAGAAAACAGCTGCTCTGGGGGATGGACTCTATGTCATTACACCCCATTGATGTCTCTCCCCTGACTCCACCCCCAAATCTCCAGGAATGCTTAACCACAGCAGTTAAAGAGGTATCCAGTTTGCCATATGGATGAGCCGGCCCTACAACAGGAGGCTTCTGGGCCCTGGTGCAACTAGTGACTAACAGTGGCTCACTTATTCTGCAAAACCTGATAATCTAGCCAGCCTGGCCTGCTACGTGAAAAACCACACTGGGGTTATGAATCACTTCCGTTTCCTCTAAACATGTACAAATCAGTAGCCCTATTGGCTGATCGAGTGTCTTCCCAGGTAGTGTTTCCCTTCCCCTTTTCAGTGTTGGAGTGAGACCCTCTGGGCTTTTGAGATCACACCAGTTTCCCCAGAATTCGAACTGCTGATTGCTAGAGGCTGGGAGAGTTTGCTGCTGTGGGAATCTGGAGCAAACATCTTTGGGCTGGGCCCCAATGCCTCCTTAGTGTTCTAAAGTCCGTCCCTCGCTCCCTAGTGCCTCCCTTTTTCGTCAGAAAGCAAGAAATTGCAAGTAGATAAATGAGCACCGCAACCCTAGAGTCGGACTCGACTGGCTTTTGAGCAAGGGAACCTTTACCTTTACTAAATTAGGATTACCAGTCTTGGGGAGGGGGGGGGCTAGAGATCTCCTGGAATTAAAAATGATCTCCAGATGACTGAGATCAGTTTCCCTGGAGGAAATGGCTGCTTTGGAGGGTGGACTCTATGGCATTATACCAGACTGTGGTCCCTCCCCTCCCCAAGCCCTACCCCTTAAATCTTCCGAAGTGTTCCAACCTGGAGTTGGCAACCCTGTTGTAAATGTATCATCACAGGTCTGTAAGGACAGAAGGAACGGCATTCTGTAGGGTTGCCAGCCACAGCAGGCAATGCTGTGGGAGGGGTGGGGTGGGGTGGGGAGGGGAGGGGGACAAGTGTGCCAGTGTTGTGCTAGTGAGCAACATCACTTTTGGTGAAGAAAACGCCCAACAACTTGTAAGTGATGTCATTATGCTGGTGTAACACTCTAGGATTTATGGTTTAATCATAAAATTTGGGGTAAATCCTAGAGCGTCGCCCCAACATAATGACGTCACCTGGTTTTTTGCTAGAAGTGATGTTGCATATTAGTGTAACACCAGCCCCCCCACACACCGTTTCCCCCCTTGCTGAACTGTGAAGTGCCAGCAGGGAATGGGGGGTAAGGAGGTCACTTCCTTTTTTTTGCTGGAAGTGATGTCATTTGCTGACACAATGCCAGTGTGTCCTCACCTCCATTTTCCTCCTACCGGCATGTGAAGCATCAGTAGGGAATGGGATAATCCTAGTCCCTCCTGTAGGTGAAGAGTGATGTAATAAAATAAATCCGAGGCAGCAGGGGCAGACAGAGGAGAAACAACCCTGGTAAAGCCTCCCCCCCACCCCTGCTGGGAGGAAGGAAGAGAGATAGATATCTGGGCAGCTCCTTTGCTGGCTGCATGGGCTGCGGCTGGGCATGTCCCTTACCATACCATGCAGGGCAAGGGTTGCCAGCTTGCCATGGCAGCAAATCACACCTGCCCTGCATGAGGGATGCCATTTGCTTGGGGCCAATGTGGAGGGGCAGCTGGTTAGGCCGATCTGGCTAGGGATGTCGGGCCTCTCAGCCCATTGGTGCCGGGGTGGTGGAAGGAGCATGTGCTGGCAACATGCCAGTGTGCAGATGCACTCTACAACATTTCCATGGTAAACGTTTTTGTAAATTCTAGAGCGTCTAGTGCATCAGTGTGATGCTGGCACACCAGGCCCCACTCCCCAGTTTCTCCCAGGGGTTGCTGGCTGATGCCTGGCTGCCCTAAATCCACCCCTGCCATGTGGGTTCTTCACCTGCACACAAATCAAGGGTAGCGCCATTAGCCCTGATCTGGATAGCCCAGGCAAGCCCGATCTTGTCAGACCGTGGAAGCTAAGCAGGGTCGACTCTGGCAAGTTCTTGGACGGGAGACCTCCTTGGGATACCAGCAGTCGGGAGAACAGGGGCAGGCTTTATTCAGCCACCTCTCTGAATATCCTCCAGGACCCCAGTAGGGGTCAGTCCCCAGAGGTCACTGTGACTTCCAGGTGCACACACACAGAGACATTCACATGTGAAAAAATACAAAAGAAAAGAAAAAAAAACAGAGTAGCTCAATTAAAACAGAGGACTTAGTGTGCAGTAATCAGGGCCGGCCCCAGCTTATTTTGCACCCTAGGCGAGGATCCCTTCTGGTGCCCCCCCCATGCACCCACCATTTTTCAAAAATAAATGCATTTTAGGAAGAATGAAAAACACAAATAATCAAGAAACTCCCCTAAGGGCTGGCCCGCTCTAGGCGATCGCCTAGTTTGCCTAGTGAGTGAGCCGGCCCTGGCAGTAATAACATTTAAGTGATTTCAAGGTTGGAAACAGACAATATGCTGTAGGAACACTGCAGGTGGTATTTCCTAACAATTGACCCAGCATGTAAACACTCATTGCTTTTCTTCTGCAACTAGTTTTACCGGGGAGTTGAAACTAGTATGATGAAAAAAACTGTAATTCATGGTGTATATCCTTGTTTCTCTATACAGTGATCACCTCTGGTTAAACAGGTTTTTGTAGTGCTTCAAATACATGCATCGCCTGTATGACTTGAGACAATAGGAAATGAGTGTGTAGTTCATAGGCAATGATCTTTCTTTCATACCACCTCTAACTCTCTCAAAAAGCAGCCCTGACCTGGATCGCCCAAGCAAACAGGAACTTGCCAGATCTCGGAAACTAAGCAGGGTCAGCTCTGGCAAGTACTTGGATGGGAGACCTCCAAGGAATACCAGGACCAGGACACAGAGGCAGGCAATAGCAAGCCACCTCTCTTGAGTATCCACCAGGTCCCCAGTAGGGATCAGTCACCAGAGGTTGCCAAGACTTCCAGGTGCACACACACTCTCACACTCACACATATAAAATCCCCCCCAAAAAAACAAAAAAAAACCCCTCCAAAGCTGTCATCAAGCTCTAGCCTAAAAGTCACATGGAGCCTACTTCAAGATTCTGCAGAACAGTACCTGGGAACTGCCAGCTCCTCCCTGTACTGAGATACTTAGAAGCTTTCTCCAGTCGCATCTTACAACTACAGTGCCTTCCCCCCCCCCCCCAATCTGCTAATTCAGTCCCTCTCGGATCTTCAGATGCATCATACATTCGTTTCACAAAACAGCAGTTCACAGCACCATTGAAAATATATCCTCCAAAGACAACAAGCGCACCATAAAACTACCACTGATCAGCCTTCAACTAGGATGGGCAATTTGAACTTGAGTTATTTATGGTGCAATACGAAACAAAGTCACACTTTTGGAAACCTACTGTCTTTAATAGACTTAGATGGGTGTCACTTTGTGTAGGACTGCACTGTTAATTGCCCTCAAAAGCTCTCTTGAAAACATTCGCTTGACAAAGTTTTCTGAAAGACAGGGGCTTATCCAGCATGTTGTAGCAAACTGTTTCACAAAGCTGGGGCAGCCACCAAAAAGACTATACTGTCTGAACAAGGCCCTCTTTCTTCAAACGTGTACACCAGTGGGTGGTGATGGGTCTCGATTTAGCTGGAGATGACCTGGAAAAGCGCACATTCCTGCAATCTCATGCAAGTTTGCCTGTCAGCCACCCGGAACCTTGGCGTTGCTAGATTGATTGGGTGTCATTGAGCAGCTCTTAGTTTTCCGCCTTTTCTCTGTATTATTTTTAGACATGATGACAGATGGCTGCAGGTTGCCAGCTTCCTTTACATAATGCTGCACTCAAGATGGCAAAGGACAATATTTGCCACAGCAAATAGAAAACAATGAAGACAAGCTGGGCATGGTGCAGAGAACATGCCGTTCTCCCAAGCAAATGGAAGAGTAAAGTGAATTCTGCTGCTAGTAAGAGTGCACGCAGATGTCATCGCTGGAAAGGAGGGGATTCCTATGCAAGTGTGGTCAGAGTAATTATACTTTTTCCCTCTCCTAGGGTGAACTCTGACCAACTGACTGTACACGTTTGCAGCATTGTCTGGTTTGAAGAAAGAAAAGCCAGCTGTGGATGGCTCCAACTGGTGACTGTGACTAACCAAGTTCCGCCTTCCATGAAGATACTGCTGTGTCCGTCTGCAGGAGAACAGCAAGATCCAAGTCCCAGTGGCAGACCCAAAAGACTTTCAGTGTACCCCAAAAATATACCCCAAAAGTCTTGTTGGTCTAAGGTGCTACTTGACTTGAATCTAAAGTTGCTCCTCTGATGCTGAGAAGTCTCACAACTGGGGTTTTTTTTTAAGATGAAAGATGGCCACATAAATAAATGTACAGGTTAAGACACACATGCAGCTTTTTCTAAAGGGACGGCATACCCAGTTCTAGTACGTACATATGCAAGATTAATTGTTAAGTGTAACGTTCACCTTGGAACCACTGTTTAAATGTTATGCCCATGTTCACTCCAAGGGTGGCCCCAAAGGCAATGGGTTGAAGTATGAGCTCAACCCGGTTCATTCTGAGCCCACCTAAACTTTAGCTATTCTGTGATCAGAAAGCTGTTGACCAGTTCTTTGGGAATTCCCTTGAAATTTTTACCTCCCCGTCTTTGCTTATTAGTCATTTCTCTGAAGTCAACTGATAAGGGATTCTCATATCTTTGTCACACAGAACCCTCGAGTGAGCTTCGCCTGTTTCTGCTGCTGACGGAGGTGCCAGGCTTCCACGCCAAGAACTTGCTCAACTGGGAAATGGGGGCATGCACATTCGGGAAGCCCAGGCAACATCACCCAAATGAAGTGGGCCCTCAGCATTCCCCTCCAAGGCTGCATCCACAGCATGACTGGATATTGTGCTACTGTTGCCTTATACAGAGTCAGGCCCCTGGTCCATCAAGGTCAGCATTGTCTGCTCAGACTGGCAGTGGCTGTGCAGGGTCACACCCTGAGATCGTTCACATCACCTCCTTTCTCTGATCCTTTTAACTAGAAATGCTGGGATTGAATCTGGAACCCTCCGCATGCCCAGCAGACGTTTGCCCATTGAGCCATAGACCCTCCCCTAAAGGAATCTCCTTGTCCTGTGTGGACAAGCCAACCCAGCTGCAAATAATTGTTGTAGTGCAATAAACACTCACCATATCCAGCTATGTGTGAATGTACTCCAGGGCCAGTAGTTCGGCATAGTGAGACCACCAGCTTTTCAGGTGGCAGATATAGGGGTAACATTACAGTGCAGCAAACTGTCCGTTATTTTGTTTTTATGACTGGGGCTTAGTGCCATTTGGATTTTCTACCTCGGTACCAAAATGCCCTGGGCTGCCTCAACTGTTATCCCAGGTTGGGGGAGGGGGGAGGTGTCGATTAGTGAATCTCTTCTGGGAAGGAACATGCCATTCTCAAAGGTGGGCCAGAATTAATCCGTTTCAGGGAAAAGTCCTGCAGCTCTTGCGTAGCTCTTTCTCCTCTGGGGATTTCGAAATGCTTACCAGAGGTGGACCAAGAGAAGAAAGGATATGTTGAAAGAAGGCGGGACCACAGCTGGGAAAAGACCTGGGGGTAGGTCTTACTTGACTAACCACAGGGCTGTCTCCACAGAAGTTTTGTTGCTCTAGAGTAGTTCAGGGTCTTGCTTGCTTCCCACTCCCATCCTACTTCCCGTGAAAGCAGAAGTCCTTTGCTTGTGCCACAAAGTGGTCCGGCCACTATATGCTTTCTCTGGTTTTTTTGTTTGTAAGCACAACATAGTGATTTAAGGCTGTTTTTAAAAGTAACAGGATGAAGATATAACATTTGTAGAGCGGAGTGCCCCCAATGTGTTCAGTGCAAACAGATGAATGTGCCTTTACCTCTCCAGGCAAAGCTGGTGGCACACAGTACTGATTGGCTACTGTCTGTGATGTTGCCAAAAGAACTCCAGTCTTTGAAGCAGTTGTGCACCTTTTAAAAACAAGTTTCAGTGTATATTTATACATCTAAGATGAGGGATGAACATATAACCAGATGTGTGTCTGTCCTCATGTGCTTCCTTAAAAAATAATGCTGACAGCCAATGTTCCCTCTAAGCTGTGGAGTCTTGAGAGCAAAAATTCTACTGTGTGAGCTACTGGCATTAAAGTTGTGAGTGAGCAATTTGGCTACTGCATAACTTAGTTTGCTCTGGAGCCATCCCTTCCTGAGCTAAGACAAAAATCTGTGAGCTGGAGGCTAAAAAACTGTGAGCTAGCTCACACTAACTCAGCTTAGAGGGAACACTGCTGACAGCCCATCTGAAGTGGGATGTGGGTAAAGGCCAAGGACTGACACAGCATTTCACTTAATAGAGCCTGTGTCTATAGTACAGATTACAAAGTTGAGAAGAAGGCAGATTTACCATGTGGCTGAAAAATCTGTTGGGACTTCAATCAGATCAGTCTGTGCCCTGGAGGGTGCGTTGTCTGAAGGACAGACAGACATGGCAAAGTCTGCCAAAAGGTAGATTGTGCACCTGCGCAAGCACAAGCCAGATAGGGGCTATACAGGAAATGGACACAGGATTTAACCATGAACCCCAGCTCAGTCCCACTAATCAAAACTGGGCTCCCTGGACTTTTATTACTATTTTAAAGGGTGAAAGACAGATTTTTAAAAGGATATTTTTTCTGCCTCCATAATTCTAATAGCAGTGTGTAGCAACACCAAGTAGCAGCTGAAGAGTTGACTCCCCTCTCCCTTCCCATGTGCTGCCTCATCTGAATAGGAGCTGTTAGCATGTGCTATCTACCTACTACAGATGGATGAAGGTCCATGATCATCATGTCTGTTTTACTCCTAGGTGCCCCTGTGTGTGTTGCACAAGGCAACCTTTTTAACTCTAAGGAAGGAGCTGTGCTCTCACCTCTGGAGGTTTCAAAACACTGACTAGAGGTGGGCCAAAAGAAGAAAGGATATGTTGAAAGGGGCTGTCTCCTGAACAGGAAAGGGGAACCCCAAGCAAGGCCAATGTTCCAATTGCTAGGACTCTAATGAAAGCAATCAGTTTCTGTGCACAGCTGTAAAACCAGGATGGCAGGAATCATAGAATCACAGAGCTGGAAGGAGCCATCTAGTCCAATCCCCTGCTCAATGCAGGATCAGCCTAAAGCATCCCTCCACTGCTTTAAAGACTACCAGTGTGGGGGAGCCCACCACCTCCTTAGGCAGCTGATTCCACTGCTACACAACTCTTACTGTAAATTCCCCCGCCCTAATATCTGGCTGGTACCTTCCTGCCCTTAATTTAAACCCATTATTGCGAGTCCTATCCTCTGCTGCCAACAGGAACAGCTCCCTGCCGCCACCCCCCCTTATATAGGGGGTGGTGTCCCTGCCCTCCTCTAAGTGACAGCCCTTCAGATACTTAAAGAGAGCAATCATGTTCCCCCTCAACCTCCTCTTCTCCAGAATAAACATTCCCAAGTCCCTCAGCCTTTCCTCATAAGGCTTGGTTCTTGTGACAGCAGCCTGCCAAATAGTCAGTACTGGGTCAGGATTATGGAGTCAGGACAAGGTTGCCAACTCTGGGTTGGGAAATTCCTGGAGATACTGGGAGGGGGGGTAGAGGCTGAAGACGGCGGGGTTTGGGGAGGGACCTCAGCAGGATATAATGCCATAGAGTCCACCTCCAAAGCAGCCATTTTCTCCAGGAGAACTGACCTTCGTAGTCTGTAGATCAGTTGTAACTGGAGCAGGAGGAGGGGGAGTCTTGGAGCAGCTTACAATCACCTCCTCTTTCTCTCCTCACAACAGACACCCTGTGAAGTAGGTGGGGCTGAGAGAGCTTTGAGAGAACAGCTCAGAGAGAACTGTGACTGACCCAAGGTCACCCAGCTGGCTGCATGTGGAGGAGTAGAGAAACCCGGTTCTCCAAATTACAGTTTGCCACTCTTAACCACTACATGAGATCTCCAGGCCCCACGTGGAGGGTGGCAAAGCTATGTTAGGGGAAGATTGGCTTAACCCTTTCCACCCCCACCATTTTGCTGATGTAAATTGCCCCCTTCTGAAGCTGTCAGCTCCGTGAAGCATCTCCAAGAACCCCTTTAGTCCCACCAGAAACTTTGCCTGTGATTCCATTTACATACTAGTTATTCTAGTGTGCTGCCCACCCTTCCAATTCACTGTAACTTAAACATTTCATTTCCTTTTTAAAAGAGCCAGGGGTCATTTCGTAGAAAAAGAGGTGCAGGAGCTAATTAGCACGACTTATTTGCATATGCCACACCCCCTGACATCATCTGAAGTGTGTCAGAAGGCAACACACACCGCTCAGGCGCCACTGGACTGTTTTGGATTGCTAGCTATTGGGGGGGGGGGGATTTGCGCTCTTGCCCTGCCGTGGGA
>NW_015172553.1:2070917-2117566 GCF_001447785.1 Gekko japonicus
CCCGTTCTAGGTCTCCCCCTGAGGCTCCCTACCTTCTGGGACCTCCTCTCCGTTTCCCAGTGTTTAGCCAGCCCTGCACAGTCCCTCCACCCGCAGCTCCCATGGGGACTTTTAATCTCAACCAAACTCCCATTCTGCCTCCTGAAAGCCAGATGGTGAAAACATTGATGCCGATCACTCTGTCCAGTGGGCACTGGACTGTTTGTGGACCTTTCACGGTCAGAGGCTTCTTCTCTACCCCAAGCGTGATGGCAGCGTTGCCCATGCGTTTTGTCCCACTGAATCACATTTTAAGAGAGGGAAAAGAAACCTTTCTTTGTGCTCTTGCTGACAAAATGAAAGTAGATGTACGTGCCAAGGAAAGAGGAAACTCAAAACAACTGACGTGGCAACTTCTTCCCTGCCACTACATTGTGATCTGCCCATTGTGAGCGAATCTTGGCAGGGCAGCCGCCTGCCCACGTGATGCCTGTTGTCTCGAGAGGCAGGAAAATATTCAAATAGGCCAGTGTTCAGCCCAAAACAAATCCCGTGCTTGAAACCTGAGACAGCAGACAAAAAAGCTCAGCCAAATTCCATTCCAAAGAACCACCAGCTTTGTTTAACTAAAAGATTTAAGAAACCATTACAAACGGGTGGGGCACCAGAACGTGGCACACCTAGTAAGGAATGAGTCTCTGCCCTGCCTGGACAAACTTGTAGGCCTGGCTTACCATCGTCAGGATCCTGCCATGCTGGCCTGGCTCCCTCCCAGGCCCCCGTACAGGAGCAGCATAAAGGAGGCTGCAGGCTGATTGTGCTTCACGCAGTGTCCCACTTGCGAAGGGGGGGGTCACCGCTGCACTGCACTGCAAAGACTGCTGCTGCTGCTGCTGCGTACTTAGTTCAACCTGCATTTGGAATCAGAGAACACTGATAGACTCATATTGACTAAAGACATTTGGGTGACTTCTCCGTCGAGATTCCCCCCACTCCACCCCCCATGATCTCTCAAGGGGATTATCCATTGGCATTTCCCCCTAATGCAAAACAGCTGTGGGATGCTCTCAGCTGGGGCAGGGAACCGGGAAAGGGACAGGGTTGCTTATAATCCTTCCCCTCTGGACATTTCCCCCCACTCAGACCACTGAATCCCCCCCCCTCACAATCTGTACTCACAAAACATCTCTAGCTGCTTCTGGTTAAACATACAAAGAACAGGAAAGAATATACATGATGGACTACCATATGTAATCTGGATTGCCAAATATTCCTTGTTCTATTGGATCAGAATTCTTTGTAAGGCTGCAACCACACAAATGTTCTGATGCCTTTTTAAAAGGGTCAGGCGCAGGCTCACCAGGTCTGACTTCTTTCCCTGCAGCAAGACAGGGGACCCTGTCAGCAGCTGAGGGGAACTCATTTTTAGAGTACTGCAGGGGGGCCTGATTCGACTTGGGACCATGGCATGGGGGGAGGAGGGGCTGCGGCTTTCCCCTGCACACTCTTCCCCTGAGCCAAAATGGCCTCAAGGGCATTATTTAGCCTGTTGGAGGGGACTACACGTGCACTGAATTATGAATATGACCCCTGGGGCTATTTTGGCAGGGGGGGAAATGTGGGGGCTAAAACAGAAAACCTCCCCTTCACACTGTGGCCCTGAGCTGAGCTGGACTCCTCTGGTACTTTAAAAATGAGTTCCCCCGGTGCCATCCCAGGAGGACTCCAGTCCCCAGCTGGAGCTGGCAACTGGGTGGTGGCGGTGGTGGCGGCAGGCACGAGAGGCAGGCATGGAAATCCCAGCCGCCACCGCCACATGGACATTCTGTTGCTGCCATGGTGGCCTCTGGATCGGCATAGGCCATGAACACACAACAAGGAATCATCCTCATGTGGAAGTGACCTTAGTTGAAAACTCACTCTTTTGCTTTTTTTACAGAAAATGCAGTGGGTTTTAACTTTGCATCTGCCCCATTCTGCAATGGTCGAAAACAAACAGGGCACAAAAGCGGTTGAAAGAGAAGAACCTACCCTTGTCTTTGCTGGGGCCTGAAATGATGGTATTCTGAGGTTTGATTTCCTCTGACAGAACATAATATCCACCTGGGATTGGACAGATGAAACTCTAAGATTTTGAATTTGACACCATTGCCCAAAATGAGGCCCACTGCACCTTACCACCAGAGCTACTAGGAGAAAAGATCCTGATGATAGATTTTGCATCATTAGCATTTCATATCCACTTTTGACCTCAGAGAAGGTAAACTGAAGACTTTCCATATGGCTGAGGGTTCATACTGGGAGAGGAGGGTGAGCTTAGGACACAGGAGGGAAGATGGAATCAAGAAGGGAGCTGAAAATAAGACCTGCTGCCCTGTAGCCCCAAGGCCAAGTCGGCTGTCCTGTCCTGCCTCTATTCTCGCTCACTCGGAGTTTCCTCAGGCAAAATACCAATGAGTCAGGCAGCTCGAGAGTCAAAAACAAAAACACACTCCTGACAAAGCACACGGTGCAATGTTTGTAAAACTGAGGCAACCTCCTGGGGTGAGTCAAGACCTTTCCTGCCTTGCAGCAACGTGCAGAAACACACATCATCTTGGGGTATGAAGGGGCAAAAGAAAACAACCCAAATCAGGCACAGGGCAGATGTTGATCAAGAAAGTGTATGAGGCACACATTTGAATCAGACAGAAGCTACACCTTCTAAAATATTGTTGAAAGACAACACCTGGGGAAAGGGTTTTCTTTTGAGCCAGTTTACAGGCACAAGTAGTCATTTTTTAAAACATCAGTTACAACTCTGCATCCCTTGCTCGAGGGCCTACCACGAGGCAAATTGAAGCAGCTGCCTCAAGGAGTTCTATCTATCTATCAAGTACTGCTCATACGGCTATTGCCTTAAGCAGAAGTTAGAACCAAAAATTATTTTAAAAGACGTTACTCAGTATTATTTCTTGTTTGATTGTTGCGCCTATGAATTTTGCCACTGAGAGGGTGAGACAATCATTTGTATCCGATGGTAGCCATGACACCTGGGCTCACACATTTAGCAATTCCGTATTTTAAGTAAGGGGGTGACTAAATGAGCCCTCATTGAATATAGTGCACTTCATAATCATATGTTCGATGGTTTTGATTTTATCATATGAGCATCTACATGTTCTATTAGAGTATGATACTCTATTATATCTGCCCTTCAAAGCGACTGAGGGAAGAATGTTCATTCTTGTCAAAGTAAAAGCTCTTCTTAGTTTTGGGACTGTCCATTGATAAAAGCATTTCAGCAGTTGCATTGGGAGAGCAATTCCCAAATGGAGTGTCGAACATACCCTCAAGGAGTTAAAGGGCCATGACAAGGGAGACAGACAGATGACCCATAAGGCACAATCCAGTGGGAAGTTCTTTTGCCTGCTCTTGCAGAGCTCCTGCTGATTTCAAAGGGTTTGCACAGGAGAACTTCCCAAAGCCCCAAACTGATCACTAGGAATGAGGTGTGCTGCTTGGATTTTTCAAGTGCCAAAGGTAGGAGGTGATTCTGAACTGAGCCCTGCCCTTAGAAATCCCACTGGATTCCTCATCACATGCACACCCTCTTTTTCATAGCAATAAAACCTCATCTCCCCCCACCTTCTGACAGGGCTGAGTGATATGTGGTTGGGCTGGGTTTCTTGAGGACAAAGAATGACATGACACGTTTGAGTCAGCGTCATGATCCAAAATACACATACAAGAGTTCAGAAGTGCACTTCTCTTTCTTCCTCTAGATGATGCTAAACTGATGAGTGTGGCACAGAATAAGACCCAAGATAATGTGGGGCCCTCTCATGTGACTGGCGGGACGCTTGCTGTATCTGAAGCTGTGGAGAAAGAAACCTTTTTGCTTCCTCTACCCTAATATCAGAAATTCAGGATCATCAAACGAGGTTGATTGGTAGCAGATTCCTGATGGACCAGAGAAAGCTTCACATGTCAAGTAAATTAATTGCTACAGAAAGTGGTAATGGTCACTAGATGATCTCTAGGCCAGCAGCGGGCAGTATTTTTCACCTAAGGGCTAATCCACACATCACAACATCCTAATGAAAGCCAGTTTGGTGTAGTGGTTAAGTGCGCGGACTCTAATCTGGGAGAACCAGGTTTGATACCCCACTCCTCCACTTGCAGCTGCTGGATGACCTTGGGCAAGCCATAGTTCTGGCACAGCTGTTCTTGAAAAAGAGCAGTTTCTGTCAGAGCTCTCTCAGCCCTACCTACCTCACAGGATGTCTGTTGTGGGGAGGGGAAGGGAAAGGAGTTTGTAAGCCACTCTGAGACTCCCTTGGGTAGTGAAGGGTGGGGTATAAATCCAATCTCTTCCTCTCTTCTCCTTCGGATGTCCTCCCATGAGGGCTTCTGATCAGATGTATGCTGGGTGTTCTGGGTTTAGGACTCAAGTCCCTGGTACAGGGAGATCCAATTAGGATTAAGACTGTAGAACATGGGGGAAATGAGGCTTAAGCTCCCACCCATGCCATTTTCCAGACCTAGAATAGTCCCAGGAAGCCTCTGTTTGCCCCATTGGGGCAAACTTGTAGCCATTACTACGGGCAAGGTTCCTCAATGTGGCAAAGGACAGGTCTTTGACCTGTTTCAGATCAGGAAAATGGTGGCAGGGGGGGATTTAAGCCCCCTATCTCCATGCATCACAATCCTGGTTGAAATTTGGGCCTATGCACACCTGGAAATCACAGAACTCCTGGAAGACATCTGATCAAAAGTCCTCAAGGGTTCTGTAAATGCATAAACATCTGGTTCTCCACCCACGTTTGAGGGCCATGAGTTAGATGCCAGCTTTTCCTGCTTCCAGAGTGGGCATCCAACTCAGAATCTTGAAAACAGGACAGAGATCCAGATGTGGCCCTGTCTACCATTTAGGGTTACCAGCCTCCAGGTGGGGCCTGGAGATCTCCCACTTTTACAACTGATATCCAGCTGACAGAGATTAGCAACCCTGGAGAAAATGGCTGCTTTGAAGGGTGGACTCTATGGCACTGTACCATGCTGAGGCCCCTCCCCTTCCCAAGCCCCGCCCTCTCCTGGATCCTCTCCCAAGGTCTCCAAGTATTTTCCAACCCAGACCTGGCAACCCTCCTACCATTCTGCTCCTCAAGACCCTAGATCTGTTAAAAAATACTTCATGTGCATTGCACCATTGTGGTCTTGTAGGCTGATGTTCCTGAGCAATTGTTAACTTGCTCAAGGGACAGATGAAAAAGCTCCCACAGAGTGGGCATGGGTCTGGGTCTATCAATGGCTATTCATCATGACAGTTTCATGCAACTCCCATGTGCCTCTCAGTACCAGAAACCTGGAACAAAGAAGAGACCACTGCCTTCACATCTTGCTTGTACAGAAAAAGGCAGATTCAGATCTATCTTTCCCTTGGCTAATGATACTGCCCTGCTCTACTGCACATTAGAATAGCTGACCCAGCTATCCAGATCTTCTTCCAAGATGTGGGGTGCAGCCTCTGCAATATGATGGAGGCTTGACCTTGTTTATAGGAGGCTGCTCATTACAGTCTAATGAGGAATTTATGGGCAGGTATTTGCAGACGTAGGGGAGGGGAGGAGTCCTTCTTGCCTCATATCCAGTTAGACGCTTGCCCTCCTTTTGTTACAGCAACTGCCGCCGGGGTCTGACCCAGTGCCTTTATTAACAACGCAGGCTGAAAGAGGTTTGGTGGTTAAGAGTTTTGTGTGGGAGGGACAGGGATCTCTAATAGAGAACACGCGGAATTCCTGCCGACCTAGAATCTCCAGGATTCCATGGGGAAAGAAGCTGTTTGACTGGTAAACCACTTGAAACTTCATTTATTTACTTCGAATGTTTCCATGTTGCCTTTTCAGAGTCCCACTTGAGGCGATAAGACAATTAAAAACCACAGTATTAAAACACAAGCCATTAGACACAAGCAGCACAAAAACAATCCATAAAGCAGAAGCAGACCATGAAAAAGCTGATAAGATAAAAAAGCTGATAAGATAAAAATTGCTGCCACCAGGAGCTGGAGCCAACCACATAATGTCCGGGAGTGAAGTTATGCATAACTCTAACAGTAACTCTTCAACATTTCAGGCAGAAGTTCTGTTTAATAGGATGCATTATAAAATGAATGTGTTGTTAATAAATGTTTTCTTCCTTCAGTAGTGGAGTGAAGATCCTTGTGCTGTGAGCTGCTGCCAAAACAACTTTAAAAAATCTGTACAGCCAATCAGATTTCCAGTGGCCAATCAGGAGCCCAGCTGGGCAAAATCCTCATCTGATCCTGCCGACTTTCTAAAAATACTTGGCAGGAGGAAAGGTTTTGGTGGGCACCATGGTGCCTATGTGTAGCACTTTCGGGACTTCTATATTGCTTTGCATCCATTGGCAATATGTTAATTTGATTAATAAAGTTACCTAACAAACCTGATTATACCAATCTTTTTATAGAGAGCGCTTGTTTTTCTTCTAATATCCTTCAATAGTCATCTTAGCAACTGTAAACAAAGTTGAAACTAACTTGATATCTGAAGAAACTATAAATCCATTTTAAGTATCCTCATAAGATTATCTTAAGAGCCAGTAGTATATTACTACGTAACATATCATTAATAAACTGAACCACATTCGGTCAAAATAGCTTGAATTTTGGACATGCCCCAAACCCATGTATCCCAGCCAGTTCTTTATGGTTTTTATCTTTGGACTTTTTAACATTGTGTACAATTCTGAATGTTTGACAGGAAACTATTTATAAATACTGTAAAAAAACACATACATGAACACCTCAGGAGACTCCAGAGCCAACTATACAAATAATACAAGTAGTTTGTAGGCATTTATTTTGCCATTACGGGAATAATAGCGAATTTTGTCAGAGAGAATTGTGAAGACAGGCAAACAAAGGAAGATCTGCAAATGAAAATTAGATACTAATGGGGAAGGCAAACTCATAGTGAGTAGATCTCTGGGCATGATAGTCAAATGGAGCCTCCTTGTTCAGAGGAAAGATATCTCAGGCTAGGGACAAACTAGTGACGAAAGCCGTCATCACCACACGTGCTTCCCAGAGGCTGAGCAGAGGTGGAAACAGGATGCTAAAGAGACACCAAGTCTGACCCAGCAGGGCTCTTCTTATTGGTTTGGTACCACAGCCATGATGCCACCAGCCTATGCCTCGCCCATTTGCATAAACCTCTGCCCCACCCTCACAGGACGGGCACAGCCAATCCACGCATGCCAATCCTCCCTTGGTCTCAACGTCATTGATGGGCTGATGTGGTAGGAGGGACATCGGTTGGGATTTATAAATAAAGGCAGGAAACCATAACTCTATTTATATATCATTATCCTTTGGAGAGGAAACACCTTCGTGAGTCACTGCTGGCTCAGCACCTCATGAGTTCTTCTCTTGGAAAGGAAAACAGAAAGAGATGGAATCTCACCCCGGGCTACAGCTTGCCAAACCAGTCATCCCAGCCTCCCTCCCTCCCCTTCCTACAAATACTGAGACTATCTCAGGTGAAGAAGAGAGGTGTGGGATGCTAGACGCAGGTGGCACCCAAAGGGAATTTCCAAGGACCCTCTGAACGCCAGCCTATCTCCCCTCTACATCCATGGCTCTTCTTATTGAGGCAGAACCGCCCAGTGGATCCGGGAAGCCATTTATATGTACATAAAAAAGCTTACAACCCGCCTCCCAAGCACACAGCTCCTGAGGCAGCTGTTGAGAAACTGCCACCTAACAAAGCAAATAAAACAGATTAAAAACCTAATTTCATAAAACAGCAATTAAAATGAGACAACAAAAGCTAGCAAACTCTTGACTGACAAACCAGCAGACTCCTACAGGTATGATATCACAGATGTTCTAACCAGAGATAAAGGAGAAAAGAGGGGAAGTCTTCTAATCACACAGGTAACATAATGCTTGTGTGAACATAAACATGGCAACCTAGCACCTAAAGCTAGAGAAAATGGATACCAAGAGGCAATGCTCCCTCTAAGCTGTGGAGACTTGTGAGCAAAAAAATCTACTTTGTGAGCTACTGGCATTAAAGTTGTGAGTGAGTGATTTGGCCTACTGCATCAATTAGTTTGCTCTGGAGCCAGCCTTCTTGAGCTAAAACAAAAGTGTGTGAGCCAGAGGCTAAAAACCTGTGAGCTAGCTCACACAAACTCAGCTTAGAGGGAACACTGCCAAGAGGACTGCAGCAGGGCAGGAGTTCCATAATCAAGGGACCACTGTGAAGAAGACCCTCTCTTTAACTGCCACCTCTGAAGGTGAAGGTAGAACATCAGTGTGGAAGGCCCTGGGTGCGAGATAGGCACAACTGGCTCCTTGGGCAAGGATTTCCCATATGGCCTCATGCACATTTCTTCTTCATATAACACACAGGGGGCAGTGGCTTCAGCAGACAGATGGCATGTTTTGCAAGCCTGGTCCTGATGGAAGCTGTTGCCCAATAGTAGCCATTTTGCTAGGCCTTTTCTGTTTGAGACCCTATGGTTGAGAGAGGTATGTAAGGAACATGGAGGTACCACTGCAAGGATTGTGGGACAATCCACAGGAGAGGGTGAACAAAAGGAAACACAGAGCTGAGAGGCAGTGGAAGGGAAATTTAACTCCTAGCACCAATGGTAAGACCACAAAGGGGTGAACTACGGCACCAACCAGTCTTTTACAAATCTGATTTGACAAGTCATATTCTATCCAGTAACCAGCTCTGGGGTGTCAAAAGCCAATAAACTGCAGGCTCCCTCCAGGCTCTGCGCCAAACCTGTCTTGGCCCCGCATCTCCTGGCTCTTCCCACCCAGAGGACCAGTGTCTGTGAAACCAGGACTGGTAACCCTCCAGGTACAGGTAGGAGGCAGGCCTGGAGATGCAGCGGGGAGGGAGGACTGAGGTCAGAAAGCTGCACAGAGCAGCCCAGAAACACCAGCCAGTGGCAGCAGCAGTGGGGCACCGAAGTGTTGTGGGGGTGAGGCAGAGGTCATTTCGGGGGGGGGAACGCGGGGGATCGCAGTTCCCCTGGGTGAGGCCCCACCCCTGCCTGCCTGGGGCCAGGGAGGGCCTTCGCGGGGCTTCCTTGCACTCCTGCCGGCCTTGCAGGTCCACCGCTGGACCCCTCATGGGGCTCAGCAGTGGAGCTGCAAGGCCGGCAGCGGTGGCCGGGACCGTTGGGGGCGGGGTGTGTGGCCTTATGACACACTTCCGGTGATGTCAGGGGGTGTGGCATATGCTAATGAGTTATGCTAATGAGTCCCCCTAGCTCTTTTTCTACGAAATGACCCCTGGGGTGAGGCAAGGAGGCCGGTCAAGGCAGAGCAGAGGGCAGTGGGTTGCATGGGAAGGAGTACTGAGCAGCACCTCCTGCCTTCAAAGTTTTCGCTGGTCCCCATAATGAGAAGATGCAATGACAGCCTGGACTTTCCAAGCAGGGAGAAGAACAGCTTCTCTCTATTTGGCATGAGTTCAAGCGGCTGGTTTGTGCACATAACAATCGCCTGTCCTTCATTTCCTGCTGCGGAGACACATGGCTTGTGCTGCTAAGGAAACACGATCCCCATTTAGACTATGCCCGATCCTTGGTTTTGAAACTCAACTGTGACGCCCTGAAATGCTGCCATAAATAGACATCAGACCTGCCCGAGTCTGAAAGCACGGGACAGATCCAGCCTCTTTCTGCTCCCTTCCTATCTGTGCAATAAGCAGTTTCTGGACCTTCACACTTGATCTGAGACAGGAGTCGGACTTAAATATAGTTGAATGCATCAGAATGAGACAGGACTCCCCCACTACCCCCTTGCAAGCTTCCAGGAAAGGACAATGCCTCTGAACATGAGCAGAGTGCCTTTCCCACTATTCAGTAAGCACAGTCAGTTTGTACCAGAACAGTGTAAGGTAACAGGATCATCTAGGAAGGATTTAGTCAAAGGCACCTCTTGTCCACTGTCCTGAGCGTGGTGATAACTTTTCACTCAGCAGTTTCCTGTTCTAGTCTGTTTCTGAAGTTCCTTTGTAATAAAACCGCTACTTTGAGGTCCTCCACTGAATGTCCTGGAAGGCTGAAGTGTTCTCCTACATGTTTCTCAGTCTTGTGATTCTTGATGTCAGATTTGTGTCCATTTATCCTTTGATGCAAGGTTTGACCTGTTTGCCCTATGTAAAGAACTGGAGTACATTGTTGGCATTTAATGGCATGCACAGTGTTAGAAGATGAGCAAGTGAATGAGCTTGAGATGGCGTAGTTGATGTTTTTCGGTCCAGTGATTGTGTTGTCTAGGTGTATGTGGCACCCTAGTTCTGGGGTTATAGCCAGGAAAAGTTGGTGCTCCCAGGACTCAGGGCTGTTGAAGCATTGACAAACAAAGCCTGGGTATGTGGCAGGGACCCCTGCCTCAGGTGACCTACACAAAGGTGCTTTTAGCCAATGGGCAACAGGGACAAGTGTCCTGGGCGGGCCCTGTGCTTGGGGGTGGGGGTCTGCCTATAGCTCTGCCCTCCCCAAAGAAAAAGGAAAGGAGCAGGGTCATCTGGGGCTCAAACAACTAGCTTTTGCCAGCAGCAGCGGCTTCTGCCCCCCTGGCACAGGGAGAGAGCCACCCCTTGCTTGGCCCCAGCAAGAGGTCGGCAGGTGGGGTGGCAGTCGTGCTGCGGTCCCATTCTGGACTTCTGCCCAGGGCTCCAGAATCACGAAGACCACTCCTGAACGTACACAAAGGCTTTTTGTTGTAGTTTGGGTGGCTAACGGCAGTGTTTTTCCTCCACTTGTTCCTTCCCGTTTCCTCATGGTTTCTCCATGCTTTCTCAAACCACCTTTGTTTCCCGCACTGATGCCACCAAAGTGCCTTTGCCTTCTGTAAGGAAGGTCTGCTGTGCTTCAAAAGGGTCTACCCGCTTTGACACCATTTCCCTCTCATGGGCACCATTTCCCCTGTGGTGAAATATAATAGGGAACCAGCGAAGGAAACCACACAGTACGGAAGCGTGGTTGTCGCCACACTTCAGCAGCGCCAGAGAAGCCACAGGAAAGCATCGCTGTTTACAAGTCACCTCGGTGGCACGTGTATCCCGATCATCCATGCAACCGAAACCACCTCAGCATCCATCCCGCTCAGCTGTGGTGCTCCACATTCCCTGATGTTATTGCACAAGCAGAGATGGTAACTGAGATAGCAAAGAGAGGTGCCAGAGCAATCATAATGGCAGAGGAAGGGGAAGAGACTCGGCAGAGGATTGTCATAAACACTGGTCCCCGCCCTGAGTGAGGCCAAGAGAAGGGACAGCAGAAAGAATCTGGCGGGTTTCGGACAGACTCCAGCTGGTCAGATGCAAAGCAAAGGCAGGCGTGGGCAGATGGACAGCAGCGCCAGAATGAAAGATGGACCCTCTTCATACAGTCTGACATTAAATGGTTTAACTAGTCAGACCAATGAAGTATTGGGCCGATTGGCAACCCGAGTCCTATGCAGGCGGCCGCCTACCAAGGAACGAGGTAGTAGGGGCCCTTCATTGAAAAAAACACTCTTTGTGCCTCGTGCCAACTCACAGCAGCAATATTCATAAACCCAAGAGAACAACACATCAAGCCACCCTGTAGCTAGGTTGCCAAGTCCCACCGACCACTGGGGGGAGGTAGGGTTGCCAGCTCCAGGTTGGGAAAAGCCTTGAAATTTTTTTTTTTGGGGGGGGGGAGCCTGGGAAGGACCGGGACCTCAGTGTGGTACAATGTCCTAGAGCCCACCCTCCAAAGCATCAACTTTCTCCAGGGGAACTGATCCCTGTAGTTTGGAGATGAGATGGAATTCCAGAGGATCCCCAGGCCCCACCTGGAGGCTGGCATCCCTACATATGTTACTCCTGAATGGATTGTGGGCTGTCTCCTTGCCTAGTGGGGCAACCATTAGTCCTGTATCCACCCACAGAAAAGGGAACAGAAAGTGAAAAGGATTTCTTGGTTCTTTGGCCTGGATGAGTGTGTGTGTGTACCCGTGTGTGCTACAGAGAGGGAGATAAGCATAGTTGAGTTGTTGAACAGAAACTGAGGGTGGAGATGCTACAATTGCCATGCCACATACGCAGAGAGAGAGAGAGAGAGAGAGAGCGCGCTATGCAATCATGAATGGCAGGGACTGGTGGAATATATGGGGGGGGGTCCCCCCTCCTTGAAGATACTAGAACTCAGAGTCCCAGAAGGTTCAAGACCTACCAACCAGAAGTCAGTTTTGACACAACACAAAGGTTCAGGGATAGAACCAACTGCCTCAAAATGGAGGTAACGGTGACTTTTAAAACCGATTAGGCAAGATCATGAAGGATAGATCTGCCAGTGTCTACAGATCCTTCATATTCAGAGACCATCTACCTCTGAGTATTAGCAAATGGTGAGGACAAGAGTCAGGCAATAGCTTCATATGCTGATGCAACAAGGAGTTCTCTGACATCATAAGGACTCACACGTAAGCCATCATGCCCTACAACCAGCTTTACAGATGCACAGAGTGTATTTTCTCTCTCTCTCACACAGATGTGGGTACAGATGGAAAATGACCATCGAATGTTGTGGGCACAATCTAGTCTCCCAGGGCCAGTGCGATCAGGAGTGACCCATGAGCTTTTGCTGTATCCCCAACCCAAGCATTATCCATGGCCACAATGCACAAGCCCCATCGCAAAGAACAGGAGCTTCACAAGAAACCCTTGGCATAGGCTGCCTCTGGGTTTGGAGATCTCCCCTGGCAGCTCTGGAAGAACTGGAGGTGAGTCACAGGTGTGTTGCAATGGGTGTTTGCATATCTTTTTAAAGGTGTGCCCGCCCCAGAAAATCTCCATTGTATCATGTTTGCTTAAAAGAGCAAACCCCTGACGTTGCTCATTGTCTGGCCAGAGCTGCGTCTGGTGAGGGCTGAGGTTCACCTGAGGCCAAAGTGCTAGGAAGGACAGGCTATTATAAGCCAAGAAACTGAAGTGTAGGACTGGACAAAATGTTCAGCCCCAGCCATGGACCCCTGCCAGACTGCAGTGTAATTCTCTGACGCCATTTTGTCAAGACAGGAGGCACTGCCAGGTCCCAAGTGCTGTGGGATCCCTTGAAAGCAGCCGAAGTCTGTTAGAAAAAACACATATTAGAATATATATTCTAATATGTATAAAATACTGTTGAAATGGTTTACGGAGGATGAATCTGTAAAAGAGCAAATGATAAAATGGGTAGTTAATATGAACAAGGAGATAACTATAGAAACATGGGAATATTTGTGGAAAAATTCTATGAAACTATCTGTATGTACTAATGTAAAAGAAAATTGTTACAAAATGATGTATAGATGGTACATGACACCTAAGAAAATAGCGAATATGAACCAGAATATGTCTAGCAAATGTTGGAAGTGTAAAAAACATGAGGGCTCATTTTATCACATGTGGTGGACATGTGATAAAGCTAGGGACTTTTGGACAAAGGTCCACAACGAAATGCAAAAGATTCTAAAATGTTCTTTTAAAAAATCGCCTGAAATTCTGCTCTTAGGTTTAAAAATGGAAGAACTGAATGTAACAAAAAAGACACTGTTCTGGTATTTGATAACAACGGTAAGAATGATATATGCTCAATATTGGAAGCAAGAAAAAATACCAGATCTGGAAGAATGGATACAAAAAGTTCTGTTCATGGCTGAGATGGACAAAATAACCAAAAAGTTGAACAATAAAGAGGACCAAGAATTTTTTGAAGAATGGAAGGACTTTAAGATATATTTAGAAAAGAACTGGGACGTGAGACAAAATTTACTATGTTTAGAACAATATTAAGTACTTGATGTTATCCTGAGTTTATCTATGTGGGACATGAGGGAAGTGCATTGCGGGAAGCCTTTCGGGGGAGGGAGGGAGGGAAAAGGGAATATTCAACCAATTGATAAAAAGATGTAAAATGTGATAATAATGGAAAATAAAAAGTCTTTTGACCCCCCAAAAAAGAAAGCAGCCGAAGTCTGGAGAAAAGCAAATGCAGGGTGGTATTTTCTAACAGCCCAGTCCCATAAGCCTGTGCACTGAGGCAGCAGTTGAGGGGCTCAGCACCAGCATGAGGAGCAGCCCATTCTTCAGAACTAACCCAAGGCCGAGTCAAGTGCACATGATGGCACCTGAGAGCTGTGTAGGGTTGCCAGGTCAGAAATACCTGGAGATGTTAGGGGTGGTGCCTGGAGAGAATGGGGTTGGAGGAGGGGAGGGACCTCAGCAGGGCATGATGCCATAGACTCCACCCTCCAAAGCAGCCATTTTCTCCAGGGGAACTGAATCTTGGTCACCTGGAGTAAAGCTATAATAGCAGGAGATCTCCAGGTACTACCTGGAGGTTGGCAAACCTTGAGCTGTGCACCACACAATGTTGTGGAGAATGATAGGGATCAAGTAGCCTCCCCCCCCCCCTTGCCTGGAAGGTCCATAGCAAGAGTGGTGGTGGAGGGGCACAGTTTGTGAGCAGAATGTCCCAGGTCCAGTCTTAGTTTAGAAAAGGATCTTAAACAGCAGGGACTTCTGCCTAAGAACATAGAAGGCTGTTGCCAGTAAGACAAGACTGGGACTGGGGCATGGGAGAGGTGTTTGTTCTGGCAAAAGGCTGCCTCATATATATATCTCTATATATACTGAAAAATCTACATTCAGCATAAGGTCATCTCAAGAGTTGACCAAGCAGCGGGCAGTCCTATAAATTGTCCATTCAAAACTGGCAGAAGTGAGGGAGTTCACGAAACGAAGAACTGTCCGTTGCCTCACTCTTGCTGAGGAGATTGAGGCAATGTGGTAACATCCCGTTTTCCCCCTCCCCCATTTCCTGATAACCCTGGGAAAGACAGCCGTTTACGTGATCAGATCTGCCAGCTGATTCATATCTGAGTCACTCCATCTCTGAAGGCATCTCAGTCACCTACCAGTCATTTGGGGACTCAAGGGAGGGAGCATTGTTCCCTGCGGGATCAGGGAACGCAGTTCTTAACTTCTGTCCACAGTTCTTGCTATTGAAGGCTTTACCAGCACCTGGAATTGTTTACATAGAATGGTTATTGCCATTGCTTGAATGGTTATTGCCACGACTGGCACATGTCGGGCCAGGCAATTGCAACGACCCTGGCTCCCTAAGTTAGAGGTGGTACATATTGACTCCACCCTTCCAGATTACCCTGGGACAGTACAAAGGATTCCGTGTGCATGTGTGGGCGTTATATGTGGTCAATGCACTGGCCATGCTTTTTTTTTTTTTTGCTGTCGAGTCACAGCTCTTATGGCCAATGTTCCCTCTAAGCTGTGAAGTCTTGTGAGCAAAAATTTCTACTTTGTGAGCGACTGGCATTAAAGTTGTGAGTGAGTGATTTGGCTGTTGCCTCAATTAGTTTGCTCTGGAGCCCTCCTTCGTGAGCGGAGACAAGAAATGTGTGAGCTGGAGGCTAAAAAACAATGAGTGAGCTCACACTAACTCAGCTTAGAGGGAACATTGCTTATGGCAGCCCTGCGGGGTTTTCAAGGGAAGAGAGGTTTCAGAGGTGGTTTGCCATGGCCTGCCTTTGCATCACAACCCTGCCTTTGCATCACAACCCTGGCGTCCCTTCCAAATGCTGACCAGGGCCGACCCAGTTTAGCTTCCAAGATGTGACGAGATTGGGCTAGCCTGGACTATCCAGGCCAGGGCTACCGTTCCTCTGTCCCGAGACTGTTATGGGCTCTTGTAGACCAAGATTCCCAACAGCTGCTCAAAAGCTGTTCCTGGTCCTGAATCTTCGTCAGCAGTCTTTACACAGCACATTTGAATGTTCAAATTAGTTTGTACAGCACATTTTCAAAGATCTGCTGCGCTGCCTGTGAGAATGCCACTACTCTCCAGTCCTAATAGTTATTGAGAAAATGAATGGATGGAGAAAGAGGGGATTGCCACTTCTTGGAAATCAGACTGTGGACTAGCAAAGAGCAGGTCTGGTTTCAGAGGCTGGGGGTGCCTGACCATTCATGCAGTCCCTCGTTACACCCCTCTCATCAGCAGGGCAGCTGAGCCTGGCAGTTGCTTGCTACCCTAGGGGCTCTACGTCCTTTGTGGTACCCTCAGCTCTGATGTCTGCCTCAAGCGAGGAGGCAAGCGTGCCAGTGGCCTGCCATGGCAGGCAGCAAGTGAATGGCTTGTGGTGGCACTAGAACCACCTCTTCTCCAATTCCTGCAGGCTGCTGCTGCTGTAGCTGTTTCCATCTGCCATCCTACCCAAACTGGCTCTCCTCGGGACACCAGTGAATCCCACAGCTGTGTTCTCTAGGTAAAGGTTAGCTCAATTTTTTAAAAACTTTAAAGTTCAATGGAAAATTAGCTGTGCTTGAGTCAGAAGAAGAAGAAGAGATTGGATTTATACCCCGCCCTTCACTAGGAGTCTCAGAGCGGCTTACAAACTCCTCTCCCTTCCCCTCCCCACAACAGACACCCTGTGAGGTGGGTGGGGCTGAGAGAACTCTGACGCAAACTGCTCTTTCAGGAACAGCTGTGCCAGAGCTTGTGACTGACCCAAGGTTACATCAGCAGGTGCAAGTGGAGGAGTGGGGAATCAAACTCGGTGTAACAGGCCGGATTAACCCCCCGGCCAGAGTAACCCCGGGGTTATTCTGGCCTAGCCTAGAACAACCCCGGAGGGGTTATTGAGGGGTTATTCTGGCCTAGGCTAGAGTAACCCCGGGTTAATCTGGCCGGCTGTAACAGGCCAGATTCACCCCCCCTGGCCAGAGTAACCCCGGGGTTACTCTGGCCTAGCTCAGAGTAACCCCTGCTGGGCCAGGCCAGAGTAACCCCGGGGGTTAGTCCAGGCGGGGGGGCACACATAGAATTTTATTACTTCAACCAGGAAAAAAACCAACAGTAAAAACATTAGACTTGATGTTCACTTAACTTAGCTGTCCATAATGTAATATAAGTCATAACATCCTGAAACTTCTACTTTGATGGCTACCAAGTACCCACAGAGATATAATTATTCAAAGCTAAACACTAATGACAACATCAAAATGATCATGCTTGTTTCCAAGATAAAGTGCATGCTCTGTTGTTGACTGCAGATTGAAGCTTGCGGGATAGGTCAACCATTCCATGGAGTGACCAGCTTTTGTGTGGATGAGGATGTCGCAACTCAGCAGATTCGCTGTGGCCATGATCTCTGCATCAGTTGCCCAGACTCCATCATGAGAGATGCCAGAAGTGCTCACATATTCACTCACATTCCGGTTCAAGTAGTCCTGTAGTTTCTCTGTCAAGTCAGTGTTCATGTGGTGGATGACTTTATTTCTAAGAAGGGAGTGGTTGTCCTCTGATCCTGTCAGGATGTAGCTGATGGCCCGGAAGTAGCAGTTCCCATCACCTTTGGTTTTATACGTACGCCGTGGATGCCCAAGCTCCCTTGTGCGTCCACAGTACACAACCTTTACAAATGAAAGGCCAAGAGTGGTGCTAAGATACTTTCTTACAGAACTTGGTAGTGGGTTGAAAGTCTTCATCTGCTGGCATCTCTGTGAGATGTTGATGTCATCATTGTCTGGTCCCTCACATGGTCTTTTGAGTGTCTTCTGCTTCAGGCTGTCATTTGCAGAGTCACTAGGATAATCATCATGGGACTTGGGTGGTGGAGAAGCCTCTTCTTTCTGGAAAAGCTTAAGGTTGCTGGTGTGGTAGGTGTTGTTCAGCATCTTGTCAGTCTTACTGTTCCTAAGTTTTACACGTTCCTTGGTCAAGGATTCCACAACTGAGTAGGGTCCAATCCAGCGTGGTTCCATCTTTGAACCCATGCGACGAACACAGCGCTGATTCTTGATGTAAACTATGGAGCCAACACTGATTTCTTTCTTGCTGTTGTGTCGACGATCAAAGCCACGCTCCTGGTATTCCTGGGCAGAGTGGATGTTGGTGCTGACGGTTGAACGGAGCTTTTTATTAATGGTTGTCAGTGTATCCTGTACATCAGGGTTAGCTTCATCTGAAAGGGGCATGGAGCCCACAATGTCAGCCTCTGATGGCTTGAGGTCCTTAGGAAACTTTGCCTTCCGTCCATACATGACCTCAAATGGAGTACACTTGGTTGAGGCATGCACAGATTTGTGATACGCAAACAGAACACCAGGGATAAATTGGTCCCAGTTGTTGCCTTGGTCATTGACAAGCTTACTAAGAGATTGTTTGAGTGTTCGATAGTTATTGGGGAAGTATCTCTCTTAGTAGGAAAATACAGCAGCCCCAGAAAGCAGGCCTGGGGGGTTAATCTGGCCTGGGGGGATTATTCTAGCCTAGCCCAGAGTAACCCCGGGTTTACTCTGGCCGGGGGGTGAATGGGGGGGGTTATTCTAGCCTAGGCCAGAGTAACCCCGGGGTTACTCTGGCCGGGGGGGTGAATCTAGCCTGTTACAGCCGGCCAGATTAACCTGGGGTTACTCTAGGCTAGGCCAGAATAACCCCTCCGGGGTTATTCTAGGCTAGGCCAGAGTAACCCCGGGGTTACTCTGGCCGGGGGGTTAATCTGGCCTGTTACACCGGTTCTCCCAGATTAGAGTCCGCGCACTTAACCACTACACCAAACTGGCTCTCTCTACACCAAACTGGCTCCCACCAAACCTCTCCCTTCCAAAGAATTTCACGATAATTGTGCAACTTGACTGTCAACTGTATAAGGATAACCTCAGCCAAGACACCACAAGCACAGTCCGAGATTTCCTGTCTCTGTCCCACCATGTTTTTATCCAGCCTTCAAAGAACTCAGGCCTGCACACAGGGTACTCCCACATCTCTTGCTTAGTCCTTGGCCACCCTGTGAGGCAGATGAGGATGAGAGAGACTGACTGGCCAAAGGCCATGCATTGAGTTTCATGGCTGAATGAGGATCCAAATGTGGGTCACTCAGACCCTGCTCTAACCAGTACACCACACCAGCATGTGCATGGGGCCTTTTGCACAGAGGCTGCTCTAGCCTCCTCTGTAACTCTTAAGTGTCTCATGGGAGATGCCCACATATGCCTAGGAAGCCAGGCACAGGATGAGTGCTGGACAGAACAGTGAGATGGGCTGGCTAACGTTTCAGTCAAGGGCAAATGCCCAGAACCAAGGAGCCCCAGCAGACAGCAAGACTTTCATCCGAGCTGGTGTAAAGCACAACATCACCAAGTGCTGGGCACTGGGCTGAGGGTTTAGACACCCTTTCCCTTAACTGAAAGGACGTCTCAATGCTCGCCAAGCTCCAGTATTCACAGGGAAAGTGTCCTTTCTGACAGAGGCGAGATCCGTCAGGTCAATAGACACTCCTCTCCTTTGAACAATGTCACTGCTGGTCCCCTGGCTGCCATGTTCTGGACATCAAGGAAGCAACTCTGGGGACAAGCAGGCAGAAGGGTTGTCGGATCAGCCTGTGTAGGTAAAAGCCTTACATCTGGGCCCATAGGGAGACTATGCTTTCACAGCCTTCCATGATATTGAAGTGAATGGCTGCCCATTTGTCCAAATATCTGTGGGCCACCAGCTCTTTTGCCTGTAGTCTCTGTATTCATACCAGGCAAACCAGTGCCCTGACTGCTACCCTAGGGGCTCTATGTCCTCTCTGGTACCCTCACATACTTCAGTTGGATTTAGAGGTTACTTAGAACTTTCCCAGCTAGACAAGCTCTCTTGCTATTTAACTGCAGCCCCTTTTCAAAGATTCAGATCAGTCTTTTCTTCCTGTATTTGACTAATGGCATTTTTCTTTCTCCCCAGACATGTACCTCTATCAAGTTCAGTGGGGGTGGAGGAGTGTTGCACATATGCAGCAGGATGGGACCTCTACATCCGCTCTGTACGCATGTCTTTCTTGTTGGACTGGGGTACTGTTAACTTCGCTTTATAGCTTGCCTTTTTCACTGAGACTCAAGACAGGTTGAAAAAATAAGAAAAACTATTCTATCAAACAGCAAAGAAATAAACAGAATAGAGGGGCTAGGGTTACAGAATTAGAAACTACACAACCAAAAACGGTCTATGGTAACAAAACTGAGTCCTGGAACAAACTATTGAGTCCACTGGCACCTTTAAGACCAACAAAGTTTAAGTCTGGGTATAAGCTTTCATGTGTATCTGAGGAAGTGTGCGTGTCGGAAAGCAGACTGAAACGTGGTCTACAGCAGATATGTTATCCAGGAAAGACATGAAGCTGCTCTGCCACTGGTTTTGCCATCAGCTTACCTAAGAAGGGTGAAGGTGAAATTGTCTAGGATTGCTGAGTCAGATTTTGGAAATAAGGGAGATTTTGACTCTAACACATGAGCACACATCAAGCGTGGTCTGTGGAAATGAAAAAAGTTCAGAGGAACCTAAAATTCAAACACTGAGTCATCCCACAATTCAATAATTTCAAAGGGATGAGAGGTAGAACACCCTATTCAATTTTGTTCCATACAAGGTGGGAAAGAAACCTCTCACAACAGTCTGTATACACACATCAGAATCTTCCATTATAGCACAGCACCGCTGCAACAGTGCTAGGAGCAGCGACTTAGTGCTATAGCATGTACTGCATCCAGAAGAGCAGACACCCCATAAAATTGTATTCCTTGCATTGCCTGCTTATGATCAAATCCAGCCCTGGAATGAGGGCCAAAACGTAATACAATCCATGCATAATGAATGATACTCTCTTCTTGACTGTAACATTATATACTCTGCAGTTAAGTCTTGGCATTAAGAACAGCTCTGGTGGATAAATCCTAGCTTCAATGAAAAACTGGGTAAGGATTATGTTTTGCTGGGACTGTTCTGTGGACAAAGGATCCTTTAAGTAAGGGAGTTCCTGGCAACCTTGAACCCACCCCTCCCGTTTTCCTTGAACTCCCACACGCACCTCTGTTTTGTTTGCATTCACTACCACCACCCCAAAACTACCCTCTCCAAAAGGTCATCTGTACCACTGAGCAAATAGTTGCTCTGACTTTGCCTGGTCTGCCATCTCCTGCATGCTGTGTATCCACCCAGCCTCTCTTGGCTTGATGCCTTCCATTTTGGTTTTCTGCATTCCCCCGATTTCCTGATCACCACAGTCCAGATGGCCAGCATGTGGTGCACGTACACACACAGAGAGACTGTGTTCTGAAAGGACCTTCCTCCCCGCTCCCATTTTCTACCTGCGGATTGCCATTAGCAGGTGCACAGTCAAGCTGGAAGCTGACCTGCACGCTAAGCTTGACACAAGGTGGGCAGATCACTCAGTACCCAAAAATCTACTTGAATGGGAAGAGGAAGCCTGGACTTGTGCTGTTCTGGAAGGCACAGTGGCACACAGCAGCCATCTTCTTCATGCGAGTATTACAGCCTTATGCATTCATCATCAAAACAGCTTATAAAACCCTTTTCTCCACCCCTCCTCTTCTTCCCCAGCAAGCAACACCACTCAGCACAAGTTGCCACTCTTACTGGCACGATTCCCATCTACAGTTGCCAAGTTCTCTAAGCTTTGCTTCAGGTTTTGCAGTGGAAAAATGGGTGGCCTGCCAACTCCAGAGAGTTGGGGGCAGGAGTTCAAACCTTACAGCTACTCAGGGATCAAAACAACTAGATGGGGAAGCCCTGCTGGAGTAGCAGAACTGCTGTGATTTAGAGTTCACAGGCTACTCTGGAGCTCCAGGCAGGAAAACTGAGCCACAAAGCAGCTTTTGTATGAGATCAAGAGAAGCTGCTTCCTGATAAGGAGGAGAGATTTATTTTTTAAAATTCGCCCTGCAGAGCCAGTGGCTTGGGTTTCTGAAACATTTAAAACATACAGTTGATGATGGGACTCCCATACCAATGCACTATAAGCATACTAACATTAACTACTCAAAAGCCCTGGTGTTTCTTTTTAACCACAGATTGTTGCAGGTGAGCACCTCTAGGTGCAAAAGCAGTCAATAAATAAACTAAGTAAATAGATCTGGTTTAGTGTTAAATTGCACCGCTGGCCAGACAGCTGCTGCCCCTTCCTTAAAACAGTGGCTCCCAAACGTCTGACAGCTGAGGCAGGCACACTTCCACTCTGAATCTGAAGTCAAGGCACACATCACACACACTGGCTCACTCATAAAGCAAGAGGAGTTAGCCTCAGAACAGTTCACTCTGCTTCCATCAGAGATGCAACAGTAGCCTCTGAGGGCAGGGAGTTCAGCTGTATTTCAGCATCAGGAGAAATCAAATTACATCCAATATAGACATACAGCAGGATTGCCTACCCACAACGGCCTGCATAGAAACAGCAGCAACTCTCGCAGAGATGCAACAGTTTTCTGAGTAGCTCAGAGTTACCAGGAGCCCTGATTTCTCACTGCTTGAAAAGGCACCCTGACCACCATTGGAGATTTATCAATATGATGGGCCCTCTCTCTTTTTGGACATAATTGTGGAGATCCATGTCCTGTATTTAAAAACAACAACAACACAGAGATAAGTTTCGTTGGCTCTATTGACTGGCTTGGCATTCCTTCCTTCACACTAGGGCACCATCTCTGATGTCAACTTGGTTGCCCCTTGGAATTTTCTGGAAACATTGCACAGAAACACCTTTAACTTTGCATTGAAGCCTGTTTGCTGAGAAACTAGGCCAGAGCAGCAAAACAACTGATGGTGGGGTGGGAAGAAAAGTGCTAAATATCTAACCCACCGGATTACCAGCATTGCCCAAGCCGCCCCTGTTGTTTCCCCACAAAATACCTGCCTTTCTTGTTCAGGGTCTTTGCTTCTAGAAATCTCTGCTCATGACTGGATCTGTGCAGCCTGTCATGCAACAGGTACATAGCTGTTCATCCGCTGAGCAGAGCCAGTCTTCCAGCACCATACAGTAATTCCCCTATTTATTTTAGCCTATTTAGATCCAGCCATACCTACAAGGAAGCTATTTCCTCCCAACCCGAGGCTGTCACATTGTATCACCTCATCCAGTAGTTTTGAACCTCTAGCTACAAAGCAAGCTTGGTTGTGCGGAGATCAGAATAGATATACAGATCCAGTTCTGCTCTTGTCACATTTATACCCTGCTGTTTAATCCCCAAGGTTCTCAAAGCAGCTTACATTTCAAAACAGAATTTGAACTTTTCTTCCTTGTTTCTGCTATATTAAGCTCCTTTTGGCGAGTTGAGAATGGCAGTTGCTCAGATAGTGCATATTCTTGCCCAGGAATCTCCAAATTGAACCCGTGGGGACTTTTTCGACTTAGATCAGGCAGTGGCTGCCACAACAAAATGGCTGCCATGGGAGTAGGACCAATCACAAGTTGGAAGGTTCCACACGAAGCATCCTCCTGTGATACAGACAGCTGTTTCCAAATGGGTACCCTGTGCAGACACAAACATGCTGTCTCCCATGCTCTTCTAAAGCATCTCTTATCCCAGTGAAGTGGATAAAAACCAGGAATTACTTGGAGGGGGGGGGGGAGGCAAGTAGAACCAGGAAACTCATCAGCACATCCCCATTAGGACCACTCAGAGGATCAACGGTCTAACCAACGGTCTGTCCTTTTGCCAAGACCATAAATCTTGAAAGTCCTGATACAAGCAGTCAAGAGCCTCCTGCTGCTCTAACCTTTGATGTTTTCCTGTGGGTGGCTTCAGGAACATCTGCCTCAGACTCTCTTTACAAAGCTACATGACTGATATGAACTTTGCCAGTATCTGAATTGGGTTAGTTTCACCAAATAGGAGAGATGAGTTCTTACTACCATTAGAACTGCTGCATCTTATACTCTTCATCTCATAATTTGTCCTGTTCCTAAAACAGGTAGACAAACATCACAGGCTGAATATGTGAAACTGCCTTACTAATCTGGACCACTGGTCAGTATTGTCTGCTCTGACTGGCAGTAGGTCTCCGGGGTCTGAGGTTTTTCATATCACCTACTATCTGATTCCTTTAATTAAAGATGCCAGAGACTGACTCTGGACCTTTTGCATGCAAAGCAGATGCATCACCGAGCCTTGACCTCACCCATAATTTCTTTACTTCCAATATTTTCTGTTAATTAGTAGTAAAATAAATCACAATTGGACAGCTGGGCATTCCTACAGACACCAACAAAAGACAGGGTGTGCAAAGTGGCAGCATGTGCTAGCAGAGAGCTAGATGCACTGAAACCCAAAGCTTCAATGAGTACCTAAAGGCACTAGATACAACTTACACAAACATGCTTTTCAGATGTATCTTTCCGGGGTAATAGGGACAGGGGGAGGGAGCAGCACTTACACGAGAGACTTGGCTGGTGGAAGAACAAAACCAGAATTAAGCAAAGTGCAAATTTAATCAATATGCATAATTTACACAGATTATAGAATTTCTCTTAAAGAATTTTAGGCTGTCTCGATGAAGAATTTAAATAGTAAGACATGTATATATAGGCACTGCCCAAATGACCACCCCCCAGGTCCTTATGTGGTTTTACTTTGAGATTAAGGCAACATGTTTAGATTTCATTACAATCTAAGTAAATTTATCAAAAAAGGAATGAGCTTCCCTTCTGCACAACTGGAAGCACTGACAGATCACTCTTTTAGTAATGAAATAATTTATTTTCTAACAGTTGAACAATACAGAAGTATACATATACACAGCAAGGTCTTCTAAAACATGTAATTTCTAAAAATGCATGTGCTAACTGTAGTAAAAAGCACCATTATATGGTCTTGACACAGGATTTGTAATGACATATTTACATTAGGAACTGAATATCTGGAAACCAGATTCCTGTTTCTCCCTGCCTGCTGCTCCCCTTTTAGACTGCGTTTTATTTGGAAGACTCCAAAACTAAAAAGCCAAAAGTTCAAAACAAGCATATGTTGCTAAGAGCACCTATTTGAGGAACAAGGAAAGTTACCAGGTCAATCAGAAAGAACAGCACAAAAATAAAGCCAAAGCCAGGCTACCAAATCAATCAATTCTTTGGGCACTTCAGAAGGGAATGGCTGAGTTTCGGCAAGCATGCTATGACCAAGCAAGCAGATGGCAGCCAGGAACAAGCTGGCTTTAAGTGCTGTTCAACCAGACCCTAACAGTAAAACACACAGGTTTGCTAAAGCCAACCTTGGTATATAGACTTTGGAATGTGGAAAACACTTATGTTTGTTAAGCAATTATGGGCAGCTTTCCCTCCAAAGCAAACGCATCACTGATTCACATAGGTGTTCCAAGAGCTTTAGGTGGCCATAGCGCACACAAACTAAATCACTTGCACTAACACAGAAAGCAAAAATTCTCTCTTAGATCAAAGCAGCAAGAGAGGAAGCAACGCAATACATCTTCAGGGGAGCAAACACGTAGCTGGGTATCAAAAGCAGAATTTGTCCAATACAGTAAGTGTCAAAACCTGAAATTTGTTACAGAGGGGGCAAAAGGAGGACAGCAAGTCTTCCTAACATATTGCTAGACAGTACACCAAATGCCTCAGTTTACTCAAATTCGGCAGTGAGCACTTAAATAATCTTATTTCCCACCCACGCCCCCATAAGAGAACACAGAGCTCCCTCTGTGTGGCTATGTTTGTAAGCTCTATTGAGATTCAAATGTTGGGTTCAGGGGAAGGAGAGAAGTGCCACATTGTGAGAACAAAGTGCTAAAACGGCAGTTGGCAGAACACAGCCTGCATATGCCGAGAGCTCTGTGGAATCAGGAGGGTGGAAATGCTCATGGCACCTAATATGACAATTTCAAATAATCTGAATTCAAAACAGGTATATGCACCAACCCTGGGGAAAGTTCTTAATATGTGTCTATCAGCACCTGAAAAACTTGGCTTTATTTTAAAAAATCTGTGTGTTCAACACTCAGGAGAAAAGATTTATCAGGTACAGACAATGACTGGGGATTCTATGCTACTAAAAGTACTGCAGCACTCCTGGAAGGGAGTTTTCCAGCTTCCCCCCTCTCACTGCACCCCACCATGGTCCTTTGGGAACTGCATAGGGATGAAGTGGGAAGGAGAATACGAAAACTGCTCCCCCTCCTGCTGGAGGAAGTACTTTCCAGCAACTAAACACATAGTTAGAAACTGTTAATATTTTTAGGCTATTCAAACTGTCACCCTGACAGTTCAGATCAACAACAGCTAAAGCTTTGGATTTCTTTTCCAGTCAAACATGCCTCAGATTCACTATTGCATCTGAAGATGCCAAATGCAGCAGAATTTAGTGTAACTTGAACACCCACATATTTTTTATTTGGATATGTACGCTGCTTCCTGCTGTAAACATGGGCACAGAAGCAGCCCATGACGATCTACAAAAATTTAATTTCTGCAGCTTATTGAATAATAATGCTGGTGGATTAGTGAAATCAAGAAAAGGTTGGCTGAACCAGAATGTTATGTTTCTATGGCCCAATTTACACACTGACCAAATGGCATTATTGCTTCCATACACCTCTGTAAGTGCATGAAACCTCTGCTTGTGTGTTTAAATGTGATAACTGTGACTCCTAATAAGTTGCATGACCTCTCCAGATGGAAAGAAGTTTTACACATCATTCAAGCAGCATGGAAGCAAACACACTACTCAGACCCATGAAAACTGGGCTTATTTTTCCAGCCTTTAAGCGGATGTAGCTGCCTGGAGAATGGGCTGGGCAAGTAACAAACAGGACCACAGAAGTTTGGAGCTGCCGAGGTCAGTCCTAGCCAAGACATTTAAAAAGTAGTCCTGGAGCTCAAGGACGATTTGACTTATCTGCCTAGATGTTTTTGAAACAGTAAACAACTCCTTAGGCTTGTTTTCAACAATAGTGCATCATTTTCAAAAGATCGATATTTTTTGTGCCACCCAAAATTTCAAAAGGACCAAATTTAGACAGTGCAAAGATCAATTACTGGTTCACAATAGGGACAAAAGAATTCCCACCACAATGTTGTACTTAAAAAAAGGAATGGACACAATCCATTAGGGATTTCTCCTGGCCAAACTGCACCAAAATGAAAGCAGCCGAATAAAAGCATGGATATGCTTCTCTACTACTTGCACTCATTTGGAGGAAGCAGGCCCTGCACAGGAGATCCTTGAAGTGGATTGTGCCCTTTTAAAATTAACTGAAAAAGGCACAACAATTAAAATACATTAGGTTAAATTCTTAAGACATTACTTCTAAAGAAAAGTACACAAATGTATTTTCATATTTGCCTCAACAATACAGACCCCAACACCTGAAATTACTTTCAGCCTTAAAGTGGCAGCAACTTGAGAGTTGAGTGTGAGGCAGTTTTATGCAACACATTAACAAATATAGAAGCTCAAAAAGTCTCAGGCAAGAAATGGGTTGGAACAAAGGACCTCAAAGGGCAGCTGCTCAACTTCTTTAAAGGTTGGGAGCTTGCTCTCTGAAGGGCCTTTGCTTATATTTGAAGCCAGCTTATAAAAGCAAGGCAGCCTCCAACAAGTAGGAGTTCAGTGCAAATCTGCTGGACACCTGAACATTCCAGCTGTTATTTGTGTTTAATATAGCACACTCAAAAGAAATCACCTTGGAGATCTTTAGCAATCCACTAGCCTCACTTTCCATCTTGAAAATTTATCTAGAGAAAAGCGTCAAGCTTCTTGAAGAAATCAAATTTTATTTGTGAGTTGTTTATTTGGAACTTTGACAGAGTGTCTTAGTGGATTTTGGCAGTTTGGGTCATAGCCTGCTAGCAAGCATGAATGATATTTTTAAGCTAAATAAGCTACATAGCCCTTTTAGAGTGAAGTGAAGTTGTTTAACCAGCTCTTAAGTATCCTCTGATTGCTGGGGGGACATCTGGCTGCATATGGAGAACCAAGTGTGAATGTTAAAAATTACCAGGAGGTGGCCAAGTGGGCATAATACTAATGTCAACAAGCAAGAAGAGGACAACTAAGAAATGCTCTTGGTTAGTAGACCTTGACATACAAAGTTTCCTGAACATCTATAAAAGCACAAAATCATAAGAAGGTTATCTATTTCATTAGGCTTATATAAAAATGAATAAATACTATTTATAAGTCTTGTTATGTACATTTGCGTGTGCTCTACTTCGCTTAAATGAAGAGGTGGGAAACCAGAAGTAGGGTGAAAAGGGGCAGAAAACTTTGCAAAGGCAACCCAAAATCTACAGACAACCACTTTCAGAGTGCTACCAAATAATTTAAATAGGCAATTAAGTGCTGAAACGCCAAGAGGGCTCCAATGACTTGCTGCAGTTAACTCCCCAGTCATTAACAACTCAAAGCTAGCACAGCTAACTTTGTCACTCGGTTATTGCTGAAAATTTAAGTAAACAGATTGGACTAGAACCAAGTATACAAATGAGGCATAATTCTTTTTTCTTTTTGTGCTAAAGGGATTGAGATCAGCTTTGTTCATCTCTCTGAGGTAGAAAGATTTGTCCCAGAGACAAGAAACAGGACTTAGCAGCCAGAAAAAGCTGCTAGGAACAAAAGGTAAATGCAGCTGTCAATGTAAAGACACTATCATAACGATTGCACAGGAGTATTCTGAAGTACCATTTGGTCTTTTGACATCAAAGATATTGAGACTGATTTCAGCGTAGGCATCCTACTAGTGTAATTGGCTACAAGTGGAACCATCTCACTGCCTATATGAAGAGCCTGCAACCTGATTCTGTTGATACTATACTACTACCAAACTAGTTCTATTCTGTTGGTTACCCTTCACTAACTTAGCCCTATAGTGCTACTTTTGACAAGGATGGCTCAGACTGCAAAGATTCAGTACTGGCACAAAGGCAGTCCCAGATATGGCCATGTCACAATTGCAGTGACTTGGGACACATCAGAATAAAACTGCTGAGTCAGTAGTTGGGAAGTCTCACTGCATAATTTCCTATCAGAAATTTACAATGCTTTGTAATTTTGCCATACCAGCTCCTGTCCTGAACGACAAGAAAGTAGATTTCTGTCTTTCAAGGTCACATTTTAGGAGTAATGGCTAGTCTAGCTATTGGTTTTCAAACACCTTATATTACAGCCCACCCCCACCCCCGGCATAAGTACATCTAGAACACTAAGCAATAGCAGCACAGGCAAAGTGTGTATGTTGCTATTACTGCAACAATATTCTTGGGCGCTTAGGAATTTGGTTGGAATGTTCAGTCTCATAGAGATGAGTTTACCAACAGAAAAGAGAAGCTAGTGGATGCCATCAGATGTGTGCTCCAGAGAGTAGCTTGTAACCCACAACCCTATGCACTGTTGTCAGACTTAGGCAAAGCAGATTTTGGTAATGTTGGTGGTATAAGAAGTTTACGTGCAAGAGAATTGTGGGACGGTCCAACATACTACCTAATAAGATCCAACAAGGAAACAGCAAGGATGGAAAGAAAAGCCACTGGCTTCTTATAGGTTGAGGCAGGCCTTGAGATTGTTCTGCAACTTTATTCTCTTAATGCCGGCACTCGAGTAGCCCTCATCACTGCAGACGCTCTGCAAGCTTCCCCTTTCATCCGAATCACTTGGGCTGCTGCTGCTCCAGTCTAGGTCCCCTGTTAGGTAGTCTGTACTTTCCACATCCACATCAATTTCTTCTGCAATCAGAAATTGAGACCCCAGTCAGCATTTGCTTCTTAACAGAGTAGCTAGCTAGTAGCTAGTGTTCAGGAAATAGGACAAACTCCCCCAAGGCCACCACTTACCTCTGTCTGAATCAGACCGTTCAGAAGAAATAGTTGATCCTATGCTATCCATTCTTATCCGTTCAATGCCCAGTTTCTCCAGCTGCCTTTTCAGGTGCCGCTGTTCTCGTTGCAACTGATCTATTTGGTGTACTGCTTTTCTGTCATAGTCTTCAAGCTTCTGTTGAGGAAAATAATCATCATTATATTGTTCTTATGCCTCATATGGTCACAAACTAAGGTTGTTACTTTTTCAAAAGGCTGAAATTAGCACAAGGGGAAGCAACTGACTTTAGTTGTACCTAATCCTTGGGTATCTCTGTTTCTCGCTACTCATAGCAAGAAGGGTTTGTCTTCTTATTTTGAGGTATGTGGTCTCTTCCTCATCTAGTTATGTACCATCTCCTTTGGTATCTGATCATTTCACTTCAATCACCTGTCAAGATTCAGTGTCTTTGTATACATTTTTCAAATGTGACAGCTGCCCAGGTGGAAACATCAAGACAATAGGTCTACCCCCTTCAAGGTGTGCTCAGATATTTGTTACAGGTCTCTATATCTCTGGTGAATTTGAATTTTCCTCTGTAATTCCATTTTCATTACCTATGTGACAATAAGATCTAAAGTGCACTTGTGAAAGTAATGAAGCATCAGCACCTAACTTACCTTTATGTGCAATTTAGCTTTTGTTAGTAAACTCAATGTAGTATGTCTACTGGATTCTGGTCCAAGTGGCACCATCCCTTTCAGCTTCTCCAGACACAGTCGCAGATGAGCACGTCTGTTAAAGATTTACACAAATTAAAGCTATAAGATCAATGAATCGGAAGGATACATTCATCACAGGCACTTCTATATGATGCCATTAAGGAAGTATGAAAAATAATCATGAAATTTAAGTGAAAATATCTCAGGTGACTCGTGGCATTTTAAATCTAGGATCTTTTAAAAGATTACTGTACATTTGATTCAGGAAATGAAAGTTGTCCTAAATAAACTTTAGGTTAACAAATGCCATGCAAGTATCATCTCACAAGCAAGAGTTTTAATATGCCAGTGACCTATGAGCTGTGTTATTATAATAACTGCACATTACATGTTAAAGTTTAATTAGAAACTCATTCGTGTTCTAAGTCACCAGGTCACCCACAACACTGGTTTTGGAAATAATCCCCATTATGCTGGTTGACTATCTAATTTTAGCCACAGATAAAATGTTAGTTGCTAGTAACTAACTGATGCAGAAACCTTTTGAGGTTTCCATGCAATAAAAATGGTGTAATATTAAAATTGTTGGGTTTTTTAATAAAAAGAAGCAGGTAGCCTTAAAGCATAGAACACCACACCCTGGAATGTCAAGGGATACATCTGTAAAGAAAAACAAGGAAGCTTTTTAAAAAATCTTCTATTTTGGCTCATTTTGGCAGAAGCCACTTGCTTATTTCAGCTGGATTTTAAGTTGAAACCATTTTGAATTATGCAAGAGGCTTACAATGGACTACTCCCCTGTAAGATATATTCCTGGCCCAATTACTTGATATAAACTAGAAGGCTGTTCTCTCTTCATTAATCATTACTGTTTTCTGTTGTTATGATGAAAGGTACAATTCAGTCCACTGATCATTTAGCACAGCAGTGACTAAAAGCAGCTTTCCAAGGTCTCAGGCAGAGGCTCTTCACAGCCCTACTAGATAAGATCTTTCAAACCGGAGATGTGAGAATTAAACTAGTGCACACAAAGCAGTTGTTCTGTCACTGAGCTATGGCCCCTCTTCTATTAAAGGTTCCTGGTTATCTGAAGGCCAACTGACTATCCACCACCCAGTTTCAGCCTCAAATGCATTATTGGTAAGGGATGACATTGACCATCATTTTGTAAATTTCCAGAACAAGCCCTGAAACATAGACATTTGGTTGGCCGAAATTTAAAACAAATCATAAGGCAAGTTACACCATAAAAGGGCACTCAGTGGGGGACCTCAAAATAGCTGTCTTATTGCAAAACAATTTTAGAAACAGACTGGAGTGGGAGATTGATGAATTACAAGTTATTATAACACTCAGAACACTACACATGCTAAGTCACTCAGTTCTTTACTTGTACCCAGAATTAAACTTTGTTGGTCTTAAAGGTGCCACTGGACTCAAACTTAGTTCTCACATCTGTTGATAACTCTTTAGTCCAATCTTAGCTGTATTTATTGCTCAGTTACTTGTGCTTTAGTCCTTCCTGGCAACCCCCTCTACCTATATGTAATGTTTGACAAAATCTGTTTCAATGTATCTGACAGAGCAAGCATCTATACATGCTAAGTATCTCAGTTCTCACTTATACCCACAATTGAACTTCGTTGGTCTTGTAGGTGCCATTGGACTCAAACTTGGTTCTCACATCTGTTTGGTAACTCTTGTATTTGTATGCTGATTTACTAGTATTCACAGATCTTACCAACTGCCTTTATCCAATTTCAGCCATAATCACCCAGGTACTTATGCATCTTGACTCTAACTTGCCTTCCTGGGAACTAACCACCCCCCAACTATGTGTAATGGTTGAAGAAGTTTTGTTTCACTGTATCTGAAGGCACATGAAAGGTTATACCTTGAATAAAACTTTGTTGGTTTTAAAGGTGCCACTGGACTCAAACTTTCTTCTGCTGCTTCAGACCAACACAGCTACCCACCTGAATCCATAGCAAGAGGTATTCCTTCACTGTTAGAAGCCCATCTTTAATATTTTTCTTCACCCCCTACTGCAGTCATTCACCAGAACTAGCCTTGAAAAGGAGCTTAACCCCTTATTTCTCTGCTGTAACAGTCAAAATCTGCCTCGACCAATCAACCAACAAAACCCTGCAACCCTGAGGGAAAGGGTTCTGTACAATGGTAGCATCAGACTTCAAACAAAGGCAGATGATTTGGCTACATGTCCACCACTGGGCAAATGCTTCAGCACTAATTGTCAAATAGAGTACTACCCTGCTATCTACTGATACAGGCTGGTCTGGCAGAAGTGCAGCACTCCTTAGGACATAATATTTCTGAACCAAGATTTATTTTTTCTCAGAGAGTACAACTGATCAGAAAAACATTCAATATACTTAACCATTACCAAACAGCTACACTCTCCCCAGGGAACTGATAATCAAATCAAGTTCCCCAACTACAGTGCACACAATATAGGTATATAGCTATCATTGAAACATCATAGACATCAGTTGAAAGATACAGTATTTAGATTAAGTTACTAGTATCCATATAAATGACATTTAAAAGGATATTAGCTCTCCAGAGTGTTGAACTTGAGGTCATGTTTTCAAATGCCCAAACCATCATTTTAGAACACTTCAAGGGATAATTTTGGTGATGCCAGCAGGCTTATATTGCATCTTGCTTCCTCCTGGCAGTCCAAACAATTGTGGCTACCGATGGAATCTTATACTGTTGATTTGGACTTCCCTCCTGCCCCAGTTCCCATGGTCACAGCCTGTTGTTTCAACACATGGGCAATGATTAATCAACAGAGCAACCTATCAAGATACTAGACTTTCAATATGGTGTCAATGAAGCCTCTTATCCTCAATTCCAAGCAGAATTTAGTTTGGTTATGCTATGCATTAGGGCCCCACTTAACCTTCCTGAGCATGTGGGCAGCACTGCCACAAACTGGCTGCCATGGGAAACACATATTTTTTGGTTTCTCCAAGAGCAGAGGGAATCACCACTGAAATATGTTTGAGCTTACATTTGGAGAGGTGGCATTAGATTTTTTCTAGTTCTTTCCCCATATTTTAACCACAGTTTTATAATGTAATGAAGCACGGGGGAGGGGGGAACAGTAAAATTTCAGTTTTTGAAAGGTCTGAGAAAAATTATAGCTGGTGGCCTTATTTGCCATTGGGAGAACTATGCAGGACAGGAGACTCTGCTAGGGGAATTGCACTGATGCTAATACTGTGGAGTCCATAAGCACCTGCACATGTGTATGTATTCTGAATGTGGCAAGTGCTAGGAAGGTATGCTTGTTTCCCCAGCTGAAACTGGGGGAAAATTTTTCCATTTTTCTCTTCCTCATCTCTTCTTCGCATTTACTTTCACTTCTCACAGAAGTGTTTGCCCCACCCCACCCTGCCTCTGGTAGAATAGCTGTTGTGGCATAGTTTCAAGTAAACACACACTTCTAATGAAGACAAACAGAGCCAAGTTCAGGTGCCCATTCCACTTTAAAGCTTCAGCTACTGCCCAGATTACTGCAAGAGGCAGCTGGAACTTCGTTCTCCCTATTCATCCTTCCTATCCCATCACCTTTAGTATGCACTGAGGCTAGCTGTAGAAGTTAAATGGGGTACGGGTGAATGTCAAAGGCTAAAAGAAAGAAGGGGGGTAGGAGAAAGACAAAGGAAGAGAAAAAAGGGAACTTGGAAAAAGATAAAGGAAGGAGTGTAGAGGGGGTTGGCAGAGTGGCAAGAGAAGCAACTGTATGCTATGGCATTCACAAGCACCATACTTGAAAATCACTGTTGTAATCAGTCTTGAGCACCCATTTGCTGGTGATAAAATGCAACTCTGCTATTGTAGGTGTGATATGAACATACAGGGTACAAGCTTGCAGAGCTAAAGCACTCTTGACTCCCACTGATTTAATAAATTAAATATCCATTGAACTCGCATTTAAATCAATAGGACTTACAATTGCCTGTCTCTGGCAGCATTGCATCCACATGTGTGGAACTGCTCTGGAACTACCTTCTCAGACCATGAGATACACTGCCGTATGTTAACAATGACTAAGTCACTAACATTTCCCATTCTATGTAATTACTCAGTAAAATGTTCAGAAACCAATTTAAGAACTGTTTTTAAAGAACATTTCTATCTCCAAAGATCTTTAAACATCTTTTGATTTGGAGCAAAAATCACATTTTACCAGGCAAGGCAAAAGCTGCTCCAAGGGACAGACAAAGCCCTGAAACACCAATAGCAGATCTTTCTTATAATGTTTCCTTGCTGGAAATCCTCTTCATTCCAATCATGGTAAAAAATTAAGCCATGAAATATTAATCTAGAATCTTACAACTAAAGGTGAAGTACATTTTAACTATAAAATGTTATCCAGATACAGCTGGATAGAAACACAAATGAAGCCCTACTATGAGCTTATATACAAAATTGGGCCTCAATTCCTACAACAGATTGGCAGCCAACTCCTACACACTTAATGAGTCTATTAAAAAACCCTCAGAACAGGCCATGCCAACACTCATCTCTTCACATAAATACATGCAATAACCTAAGCTCCTGCCTCATGCAACGCCAACAGAAACACAATCATTTAAACCATCACGTGGCAAGCCAAATATCCAACACCCAGCTGTTCCACCATACATATCCAGCACCCCAGAGGACCATGCTGACTAAGTCTCTACAAGTGACATTTTGAAAAATGACTGATTTACTCCTTGGAATCACTCTGGGTACCTTACCTGTACCAGTCAAGCAAAAGCAGCAATTCCATATAAACATGATGGGACTTAAAACAGTTGAGTAAATGGACAGTTCTCCAATGGAGGGAAGTAAGTAGTGGAGTCCCACAAAGATCAGTAATGTGGCTAATATTATTTAATTTGTTCATGATCTGGAACTGAGAGTGAGTGGTGTCTGCAGATGACACAAAATTATTCAAGATGGTGAAAGCCAAGGCCAACTGTGATGAGCTTCAGGGGGTGCGAGTGGACAACAATGGGCCAAATGAAATTCAGTGAAGGTAAGTGTAAGGTGATGGACATGGGAACAGAAAATGCCAATTTTGTATATGCTAATGGGGTCTGAATTTGCTAGGACTCATTGAAAGTATGAACCCAGTGTGCCGCAGCAGTCAAAAACGCAAACTATATGTTGGGGATTATTGGGAAAGGGATTGAAAATAAAAGCTGTAATGTTATAAGGTCCCCATACAGATTTATGGTGCAGCCTCATTTGAATCACTGTGTACAGTTCTGGTCACCATATCTCAAAAAGGTAGAAAAAGTATAGAAGAGGACAACATCTTTCCTATGCAGAAAGGATGAAGAGTCTTCATTTTAGAAAAGAGATTAGTAAGGGGCAGAGGTTTATAAAATTATGCTCAGGATAAAGAGTGTGGACAGAGAAAATCCAATGAAACTGAGGAGTAGAAGAGTCAGGATGCAAAATGAAATTCTTCTTTACATAATGAGTGATTAAAATGTGGAATTTGCTGCCAGAGGATATAGTGATCACCATAGGCATAGACAGCTTTTTAAAATGGGATTAGACAGATTCATGGAGGATAGGTCTACAAGTGGCTACTAGTCATGGTGACTAAAGAGAGAACCTCCACATTCAGAGGCACTAAACCTGCAAATATCAGTGCCAGGAGACAAGAAGGTCAACTCGGCCTCTAAGCCCTATTGTGGGTCCTCCAGAGTAATTAGTTGGCCACTGTGAGAGTGAGGATGCTGGACTAGATGGACCACTGGTCTGATCCTGCAGGGCTCATGTTCTTAATGTGGTTTTTAACTGGACAGGGCACAGCTTCAATCTAGCAAGCTCCCTTGAATGAGTAAGAGTGTTATAGCTTCAATATATTTTTCATAATCAGAAACGGCAAAGACAAACTGTGAACTATTTTTCTAAGGCACAGTTCTTATGGAGTGCTGCATACTGGTACACAAAAACTGCACAGTGCAACTAGTACAGTGATATTAAGTAGAAGGGTTCCTATTATGTGTGATGGATTCCTTCCAAACTGCTCATTTACAAATGCCACATGGGCAATAGCCCACTTATCAAAACCCAGGAGAATAAGGCTGTCAAAGTTCAACTGCTTTTTTTTGGCATGATGTTTCATGGGCTTCTGTCCTTCACAGGGCTACTATGCTCAGTATGGAGAGACACAGCCTATCCAAGGTTTTGAAAGAATGATGGCATAAACTAAACAGACATTCTAACAGCACTCCCAGACAAAGAATAATAATTTTGACCAGACAGCTATTAATTCATCTCGTTTCAGTGACACCTAAATGGAAGATTCCTAACAGACTTTGTCCAGTGTTTAGCACATTCTATTACATGGAAATATGATTACAGGACAGGTTGTCAGTGCATACAGCAACCAAAATAGCTCAAGGGCAGTACATTAGATATTGCATTAGTATGAAACCTCACCACTTAGCCAATGTTGCCACACAAATATGTACAAGTCTGCATACTGTAAATTACCATCCAGAAAAACCAGCTTCCTTAATGTGGACTCTAGAAAAACACTGCTTTTCTTCCCCTGAAAGGTACTGAAAAATGTATGGGATTTGATTGATTTTCAGAGAAAATTGTACTGAAGACTCACCTGTTCTTTTCCATTTCGTTATGTGTTGATCTTAAAGAGAAAATAAAAAAAAAATTAGTTCAGCTGTTTACAATTTACAGCCATGGAATAAACATGCTGTAGCCACAATAAAGACTACAAATTCAAGACTTATGAGGAAATTGCTGGACATCCTGAAAACAGAATCAGATTTCAGACTCAAAATCAAGTGCCCCAGCTGCAGTTAAGGGTTAGTCAAAATCACTACACCAACTTTCATATGGATCTCCCTAAGCAAGGCAAACTAGTCTTCTGAATTGATCCAGTCATGCGTTTCGGAAGTTAATTCCCATCTGAGAGAAGTACAACCCCAGCAACACCAACAGTCTTTCTGAATCCAGTAATTTCCAAGCTAACAAAGATCATGTTAGCAACTGCCTGGATTGTCCAAAGATTTTATTAAGAGCTTCCCCATTCTGCACTTGCAAACTCTAATTCTCAAGGGCAAAAAAAGATATTCCATGGATTTTCAGCTCTCCTGACATCTGATGTTTGGAAAATACTTAAATTTAACCTAACTAGGCCCCGGTCACACGAGAGGTTTTGGGCCGGGAGAGGGACGGATCGGGGCCTTAGCAAACGGGCACGATCCCACCGCAACATCTGGGAAGCGTTGCGCCCCCGTTCCCGATCCGCCCCTTCCGCCCAAAACCCCGCAGCAAAAAAGAACCACCTACCGAGGTGGTTCTTTCCGAAAGGCCGCATCAATGCCGGCCGTGGGATCGCCGGCGCGTCTTTCCGCTGGCGCATCCGCGGCCCCCGGGCGAACTGCGCATGCTCAGACATGCGCAGTTCGGCAGCCTCCCCCTACCGATCGTCTCTTCCTCCCCGGCCTCTGATTGTGCCGGGGAGCAACGGTGCCGCAGCTCAGGGGATCTGTGGGATCCCGCCGCAGCGTCTCTATTTCGGTGCGGCTTTTAAAAGCCGCACTTTGGCCCGTTTTTTTCCTGCCGTGTGGCAGGGACCCTAGTATATGTTATTTTAACATAACTGTCTTAAAACATCTTATGCCGTTGAGTGTAAGACTGAGTGTACTACCTCCATTTGAATCATCAACCCTCACAACCTCTGTCATTTCCATTAAAAGGCAGGGGTGGGAGAAATGAAGCATGAGTCTGTACATATCAACAGACAAGAGTAACTAGAAATATTTTGTTAAGTGTAAGCTTCTATTAAATTTATATCCCTTCATATTCATAACATACCACCCACATCAGCAAGGCCCAGGATTTCTCTCCAAATTTCCACAAACTCTACATGTATTTTAACATGAACATGCTAAGCCAAGTGACCCTATGCATGGTAGTTGTAACACACATGTTGGCAAAATACGGATTTACTAACAAGTTTCTAATCCTGCCCTCCATGAAACCAATCCCACTGGAAGTTTCATACAAAGTTTTGAAGTGATCAGTGCTGTCTTGAAAGATTTAAGAACTGTATTTGGGCCACAGCTTTCATTTCTCTGACACCATTTTGTATAAATACAACAATATACCAGCCACAGCACAGTTACATATTCATTTTAAGACAACCAGTTGCTACATTTCCTGATTCCTTAGCAATGTTATCCAAAGGGTTTCTGTCTCCAAATCACTGGAACAAATATAGCAACATTGACAATTAAAGCCTTAAAAATCACAGTTCAACAATTCTGAAATTGCCTCTTCGGCAACTTAAATTTGGATAAACTAAACCCCAGATTTCTTCTGTTCCACATTTAGATGCCCTTAAAATTAGAGGCATATTTTTGCCAAAAAAAGGAAAGCAATCCACAATGATCTAGATACATTTTTAATAAATTTTGCAAAATAAAGTAGTTTGTGATTATATCACACGCTGTAAACAGACTACTGATTTTGTGTGCTGATGCACATATAAATATAGAAGTAACTTCAGAACAGATTAGATCCACTCAAGGTAGCATCTGCATAGCAGGATACCAAGCACGTTTACTAGAAAGTAACCAATAAGATATACTCCTCAGTGTGTGTGTGTGACTGAAGCCTTGGTTTCAGATCTCATCATAAGAACATAAGAGCAGCCCTGCTGGATCAGACCAACAGTCTGTCTAGTTCAGCATCCTGTCTCACACAGTGGCCAACCAATTCCTCTGGACGGCCAACAACAGAGTATAGAGGCCAAGACATTCACTTGATACGGCCTCCTGGCTCTGGGATTCAGAGGATTAGTGCCTCTGAATGTGGAGGTTCCCCTCAGTCACCGTGGCTAGTAGCCATTGATAGACTTATCCTCCATGAATCTATCTTATCCCATTTTAAAGCTGTTTATTCCTGTGGCCATCTCTACATCCTCTGGCAGCAAATTCCACATTTTAATCACTCTCTGTGTAAAGTAGTGTTTCCTTTTGTTCATACTGACCCTACTGCTTATGAGCTTCACTGGATGCCCTTGAGTTCTAGAATTTGGGGAGGAGAAAAATTTGTCAACTTTCTCCACCCCATGCAAAATTTAATAAACCTCTATCATGTCCCCCTTAGTTGTCTCATTTCTAAAATGAAAAGTCCCAAACTCTTCAGCCTTTCCTCCTAGGGAAGGTGTTCCAACCCTCTAATAATCTTGGTTGACCTCCTCTGTACTTTTTCCAGCTCTGCAATGTCCTTTTTGAAATACGGTGACCAGATCTGTACACAGTATTCCAAATGAGGCTGCACCATAGATCTATACAGGGGCTGTTTTATTCTCAATCACTTTCCTAAGAATCCCTAACATAGAGTTTGCCCTTTTCACCGCTGTAGTTCCTGAAGCTGGGATTTTTTCTGTCCCAGTGTGCATCACTTTACACTTACCAACACTGAACTTCATTTGTCACATTGTCGCCCACTCATCCAGTTTGTGGAAGTCCTCTTGGAGTTCTTCACAGTCAGCCTTGGCTTTCATCATCCTGAATAATTTGGTGTCATCTGCAAACTTGGCCACTACTTGGCCCTAGTTCCAGATCACTGATGAATAAATTAAACACTATCGGCCACAATACCAATCCTTGGCGGACCCCATTGCTTACTTCCCCTCCATTGTGAGAGCTGTCCACTGATTCCTCCTCCTTGCTTCCTGTAATTTAGCCAGTTTTTAATCCATAAGAGAACCCGTCCTCCTAACCCATGACTGCTAAGTTTACTCAGGACCTTGTCAAAACTCACCTGTTCTTTTCCAAGGCTTCTCAAAAGCCTTTTGAAAATCCAGGTATATAATGTCTATCGGGTCACCATTGTCTACATGCTTGATCACTTTCTCGAAGAACTCCAAAAGTATGGTGATTTTCTCTCAGCACGCTTCATCCCTCTATGTACCTAAGAATTCTATCTTTGATTAGTTTCTACTGATTTTCCTGGAAAAAAAGTAAGGCTGACTGGCCTGTAATTTCCTGGTTCCCCTCTGGATCCCTTTTTAAAAACTGGTGTCCCATTTGATACTCTCCAGTCTTCTGGTACAGTGGCTGAATTTAGTGATATGTTACATATACATGTTAGTAGATCAACTATCTCACATCAGGGTTCCTTAAGAACTCTTGGGTATATACCATCAGGACCTGGAGACTTATCGGTTTTTAATTTCCCCAGTAGGTCTAGAACTTCATCTCTGGTTTGGCTCAGTTCTTCAGACTCCCTTCCTAAAAATAGCGACTGTGGCATGGGTACACGCCACACACTTTCGTTTAGTAATCCCTTTATTCCTTTGTCATCTAAAGGTTCCATTGCTTCTCTGACTGATTTCCTGCTCCGGATATATTTTTTTAAATGTTGTTTGTCTTGATGCTTTTAGCAACATGCTCCTCAAAATCTCTTTTTGCATGCCTAATTATTGACAAAATTTCTTTTGCGAGCCTGTGATCCCTCCTTCAATTCACTCGGGCAGACCTTCCACTTTTTAAAAGAAGCCTCTTTACTTTTTATAGTTTCCTTGACTTGGGTTGTTAACCACACAGGTCTTCTTTTAGACCTGGCAGTGCCTTTCCTGTGGGATGCATTCTATTTGGGCTTCAATTAGAGTGGTTTTAAATAGCTTCCAAGCATCCTCAAGGGATCTGAGTCTCTTGTGTTTCCCCTTCAGCTTCCTTTTTACTATTCCCCTCATTTTTGTAAAGTTCCATCTTTTGAAATCAAATGCAACCATTTTGGACTTTAGCGCTAACTTTCCATTGACAATGCTGAACTTAATAGTGTTGTGGTCACTGTTCCCAACTGGTGTAACAACCTCAACATCTCTCACCAGGTCTTGAGATCTCCTCAGAACCAAGTCCAAGATCACTAGCCTCTGGTTGGCTCTGTGACCAACTGTTCCAGTGCACAGTCATTTATGATGTTTAGAAATCTCATTTCTATGGCATGACTTGAGCACATTTACCCAGTCCATGTGAAGGTAGTTGAAGTCTCCCAGTATAACAATATTATATGCTTCAATCACCTCCCTTATTTCCTTCTCCATCTCGAGATCAGCCTCAAGGGTTTGATCGGGTGAGCAATAGTACACCCCACTTTTAAGTAACCCTTAGGTTACTTTCCACCCACATTGCTTCTGTAGGGGAGTTAATTCCCCTGATGTTTTCTAATTTATTGGATTATATGCCAGTTTGGTGTAGTGGTTAAGTGCGCGGACTCTAATCTGGGAGAACCGGGTTTGATTCCCCACTCCTCCACTTGCACCTGGCTGGATGACCTTGGGCAAGCCGTAGTTCTGATAAGAGCTGTTATTGAAAAAAGAGCAGTTTCTGTCAGAGCTCTCTCAGCCCCACCTCACAGGGTGTCTGTTGTGGGGAGGGGAAGGGAAAGGAGTTTGTAAGCCGCTCTGAGACACCTTTGGGTAGTGAAGGGCAGGGTATAAATCCAATCTCCTCCTCCTCCTCCTCTTTGATGTACAACGCAACACCACTACGAACCCATCACTTGCAATAGAGCTTATACCCAAGAATAATTGTATCCCATAGATTTTCACCATTCCACCATGTTTCTGAGATACCTACTATATCTAAATTGTCATTGATCACCAAGTACTCCATCTCCCCTATCTTGGCTCAGAGACCTCTAGCACTGGCATATAGACACCAATAATGTGTTTCCCTCTCCAGTAACCCTTGCCTCCCTTGGCCCCTTAGTTGTCACACACGACCCTCAGTCACCATTATGCCCTCACTCCCAAGTTCTATTACACTCCTATCAATATTACCCCGTTTATGCAATCATCCCTTTGGACTGACTTGTCCCAGACCAGAGGCTCCATAGCTCCTGTCAGCTTCCCTCCCAGAATTAGTTTAAAAGCTGCTGTGAAGCCTATTTGATATTAATACTGATATTAACACTGAGAAGCTATGAGCACTGAGAAGCCAAACAATTCCTACATTTCTCAGAAACTGGTTTTCAGAAAACAGAAACTGCAATGTGCAAGCATTTTCACTGATAAGATGACTTTATGAAAATACATCTCCAGTGAAGTACATAGTTAAGGAATACAATCAAACCTCACTCAAAGTTCAGTTTGAAAAAGAACACTTTATTGGGTTTTGTTGAACTACTTCCAATGAAACATCTCTACAGAAATTCCTACCTCAGTGTGACAGTATATTGTTTAGAAAGCCAATGTAAAGTGAGGGGAAACAAAAGTGAAACTATCAGACAGTAAGCAGCTGACACAGCAACACACACTCTATGGTGTGATCTATAGCATGACTCTCTATAACTACGCTGAATAACCTTGTGATCAGCTTACGCCTACGACACTCACCAAATTACAGCTAAAAACTGTCGTGGAAATTACTGAATTTTGCATGATAGACCCTGCAGAACCGGGACAAAAGGGGTCCCACAGCATCACATGTTTCCTTACCTGCTACTACTGCTGTTTTTCTTCGACTTGCTTCTTCGTTTTAAGGCATCACTGTCCTTGCTGTTGTAGGGTAATATGGAAGCATATCCATGCTCAGCTTCTGAGGAAAACAAACAAACAAACCAACCCTACATTCACTCCATTATCAGCCCTAGACAAATCAGAAAGTATTTTTTCCTAAATCATCCCTGTCCATACAATTGTTCTACAATTTTACAAAATTTATGACTTCTCCCCCCTACAAGACTCACTTTGGTCACAAGCTCAGGCAAGCTAGGACCTAAAAGTCTCAACACTTCCATGTGCAATATCAGAATGCAAACATTACTAGTGCCTAACACGTATGCTGTATTAATGCTAATTACAATACTAGATGAGCTAGGCCTCTCACGTCCGGCAAGGGGTGTGACTTGGCCATAGCATACAGCCTTGAAGAAAAAGCACAGATAGGCTACGAAGAGCCAACCAGGCGACGCCGTCCGCCTCCTGGCTGGAGCTCACAGAAAGCCTACGTGATAGAAGCAACGCAGGCAGGCCGATAAAGCCTCTTTGGAGCCAAGATTACAGTTCTCGGTGGGGTAACTCCTTCGGAGGCAGGCGGCACGAAGCCGTGAGGAGGCCTTCCATTTGTACAGCATCGCGACGCGTTGACGTTTCTTCACGACCAAGCGGGCGGCTGGTTGGGGGGGGTCGAAAGTGGGTCAAGCGCAGAACAAAAGACGTGGTACGGCTCGATCGCTCCACAGCAGTGGGAAGCAGAGCGTCAGGATTCTGGGCCAGGAATGACGATGTGCGCACCCACCCACCACCCACCCCCCGAGAAGGGGGAGCAAGAGAAGGCGGCGCTCCCTCCTCTGGGGCCCGCATCAAAGGCCGCCTCTGCCGAAGGACCAAGAGCGCCGCCGCCACCAAGCACAGCGAGGCACGAAGAGGGCCCTTTTCTCTCTCGCTCCCGCCTCCCCCCCCCCCCCCCCCCCCCACCAACCGCAGGCCTCCTCGACTGTCGTCAGGCGCTCAACGCGCGACGGGGCCGAAAGGAAACGCCGCCACTGCGCGCTCTACGATCGGCCAGGGAAGAAAAGGCAGAAGAGGGACTCGACTACTTCTGTGAGGTAGCGCAGCGGAGGAGGAGGCGACTCACCATCATTGCGGGGGGGGGAAGGGGGCATTTCGGAGGGGATCGCGGGCGACGAGGGCCGTTGCCGGGGCGCCTACCTCGCTCCCTTCGCTCCAGGAACTCAGCTGCTTCCAGCAGCATCTGGATATTCTCGCACACCTGGGCAGCCGACGCCATCTTACGTCTTCGTGGGCCTGTGTTGGGCTACTGGCTCGCTTCGTGCTGGCGTCCCTGCGGCCCCGAGCCTGGCCTACCTTCCCTCCCCTCAGCCTCGCCACCCTCCACTTCTTTCTTCTCCAGCGGGCGCAGCTCGAGTGTGTGTTTATCCCACCTCAGCCTGACAGACTTGACGCAACCAATCCCTCCCCCATACGCCAACCGCAACTCAACCCACTGCCGCCCGAGCGCAGACAGGATTGGGTAAGAAGACGCAACTCCGCCCATAGCGTTGCTTTATTGGACCGCTGTGAGGGAAGAAAACAATAAGCCACTCCCACTTCGCACAACTGACTTCCCATTCGCCTTCCCTCATATCGGCGGAGGTTCTGCCCTTTTATTGGCTCAGATACCCTATGACCCCGCCCTGAACGGTTTCAACACCTCATTGGATAAACTACAGTCGCTCGCTGTCCCGTAATACTGCTTGGCTTCTATTCGCACGACCCCATTGGCTCAGACTTTTAAAGTTACGCCCTACAATGCTTGTGATAGGAAGGTCATGTTTCGCCCAGCCTCCTATTCCTGGTTGCTACTTGCTCCTGACTGGCTCGGAAGCTTCTCAGTCCCGCCCCTCCCTGGTTTATTGTGTTGATCTTCGACGTCTTGCTCCGCCCACCGTCCACGCGCTCTTGCTGGATTTAGACATGATACGAGCAGGACGAGGATTTTCAACGGGTCGTTTAAAATGAGCTGCAACCTCATACAAAGCAGTGACCCATGCTGAGTTTGGGTTGGGATGGGATAGGGGGGCGCTTGTAGCCATCAGGCCCTGCTCGCCAAATAAGCAGGCCTAGCTGGTTTGCAGGGCTTTAAGCTGAATGCTGTGCAAGTCCCATTTGTTACATGGTGACTGAGGGGAACCTCCACATTCAGAGGTACTAATCCTCTGAATCTCAAAGCCAGGAGTCCTCAGCCTCTATGTCCTGTTGTTGGCTGTTCAGAGGAACTGGTTGGCCACTCTATGAGACAGAATGCTGAACTAGATGGACCACTGGTCTGATCCAGCAGGGTTATGTTTTTATTCTCACAACAACCCTATGAGGCAAATCACCCAGCAAGCTCCCCTGGAAGCATGGAAACTGACACTTCCTTATACTGAATTATTGTCTACTCAGACTGGCAGCAGCTCTCCAAGGTTGTCGAGGTTTTTCACATTACCTATTACCTGGTACAGGGAGAGGGGTGGCTCAAAGCCTAGGTGAAATTTAAGTCAGAAGCATTAGAACCTCACAGCTCAGACTTTTAGGTATCATACCAACCTAGCTCTCAGAGGACTGAAACTGCAGGCAACAAGATTCACTAAGAGACAATTTTCTACTCTGATTCGCTGAGAAAATTCTGTACCAACCAAGTTTTACTTATAATTCACTGATGTCTTAAACAGGCAGCAAATGTACAAAAAGATTAAAAAATTAGGTGCCTCTAGCATCACCCCCATCCCACTCATAAGCACAGTGCTTTATTTGAAGCTTCCCCAGTATTAAACACGACCTTGGTAAGTGGTACTGGAGACTGCAGGTGGCTGTCGGAAACACACAGCCAAAGGCCCACTGGGCTTGACATAACACACCATGCAATTCCCTGTAGTAGAGCACAGGTCTTTTTCAGGGCAGGTCAATTAAAGGGGCGGGGGAGACTGATTTTGCCCAACATTAAAACTATGCCCTTGTAACACACTTGCCCTCATCTGGATGACGCACCCTAGTCTGATCTCGTCAGATCTTGGAAGCTAAGCAGGGTTGCCCCTGGTTAGTACTTGTGTAGGAGACCAAGGAAGTACAAGGGTACTGTGCAGGCAAGCCACCTCTGCTCTTCTCTTGCCTTGAAAACCCAACAAGGTCGCCATCCATAAATTGGCTGCAGTTTGACAGCACGTTCCACCACCGCTAGTGGACTACACTCTAAATGCACGTTTAGACTGTAAGAGACATGCATGGATCAATCATAATGCAAGTCTATGGATTAGCCCTATTGTCTTCATAAGAGCTGGATTATAGCCTTAGCCTCTCCAGAAGAGGGACTACTACTTCCTACAATCCCCTTTCAGTTTAAGAACTTCCAAAACAAAATAAGGTGATACCAGAACCATTTCTATGTTACCCAGAAAAACAGGGAAATTAAAGAAGTCACTTAGGTGAAGAGCAACTAGTCTTCAGTGGTATTTCTTCAAACCCCCCCTTTTAATTACCTCAACTAGCTTTCAATAATTACATTCCCACCAACATGATAAGTGAACTTTATAAACAGGCATGTGTATTCCCTTCATGTGATCTAATAGACTTGACTTTAGAATTGTCTGGGTCTGTCCACCCACTTGGACTGCGTGCTAGCAATATCCTGTTAGCTTTAGGACTCTACATGTACTTGTGTGGGAGGAATAAATCACATCCCCATTCCAGGTCAAAGGAAGCTGAGCAAGTGATTTTAATCTGGATCATATCTCTGTCAAATTCACT
>NW_015172553.1:2117609-2124113 GCF_001447785.1 Gekko japonicus
ACAACTCAAAATCAAGCCTGGCTGAACTATGCAGGGTTTACTCTTATTTTAAGTGTGCCTTGGACTTCAGCCTGAAGTGGTAAGCACTCTGAAGAGGAGGGAAAACAAACAAACAGAATCTTGATGGCATTCACTTGCTAAAATGGAAAACTCAAAAAGAAAAGGCACTCAGTCTCCTACACTTACATGATCCATCATAAAGTTCTTAATTTCACAGAGTGGTAGCTTGCACTCTGTGGTTTGTATCTGCCTAGCTCCCACTATGGTTTCATCAACTCTGCACCTCACCTTAAGCCTTGAAGGTGTTCTCTTTTTAAAAAAAAAAAATCCATAGAAATGTCAGCATGAGAAAGCATCCAATAAACTGTGCTAGCCACCTCCTTGCCTCTGCCACCTGGTATGAAGTCCTTCAAGGGAACATAATGTATAATGCAGAATTTTCATCAAGAGGTGGTGATGACTACTGGTTTCAATGGTTTATAAAAAGGGTAGAAAAACCCACATAAGTTAGCAGTGGTTGCTTTTCTTGTGTCTCAGGCAAACCTCTAAGGCCCAGTGTTCTCTGCATGCCCATATAGCTCTCCCCAAATCTATTTCAAAAATTTTGTACTGAAGGTGACACAAACATTAGTATGCAGAGCTGTATGCATCAACTGTACAAAAAGCAAGTGTTGATTTGTTCTGTAAACATCAGTAGAAAGTCACCCACAGTACTACATGGATATCATACAAGCACACATATAGGCTTTTTTTACAACCAAAATAACTGCAGTGCCCTCTGCTGTACGGAAATGGAATGAGGATAACTAGACAACCTCCAAAGCAAAACTGGAAGTAAATCAAGCGGACCACAAGCTGCAAACAGGTCTTCTCACCAAGCTTTCATCAGAAAAAAGTCTTATGTTGTATATTTAACATATTTTGCAAGCCTCTGCAACACAAATCCCATTTGCATCCTAATGTTAATCCTTTGAATATACTCTGCAAGTGTGCTCCAGGAAACATTCTTCTTTTTTCCTTTTAATTTTAGCTGGCAACATTTAAAAACGGAAACCTACAAAAAGGGGGAAAGATGTGCGGAGGCCATTTTGAGAAGAACAAAAGGACAAAAACATTACCCTTATGAGATAAATCTCCCCTTATGAGATAAAAAGTCTTTTTCACAAACTCTTCCCAAAAGAGCTCCCTGTCCTCTTTGCCACAGGTACTGCTGCTAAGACAATATAGACATGGGAGTGAAGTCTTTTCATGTGTTATAAGTGCAGGTGTCAGGCAATAAAGTCCAGAGGCCTGTTGAATCCACCTTTCCTGTTCATGTACTGCCTGCCAGGAAAGAAAGCAAATGTTAGCAAGTTACCCTGAAGCCTCATCTCTCAACTCCTCAAAGTTCTCCTAGAAATTTTCAGCAGGCATTATCTGTATGGCTTCAAACGTTTTGTTGTATAGCTAGGAGCTTTGTCTTTTTACAGAAAAATGAAGGCCAGTATTTTCTGGATACAAACTGTTGCACTCAACACAGAATGTGTTAATATTGTGGAAAAGTTAAATAAAGACAAACCTGATTTTTGCATATATTTAGCAACATGCATAGTGGAATGCCAAGGTGACAGTAGCAGGTCAATTGTACAGCCCTACAGCCCCACTTTGCGGGGAGAGCGGGGTAGAAATCCCAATAAATAGACAGACAAACAAACAAATAAACAAAATGGGTTCCTCAAATGGTAGCAAACGCATAATGCCGGTGAATCTCAGCAAGGAGGGCAGGAAGCATGGGGTAAGAGTCACCTGGAAGACCTTTTACTCTCTCACTAAGCCCAGTTTTAGGTGTTTTATTTGTGCTTAAGGGACTCAAGTCCCCTTCAAGGCAAATAGCTCACTGCCTTGAGTTTATGAATCTCTGGAACAATTCAAGTTTGGTAGATTTCAGCTGACCACCACAGATGAATATACTTTCCACTAAGAAACTTCCAGTCATTTGTGTCAGATCCCTCACCCTCCATTTTTGGGGTTAACAGAGAAACACAGAGTTCCTTTTGCATGCATTCCTGAGAATCACAGAAGGGTAGGCAAAGCAGCATTCTCCTCAGCACAAGAGGAATCTCAGTCACTACCAATCTGTGCAAGTGGAAGACATGCTAACCTGTACTTCCTCTTCTGGGATACGTTTATAGCATAGGCATTTACAGAGCCTTCCACTTTCTTGCCCTGAAAAGAAAAAACAAATATCACCTTCCAAGTCAGCTCTGGGCAGCAGTAATAAAAATAAAACATGTACAATCCTCAAGAAATCCATTATACTAGCTTTCTAGTCTATTAATGACATTTTGTTTCTCTTTGTGCCTTTTTTTAAAAAAAGCTGTTTGGGAATCTTTCTAGACACGAGTTCCTGCCAAAAGGACAAATTTACATTAGTAGTTTTCAATTTTTTTCAGGTATAGAGTACCTTTTCTTCAGAGACTTGCTTATGAGAGAATTCTTTTGCCCCTACTTTATGAGTCCTTTACATTGCAAAAGGTTCTGGAGGATATTCAAGAGTTCACAGTCTACCAGGGTGCTAGAAAAATGCAAGAGTCCAGTAGCACCTTAAAGAATAACAAAATAGTATTTAAGGTGCTACTGGATTATTGCTCTTTTCTATTGCTACAGACAGACTAGCACAGCTACCCATCTTGATCTATCACCAGGGTACTAGTCAGGCCTAGTGAACTTGGGCCAAGTGAACTAAGAGTGCCCCGCAGAACACAATCAATATGTTTCCTGCAGAGATGTATTGGAAGAGATAATCAGGAGTAACAGTTAACCTGGGATTCTGGAGGATTTCTGAACAAGGCAATATTCGAACAAGTTCCTAGAATGGTCTGGGTATTGAGATAGAAATTGGCTCAAGTCAAACAAGAGGAGCTACTATTTCATATGACACAAGTTTTAGAATTTAAGATCTGTGGGATTTTAAAGCCCTTTTCAAATTTCAGAGCAATGTACAATAAAAAACAGGCAAACAATAAATACAAATGTACTCTACTTTGGGGGTTTTTTGGTTTTACAAAACCAGCAGCAGAAAATCAAAACAAGCAAGACCACCAGAATATCAACAAGGTGGCCAGTTAACAATGTGACTTTCACACATCCCTTTGGGATGCTTGAATAGATGGAGCTAAAATAATTTAATTGTGTGGGGGAGGCAGAGAGCATTCTTGTGCTCTCAGGCAACCACGAAAAAGGCTCTGCTGCATGCAGAAGCCAATTTATAACATTGGTACTCCACCCTTCTCCCAAACAGCTTGAGACAGCATACAGTTACACCCTCCTTCATTTTCTCTTCACAAGGAACCTGTGAGGTACATTAGGCTTAAGAAATGAGTGACGACAGTAAGACTACTCAGTGAACTTCATGGCTACCTGGACACTTGAACCCAGATCTCCCCACTCGCAGTCCAATCTGGTATCCCTACAAGATGCAACATGAAACATGGCCTCTTCACCTCATCTCAAACTATGGGATCTTTGCATTTTGAGATCAACAAGCCCCAGGTTGCTTAGGACCTTATAACAAAGTCAGCAAGTTGAATTTGGCCTGGAAAGATACAGGAGGCCAGCATAACTGCTTTAGCACTGGTGCAATGTGTTCACACTTGCTAAAACCAGACAGCTAAAACCACACTTGCTAAAACCATTTTGCGCTAGCTGAATTTCAAAATTATATTCATGGGTAGTTCCATGAAGCGCACACTACACTGTCTAATCCAGAGGCCGCCAAGGCTTGGATGTCAGGAGCCAGAACTCTGTCTTCCAGCAAAGGAGCAGCTGCCAAGTTAGACAAAGCTGTAAAGTCACTCCTGCACACAACAAACACCTGGCAATTCAGGAGCAAAGCAGAGTCCAGAGCACCCCCAAGCTGAAAATCTGAGCTTTTCAAAGGACACCTGACCTCTCCCTTTAAATCAGCCCTTTCCCCTTTTAACCAGTCTATGCTTCCTAACACATCATCCGCCCTGACCTGCATGGCCCAGGCTAGCTCAATCTCATTAGATCTCGGAAGAGAAGCAGGATTGGCCCTGTCTAGTATTTGGATGGGAGATCAACACAGAATCCAGGGCTGCTAGGCAAAGGCAGGCAATGGCAAACCACCTCTGAACATCTCTTGCCTTAAAAAAGCTATGGGAATGCGACTTGATGGCATTCCCCCCAGCAACGCATCATTCACCACGAGTCAGTTTATTACCAACTTAAGGCACACAGGAGAAGATGAAAAGGAATAGAGAGCTGGGTATTGTCTGCATACAGATGACATTGTACTCCATACCTCTGGAGGATTCTCCAGCACTTCCGTGTAAGATGGTAAAGAGTATACAATGGACCCAAGACAGAATTATTCCCATGAGGTCAAACAGCAATCTCCTCAACATGTCTTGTGGACATCCCCCCTCAAAGGAGTGGAACCACTTAGAAGCCGTGCCCTGCAACTCCTAAGGCACGCAAAAAGAATACTATGGTCAATAGTATTAAAAGCTGCAAAGAAAACAAGAGGACTCAGCACTGTCACACTTCCTCTATCCATTCTCCCAATGCCAGTTATAGAATGACCAAGGCAGTCGGTCTCAAAATCTAACCCAACACACAGCTTAAATGGACGATTAACTTGAGCCTTGAATACTTGGAGCAGGTGGGCAACGACCTGTTTGTTTGCCAAAAGAGGTAAATTTAAGACCTGCCTGTAGTTATCTGGATCCCCTACACTTAGGCTTTGTGGGGTTTTTTTCAGGATAGGTCTCATGAATGCCCCCTTTTGCTATTTTTTCCAGTGGTCTTCAAGAATTCATAATCGCACGGATTGCATTGGCCCACTTGAACTAGCTTGACATCATTACCCATAACAGGCCAGGAGGACTGAGAAGGCAAGCAGTGGTATGACCCTATTCAAGTGTCTATGGTCAAAATGAATCTAATTAATCCAGTTATGCTCAGTACTGGATTACTCAGTACTCCCGCCCACCCAGCGGTTCGAAAGCAATTAATATAAGCGAGTAGATGAATGGGTACCTGCCCTTAGGTGGCAGGGGGCACCCTCCCCGTATGGGTGTGTGTGGCAGGAGCAGTAGAAGTTACTGCAGTGGCGGTGGTGACGGTGGAAATGGCGGCGATGGAGTGGCGTGCCGTCGGAGCAGCAGAGTGAAGGCAAGCGGAGTGATGGAGGTGGAGACAGGCGGAGCCACGGAAGGACGTGGTGACGTGACGCAAGCACAGCGGAGCCATATGGACGTAGCTGGGCTGTAAGCCGATACGGCCCACATACCAGACGAGCCCGTGAAAGAAAGAAAAGAAGAAGCCGCCGGGCCGGACGACCACACCAGGAACCGAGCACTGACACCCAAAAGGAAGAACAAACAGGAAAAACAGCGAGCCCTGCCACCTGGGTGCCAGTAGGCAGCCCCAACCCCTGTAGACATGTGGCCTTAGCTAGGGATAAATTTGGAACTTGTAAGCCGCTCAGAGACCCTTCGGGGTTGGAGCGGGGTAGAAATCGAAGATATAAATAAATAAATAAATAAATAAATAAATAAATACTGCTATAGGGGTCTTGGGGACATAACTACCAACAATGTATCATCTATGGTGTATCAGATGTGGGCGATTCACCCCCAAAGCTTCATGCAAAAGAAATACCAACAGGCAACTGACAGTTCTCATCAGGTTCAATGAACTATGTTTGGATTACTATATTGGTAGTAAAGAAATCATCTTTCTCCTTCAGCATTGTGTTGGCAACTTGCTGTGTAATGGAGCTGTTCTGGATTACTAGAAACTTAATCCAGCCATGGTTCAATGAACCTGATGGACAGAATTTAGCTAAATGGACCAATGGTCTGACCTGCTATAAAGTCTATGCTCAGTACTTTAAATTCCACACACACCTGATGGGGAAATTACAAATCAGCTAAAATTTGTAATTTCCCCATTGCACCCCCCAACCCCATTAGACTAATTCATGAAAGAGCAGTCTCTCACTAACTATTAGACAAGAAACCAATAAAATCTGGAGGCAGTTTGTCTGTCCTAAATAAAATCTGTCTGGAGGCAGTTCATCTCTTTTACAACAAATCTGGTTAATTAAATACACAAGACTGTTCTGTTGCTCCCTGTTTTTGTTTAAACAATTAAATAGTAATCACCAATCACTATTTATGGCATGATAGTTCATCCTACAAAGGAAGAGGTTCACTTCGCAAAATGTATGTTAAGAAATATTTCCAGCACCACTGCATTATAAGGAATCCAATCTCAATCCATTAAAATTATGAATTTTAGGTTAATTTGCTTAATTTCTCATTTGTTTCTACTATTAATTCATTCTGGTTTAGCTACGCAGAGGTAAGAACTCCACTGAGAGTCAAGTGCTGCAGATTTTTTCCTCAGTCCCTCTCTTAGTTTTGAGATGGCACAATAATTATGAAAGCAGAGTTCAAGAAGGTTTGTGAGGTTTCTGTGCTCCTGTCGAGTTGGACG
>NW_015172553.1:2124166-2165678 GCF_001447785.1 Gekko japonicus
CACCGCCTTGCAGTTAAGAACAAAGGATAAGGACATACCTTTGTTGTGTCAAAGGTTGAGAAGCCCATTGTTTTCATCATTTCTATTTCTTCCTCTGTTTTTCCCTCCAGATCTTCTTCTAGAAAGAATAATACAACCAACAGATAAAGAAAACAGAATGCAACTAGAAGGTTTACCCTTAGAATCTCTATCCTTCCTTTCTGAGCCTGAGGCTTTTTAAAAACTAAAATCTAGTTATTGGGCTCAGAATTGCAAACTCTCTATAGCTTGGCCAACAGAACCTGTTCTCCCCTAAATTTAGGGATTGTTCCAAATGCAAATCTTCCAGCTGTATATCTTTATCAACTTATAGCTCCAAATTTGCGCAGAGCCATCTCCTTGGCCAGATTTAATGTCCTTCCTTCTGCTCTTCGCTCTGGCAGATTCCAGGGGATCCCCTACTCCAGCAGGTGTTGTCCTTGTAAGAAGGACTGTGTTGAAACTGTCCCCCATGTTCTCCTTCAATGTCCCTTTTATCTGGTGCCCCGCCAGGATCTTCTGTATCCTATATTAGCTCAATTCTCAGAAATTCCTGATGATTTTAAGGTTCTGTTTTTGCTTGATAATCAAGATACGGAAATAATCAAAATAGTAGCAAGGTTTCTTCTTAGTGCTATGGCTATACGTTCTGATAAGTAACCATTGGTTTTTCTGCTTTAATGCTGTTTTTCTGCACCGTAGCTCCAATTTTACCCTATATGGATTTGTATTTTCTGATCTATATTTAATCTGATCTCCTATTGGATGTATATACGTATGCCAATAAAGGCTTGTCAAAGTAAAAAAAAAAAAAAAAGCAACTAGAAGGCTGTTACTGCTTATGCCTTATTTAACATCTACGTGCGCCCCCTTGCCCAGAGGCATGGGCTGGGGTATCACCAGTAGGCGGATGACACCCAGCTCTACCTGTTGTTGGGCGGCTGGTCCGACTCTAGTCTGGCAGATCTGGACCTAGCATTACAGGCCGTGGCTAGTTGGCTTAGAAATTGAATCCAACGAAGACGGAGGGCCTGTGCCTGAGTAGGGGTGATCCGGGGTTAGGGATCTCACTCCCAACCTTTGACAGGGTGCTGTTGGTGCCAGCGCCAAAGGTTAGGAGATTGGGAGTGCTCTTGGATGCCTCCTTAACGATGGAAGCCCAGGTAGCAGCCACTGCTAAGCCTTTTATCAGCTTTGGCTGATTAGGCAGTTGGTTCCCGTCCTCGAGTGCAATGACTTGGCGACAGTGATCCACGCAATGGTCACCTCGAGATTGGACTACTGTAATGCTCTCTAAATGGGGCTGCTCTTGTCCCAAATCTGGAAGCTTCAGCTGGTGCAGAATCCTGTTATTAGGTCTCTCCATGTGGGAGCACATTTAGCCTGCGCTAAAAGAATTGCACTGGCTGCCTATAGCGTACCGGATTTGCTTCAAGGTGCTGGTGCTTATCTTTAAAGCCCTTTATGGCCAGGGGCCTACATACCTGAGGGACTGCGTTTCCCTGCATGTTCCCCAGAGAGCACTACGGTCGGGGTCTCAAAATCGTCTGGCCCTCCCAGGTCCGGCCCTTCCAGGTCCTAAAGATGCCAGGCTAGCAGCAGCCAGGGCCTTTTCAGTGGAGGCTCCGTGCTGGTGGAACGAGCTCCCGGAAGATACCAGAGCCCTGTGGGACCTCTTACAGTTCTGCAGGGCCTGTAAGACGGAGCTCTTCCACCAGGCCTTTAGTTAAGGAGCTGCATCCAACAACTAAAACCCTGTGCCCAATGCCACCATCAATAGCCTGTGCTTCGCCAAATTGTAATAACAACTGCTGACTATATTTTTTAGTATGCCTGCTGCTATTACTACCTAGCCATTGTCATATAAGTTGATAACTAGCACTTTAAATCTTGTTTTCATGGTTATATTTATAATTGTTGTTTTACTTGTCTAATTTTATGTAAGCTGCCCTGAGCCTGGCCTGGTGGGGAGGGTGGGGTATAAATCAAACAAATAAATAAACAGAGAGAAGTCAGGATCAATAACTGCAAAAAGCCATAATGCTCTTGGCATTATTTGGTTTCTCCAAGGTTGCCTTATATGTTCTGGGAATTAAAGCTGTAACTTCCCTGTACATAATGGGTCTGGTGAGATACTACATTTGTTTGTACTTTTCATTCTCTGAAACCATATGAAATTCTAAGGAAGCTTTTGTGATGAGTAGGGTTGCTATACATTTACATTCCAAACCAACCTCTACCAACTTGTCATGGCATAAAACCAACCCCACTGTGTTTTGAGGGAAATCAATCTATTATAAAACATTGCCTGACAAATGCGGGTATTTCTTGGCAATAGCTATGCTACATTGGGAGAAGTTGTTCAAGAAATAGGAATCATATCAACATTGTGCGAACAAAGTAATCACATGGAAAGGCCCTCAGACTCAAATCCAGCATACTATTCATTGACTCTTCTCAGGTACATTTGCTATATGCTGCCTATAGAACCAGAAGTCATCATGTCAAATTCCTTGCCTAAAGATTGGTTCATGCTCACATTAATACCCCCTCTCACAAATAACCCAGACCACAAGTAGAGAAAATTGGCATTGACAAGGGGCATTGAATCAACATGTTATTCAGCCAGGCTTGCAAAACCACAAAGTTCAGTTTCATTACCTGTGATCTGGCGCTCTTTGCCTTTGGAGTCTTTGATTTTTTTTTCTTCATCTTTTTGTCGGGAAGGCGAAGAAGAGCTGGATCTGTGTCGCCGGGGAGACCTAGAATGTCAACCAAGTGCAGTTCTCATCTTAACAATGCAAGGAAATGAAATAGTAGCCTTTGCCAGCTCACAAGACAATAACAAAGAAGCACTTCCATGTTCACAGAGTCCCAAAGGGGTGCAAACACAAAACCACAAACATTACATCTCTAAACCTCTGTGCTAAAAAACTTTCCTATCTTATCCTCACTGACAAACATTATTTTATAGTTATTTCCACTATTACACGTTGTTTACCTTGACTTTCAGAAAGCTTTTGAGCCTCCTTTTAGTTCCTGGATTCGTACCCTACCATGGCCGACGATGACACCAAGAGCGTAGCTGTTACTACCACCGGCAGGTGGTAAACCAGGTAGATTGGGAAAATTCTGGCAAGGGTCTTACTCCTGGTCCTATGCCCCAAGCTGCACTGAAGAGAGCTGGATGATAACTCCTAACTCGAAGTTACCTACCTACGGACGACACTATGGCAGACGTTACCTGGAAGATTATGAGAAGGATTACGGGAAAGCGGCCAAGATTGAGGAAATGCAAGTTGAGTGGGTGAGGTGAAAACTCCCAGCACAGCATGAAGAGTTACGCCGGGATACACAAGAGATGGTGTTTGACATCCCCCAACTCATCATGGATGCTGTGAGGCGTGAGGTGCGTACCCTCCTGCCAGATGGGGAAGGTGGAAATGGGAAAGAACAGCCGTGCAATGGGACACTGGCGAAGGACCAGATGGGAAGTGTCCCCATTCCTGTTAACCTTCCAGGGGGGGCCCAGACGATCAGCAGCCAGCTGGGCCGCTGGGTCCCCCTGTGCTTCTGGCGCCGGTGACTGGGTCTGAGCGATCTCATGAAATTTTGGATGCTACCTTCAACGGAGACCCCGACAAGCTCGCCTTCTTCCTGCTGCAAGTGCACAAATTCCTAAGGGACTAGGGTCCCCGGTTCACTATGGATAAACACTGAGTAGACCATATCGGGTCGCGCCTACAGGAACGAGCAGCTGACACAGACCTATTAAAGACATTAGAGGACCCAAGCTCCGTGATGTGATGGCTTTCATGTGGGCCCTACAAAGGCAATATGAAGACCCACTGGAATTGGAGAAGGTGCGAACCTGCCTGCGAGCCTTGAGACAAGGAAATAGGACAGTACATGAATTCTCTGATGAATTCAAAATGTACACGGCTAAGGTTCAGGGATGGCCTGAAGAGGTCCTGATTGAGCAATATCGTATCGGTCTCAATCACCAGATCCTGGAGTGGGTCCTCAACTCCACCAACCTGTTGACCCTAGCTGGTGGGATCCAAGAGGCCAGGGATGCGGAAAACCAACTCAACATGATCAAGATGTATACGGCTAAGTTGGCTCTGAGGTCACTGGGGGGTGAAGGTAAAGGCCAACATTCCAAGGCTAAAGAGTCCATGGGCGATTGGCACATGAAGGTGCCTGTGCCGTGGGGCCAACTTGCCACCTCCTGGAGAGAAGGCCCCAGAGAAGCAGAGTCCAGAGACACCACAAAAGCCAGGAGGGATGCGACCCAAGCAGTCAAGAGCCCTTCAACTGAACGCTGCCTTGGACGGGGCTTCATCCAGCGGAGACGAGACCACCCCACTGGCGGGAAAAGGCTGGGACCTGCTGTAAGAGGTGCAAACCAGAAGGTCCAAAATCAGTTGGCACCATGTTCGGTGAGCAACTCCCCCCACCCATTTTTCATGACTGTGTCAGTAGTGAATCCAGAGATGGGTACACAAATAAGGGTGAGAGCCCTAATTGACTCTGGGTGTACAAGGGACTTAATTAGTCTGACCATAGTTATAAGGCTGGGGGTTCCAGTACAACCCCTCCCCAAGCCACTGGTTTTCACGCAAATGGATGGCTCCTGTGTCGGTGGTCATGGGGATGGGGCTCCGCTCTACCGGAGTGGGCGTGTTTGGCTCAGAGACCTAGCCCGGGTTTTTGAGAAAGACAAAGCAGATGAGCTCTCCCCCCCCCCCCCCCCCGCCCCTCACCAGGCTCCTCTGCTCGGGCATAAAATGCCAAAGGGAAAGTTGTATGCGTTGAGCCCGGCCGAGAAAGAGGAGTTACGAAAGTTCATAGATAAAAACCTAGCGCAGGGGTTCATCCGGCCGGCCTCTTTACCTTTTGCAGCCCCCGTACTCTTCCGGAAAAAGAAAGATGGGGGATTGAGACTCTGTACGGATTACCAGGGTTTAAACGCTGTATCCACCACAAATGTATACCCCCCTCCCTTTGATCAAAGACCTCTTGACCGAGGCCTCAAGGGGCAAAGTGTTCACCAAACTGGATTTGAGAGATGCTTATTTCCATATGCATATACAGGAGGGGGATGAGCACAAAGCAGCTTTCAATACACCATTGGGACAGCTTGAATACTTGGTTATGCCATTTGGATTGGCGGGGGCTCCTGGGGTCTTTATGAACTTGATCAACAAAGTGTTGCACAAGCACCTATTCAAGGGGGTCCTAGTTTATCTTGATATCTTGATCTATTTGCCTGATAAGGCTTCCCTCGTGACTCTGGTGAGGGAGGTACTGGAGACCCTGTATGAACACCGGATGTTTGCTAAACTTTCTAAATGAAAGTTCCACAAAAGTGAAGTTTTCTGAGCTACTGCATCTCTGGGGAGGGGATGGGAATGGACCCACACAAGGTTGCAGACGTGCTGAGTTGGGAGGCCCCTCGCACCTGGAGGCAACTCCAGTCCTTCTTGGGATTCACAAACTTCTACTGCCCCTTCATCCTCAACTTCGCTCAAGTGAGTTTACCCTTTACGGACCTATTAAAGACTAAGAGGAAGGGGCAAGACAACACTAAGCTGGGAGCTAAGCTAAACTGGACGCCAGAGTGCCAACAAGCCTTTGAGACACTGAAAAAGCTATTTACCTCTGTGCCCATTTTATATCACCCCGATGAAAATAAAATGTTTGTAGTTCAAGTCGATGCCTCAGATGTAGCCGGGGGAGGGGGCATCCTGCAAAAGGAAGAGGACGGTAAACTCCACCCCCGGCATACGTGTCTAAGAAATCAAATTCTACCGAGTGCAATTGGGTGGTTTGGGACAAGGAGGCAACTGCTATAAAGCTAGCCCTTACCACCTGGAGACACTGGTTAGAGGGGGCTAGGGTGCCTTTTGAAGTATAGACAGATCATAAAAACTCGGAAGCCTTGCACACACCCCGTAACCTCAACGCCAAGCAACTTCGGTAGGCAGAGTTTTTCTCCAAGTTTCATTCCACCCTCTAGCACCTCCCTGGAAAGTCAAATTTCTTGGCTGACACCCTGTCACGCCTCCCCCAACATGCCAGTCAAAGGGAGGAGGTAGTAGACTCTATGTTCACGCCCTCCCAGCTGGGTGGAGCGGTGGTGACATGGAGTCACACCGTGGCTGAAAAGGGGGGGGGGAAGACCTGTGGATTACTAAGTTTAAAGAAGCCCTTACAGAAGCAGATAGGGAGGAAATTGCTAAAGACTCTTCCATCCAGAAAACCCCAGATGGCTGTTGGTATGGGGGAGCAGGCTCATTGTACCACATGGTCTGAGGGGCGAGGTGTTGCATTTTGGTCACAAATCTAAACTAGCTAGACATTATGGATATTTAAAGACTTTATATCTATTGCAGTACCAGTTTTGGTGGCCGCACATGTGTGCGGACATTTCTCAATATGTGGGATCATGCCAGACTTGTTTGATGGGAAAAAGACATCCTGGGAAGCCCCCAGGGACTCTGAGACCTTTGGAAACCCCTAGTCACCCCTGGGAAGTTATCTCCATGGATTTCATTACTGACCTACCACCCAGTAAAGGATATACTGTGATCTGGGTTGTAGTGGATTTGTTTTCTAAACAGGCTCACTTCATTCCGTGCAAGCAACTGCCAAAGCCCTGGCTAAATTGTTTATGCACCACATTGTGTGGTTGCATTCGGTGCCCAGTAAAATAATATTCGACAGAAAACTTGTTCATGGCCAAGTTTTGGAAAGAACTCTTGCAGGTTTGGGGGATTACAAGGGGGCTTAGTAGTGCCCATCACCCAGAGACTGATGAACAAACTGAACGAGTCAATCAAATTGTTGAGCAGTTCTTGCACTGCTTTACCAACTACCAGCAGGATAACTGGGCTGAACTGTTGTCTTATGCAGAATACAGTTATAATAATTCGGTGCACTGTTCCACTGGACTGTCTCCTTTCAAAGTGATGCATGGATATGAGGGCATCACCTTGCCCCCTATGGGTACTCCAGAACCTGGGCCTGGGGACCTCCAGATTTGGTGGCAGGACTTAAAGGACCAATAGTCTGTCATCCAAAAGACTCTTGATAAAGCCAAAGTGGATTACAAAGTCCAAGCTGATAAAGGGCAAGCCCCTGAGTGAGATTTACAGGCTGGGGTCTTGATGTACTTATCTACTAAACACTTGAAGGGCTCCAGCCCCAAAGGAAATTGGGCTGGAAATATGTTGGTCCTTTTACTGTGATATGTAAAGTGGGGGACGTTGCGGTGGAACTTGATTTACCTAAATCCCTTAAAGATGTGCACCCTGTATTTCATTTCAGTCTGCTGAAATGGGACCTGGATCCAAACAAATGGAGACTGCAACCACCAGCCCCTCCACCTCTGATGATGAATGGTGAACCTCACCAAGAGGTGGAAGAGATTTTGGATTCCAAGCTGAAGCATGGCAGCCTTTACTATCTCATTAAATGGAAGGACTTTGACCCCTCTCATAATGAATGCGTGCAGGACTTTCATGTCAATGCCCCTAAACTTGTGCGTGCATTTCACAAAAGGTATCCAAAAAAGCCTGGTGGGTGAAGTCTTTGGGGAGGCAGAATGTCAGCTAAGCCTCTCTTGAGCCCTGGCTGCCATGGGAGTGGAGATGACTCTGGAATGTTAAGCTTTAATTCTGTTGTGTCTTCCATGTTTCTGTTATCTCTGTCTGACCTTCAGTGCCGGGTATATTATTTCTCTTGGGAAAAGTAGCCCGTTACTTTGGCGGGCTTCTACCTGGTCCCTGATTGGCCATGGACCATCAGGGGGCCTCTCTGAACAATGTATAACTGTTTGCTTTGTGCGCTTTATTTTAGTTCTAACATGAAATGGTTAAGATATCTGCACGTTCTTAAAGTCTTAATAAACTTTACTTCTTTGAATGAAAGCTGTTGGGAACTGACTGCTGCAGGAGTCTGACAAAGTTCCTCATCAAAGGCTCCTAAGTAAGCTCAATAGTCACGGGATAAAAGGACAAGTCCTTTTGTGGATAAAAAACTGGCTAATTAATAGGAAACAGAGTGAGTATAAACGGGCAATTTTCTCAGTGGAGGGTGGTAAGCAGTGGGGTACCACAGGGATCAGTACTCAGTCCGATGCTTTTTAACTTGTTCATTAATTATTTGGAGTTGGGAGTAAGCAGTGAAATGGCTAAATTTGCAGATGACACTAAGTTGTCCAAGGGTGGTGAAAACCAGGGAGGATTGTGAGGCATTCCAAAGGGATCTGTTGAGGATTGTCGAGTGGGCATCAATGTGGCAAATGGGGTTTAATGTAGCCAAGTGCAAAGTGATGCACACTGGAACCCAAAATCCTAACTATAAATGCACGTTGATGGGGTCTGAACTGGCAGAGACTGACCAAGAGAGAGATCTTGGCGTCGTAGTAGATAACTCACTGAAACTGTCAAGACAGTGTGCAACTGCAATTAAAAAAGGCCAAAGCTATGCTGGGGATTATTAGGAAGGGAACTGAAAACAAATCAGCCAGTATCATAATGCCCCTGTATAAATCAATGGTGCGAACTCATTTGGAATACTGTGTACAGTTCTGGTCACCACACCTTAAAAAGGATATTATAGCATTGGGAAAAGTGCAGAAAAGGGCAACAAGAATGATAAAAGGGTTGGAATACTTTCCCTATGAAGAAAGGTTAAAGCGCTTGGGGCTCTTTAGCTTGGAGAAACGACGGCTGAGGGGTGACATGATCGATTTATAAGATTATGCATGGGATACAGTAGGTTGAGAAAGAAGTACTTTTCTCCCTTTCTCACAATACAAGAACTTGTGGGCACTCAATGAAATTGCTGAGCAGTCGGGTTAGAACAGATAAAAGGAAGTGCTTCTTCACCCAAAGAGTGATTAACACATGGAATTCACTGCCACAGGAGGTGGTGGCGGCTACAAGCATGGACTGCTTCAAGAGGGAATTAGATAAACATGGAGCAGAGGTCCATCAGAGGCTTTTAGCCACAAGGTATAGATAGGAACTCTCAGTCTGGGGCAAGTGATGCTCTGTATTCTTGGTGCTGGGGGGGGGGCAGCAGTGGGAGAGCTTTTAGTGTCCTGGCCCCACTGGTGGACCTCCTGATAGCATCTAGTATTTTTGGCCACTGTGTGACAGAGTGTTGGACAGGATGGGCATACACATGCATACACAAAAAGCTTGGGGAAGATCACAATATGTTATCCAATGTGTTATCCTAACACTACTGAATGTCAATTTATGCTGGGTGACAGCAACCTGCTCCAGGTTACTCATCTCAGTAAACAAGGATTTGAACCCAGACAACAGTGCACTGTGTAACATGCACAGGTGGATTGTTATCTGTTGCCTAAGCCAGATGGAGAAGCTGTAACCAAGTACCTTCTTTGTAGCTGTGCGGCCCTCCTCCTTCCAGCTGTCATTGAAGCCAAAAGAGAATAGGCAGCAGCAGCCAGGCACTCTTCATTATATGTGCACCAAGATCTCACTGATGTTCTATATTATCTGAAATGTGTATTTATTTTTAATTGCTGCAAACTGTTAAAGAATGCACATTTTTAGTTGCGAAGTAGGGTAAAAATTACAACAAATAACTCATAATGTTAGAACAGAACCCCAATTGCTCAGCCAAGCCCCGCACAGGAATTTTCTAGCTGCTAGAAAATATCCTTCCTTACCAATGCTAATCCCTGAACAGCCCCTCTTCCTCTTTGCCAGACATTGCACAGCAAAGCTGTTGGAGATGGTAGGTAGGAAAGCAGTCAATACAGTGAAGATTACTATGAAATGGGAAAGAAAAAGACTTTTCCCTCCCCTAGGCAAACATGTATCCCAGCTGCCTGAGCGGACATGAGCATTCATGCACCTTTGCTAGGTAACCATACCCAATCATCCTTCCCCGAGGTTTCTAATGGCAAGAGTTATTAGCCTGCTCTATCTACATGCATACTGCCTACAAGACAAACATCAGCTGTGAGGAATTAGTCATTTGCCTTACAGAACAGGTTAACCAGATACTCAGCACTACTATCAGATGTCACCTTCTCACCTCGATCGTCTCCTGTGTGGTGAACGGGAACGACTTCTCCTCCTTTCTCTCTCCCGGGACCTTGACCGTTCCCGCCGCCTCCTCTCTCTCTCTCGTGAAGTGGATCTAGAGCGCCGACGTTCTTTGCAGAATGAAAGAAGAAAAATTATGGAACGGGATAACAAGGAGAGACAAAAACCTCGTTAAAAAAGCTTGATTCCCTATCACTTTGGGTCATTTCTACAATAACCCAGACTGAAACCCTTCAAAAACGAGCTTGCCTCATGACTACTTTTCAGTTAACTGATTAAAACACAGTTTCCTATCCATAATTACTGGTATTGGATATTTAGCATGGCAAAGTGTTTAAGAGTGTCAGACTCTAATCTGGAATACTGGGTTTGATTCCTCACTCCTCCACATGAAGCCTGCTGGGTGACCTTGGGCCAGTCACAATTCTCTCAGAACTCTCTCAGCCCCATCTACTTCACAAGTTACTGTTGTGGGAAGAGGAAGGGAAGGTGATTGTAAGCTGCTTTAAGACTCCTTAAGACAGAGAAAAGCAGGGTATAAAAACCAACTCTTTTTCTTCTTTCATGAACGAATTTCAATTTATCACAAATGTTTTAAACCTCATCTGAACACTTACATTAAAATATTTATGCCTTTACAGGCTGCTCAAAAGCAAAGTATAGTAATTTTCTTCTTCACTAGCTTTTGTAAGTTAAAGCAAGGAGGCACATTTCCCTCTCTGGGAGTATGATAGCTGTCCAGTTTTGCATTCCACACCCTGCTTGTTCCAAGGTGGTCTAGGAAAACTATTAATGTAGCATGCCCCCTCCCCTTTATTATTACAACAGACTTATGATGAAAGTTAACCTGAGAGTTACGTTGGCTTCCAAGTGGACGTTTTCTGATGTATGCAGCACTTAAGGACGCATGAGGTTTGGAAAAAGCTGCACAGCAGAAGCAGCCTACCGTATTGCCACAAGGAGCTTACAACCTGCAACTGACGGTGGGGTGGGGAACAAAAGCGGCTGTACAGGCAGGGGAAAAGAGCCTAGAAAGAGCCCCACACTGAGAGAAGAGAGGCCGAAGAAGCTCACTTCTACAGAAGAAGCAGCCAGGAAACGAGCTCTATTCTTCTGTGTGGTACCAAGACCTGCTGTAGCGTCCTCTACTACTCACCCCTGCGAGGCGGCGACCTAGAACGGCTTCGGCCCATCCCGGCTCTTCGAAGTCGACGCAACCGATACCGCTCCCCTCGACCACTTAACGGACTTCCGGCCCGGCGGTCCGCTTACCTTCGATCCGACTGGAAACATTGCATTCGTCAACTTCAGTTCCGCCCCTGGGATTGGCCTTTCCGATATGTTTGGACCAGCCTCTGACCAATCCGCGAGCGGCTACTTGAAGATACCTATTAAGAGAAGACCCAGGGCTCCCCTGTTCGAGTAACGCGCGTCGGAACTTCAGGACGAGGCTTTCTCTGGCATCAAACAAAGAAGCTCCCCCCCCGTTTTTCTCTCATCAGTTATATTTTTTAAAAATTAAGTTTGCATTTTTAAAAAGAGGCGTATTTAGTAGTCTCCCATACACATTTAGGCATGGATTCACATGTACTTGGCATGCGCTTCAACATTGAAAGACAGTTGAGCTTGTATGGCTTTTCTGAAGTTATTGATGGCCCAATATTGGAAAGTGGATTTTCCAAATGCGTTCTGACTTTCGTAGGGTTGCCAGGTGGGGCCTGGAGATCTCCCGCTTTTACAACTGATCCCCACCTGACAGAGATCAGCTCCCCTGGAGAAAATGACTGCTTTGAAGGGTGGATTCTATGTACCATACTGAGGCCTCTCCCCTCCCCAAACCCCACCCTCTCCTGGATCCACCCCCAAATTCTCTAGGTATTTTCCAACCCAGACCTGGCAACCCTACCTTCATGACTTTACAAGGTGTGTGTGACTTCAGCCTTTATTTAAAAATTCACTGGCCTAAAATTTAATTGGTGGGGGTGCTGTGTGGATGCAACCACATTCTTAGGAGCAGTTTATTTTAAGGTTATTTTGATTCATGAATTTAAAACAGAAAACATATAAAGTGTTTCTTTCTAACAGTGAAATGATGATTTTTATAAAACATTAAGCTGTAACATTTCCTTCAATATTTCCAGAATAATCTACATTGAATTTTAATATAATGCAGCTTTCTTCCTATTTAATCAATTCATCGGTAAAATAGTTAAGAATCAGAAGATAAATCAACTGATTAAAAAAAAAATCAACAGAGAGCTTAGTTATTATAAATAAATGTGTGTGTTAAATTAGTGCTTCAGCATCTACCCCAGTTCTCTGGTTTGTCTTCACCAGATTTTGATCTATATAGGGTTACAGGGATTGGCAGATTCCTGGAGGTCTGTGGATGGAGCCTGTGGAGGGTGGGGTTTGGGGAGGGGAAGGACCTCACCGTTTTTGTTGCCTATAGATCAACTGTAATTCTGGGAGATCTCCAGGCCCCACTTGGAGGTTGGCACCCCTAGGAACTGTTGCATAAAATGGCTTGAGAATATTTAGCCGTTGTCAGTGTTAATACCTCTGAGCCGTCGCAACTGTCAAGATCAGCTGAGAATGTATTCTTGGCCATACCACCCATGCCCCATGTGTAGACAATAAGGGCATGCAGAAAATTTGGCTGTAGAACTGCCCTTTCCCTGGAGTTTCATCAAAGTGTGAGCCTGTACACTTTTTGTAAGTAGTGTCTCATTTTCCTGGTTGTGTTGGCTGACTATAAGTGGAGATAAAAAGCCACGAGTAATTTTTATTAGTAGCTATTTTGTTGTTATTATTTGTTGTAATTATGTGCGTGTTTTATTTTTTCTAGAGAAGGGGTAGCATTTTGCTGGGCTGGCCCAAGACATTCCGCCAGGCTTTTGAGTAGGAGCTGCCGCCGCCATTGTACCATCAACGCACCGCCACCATGATTTAGGTGGGAACCATCAGGGTGCAAGGCGGCCCTGGAACGAAGATTGGATGGCAGTACCTCTATGGAACTTATGCTGTTGTTCTGGGCTTAAATTTTTACCAGAACCCATCTTGGAATTGAGGACAGTAGGAACATCTAGAGCACCGGCACTTTAGTACAGTATTGGATTGTTTTATCTTGTGTTTTAATCATGGCTTTGCACCCTAATTGTTAGTTGTTTTAATCATGGCCTGGTGCTAATTTGTTAGCCGCCCTGAGCCCGTTTGGGGAGGGTGGGATATAAATTGAATTATAAATAAATAATAAAATAAATAAAATCAAGAGGCTGCTAAGCCTAGTTAGGGAACAGCTTGCCAGGATTCCTTGAGCACTCAGTCTTCCTGTAGAGTGAGATTCTCCATACCAGCTCTCAACAGATGGTCAACCTACAGTTCCAAGTAGCTGAGAGCAACAGCCTAGCCCTGTTTTTAAAAATGGTAAGTGAAGCTGGCCTGGGACTGTCCAAGAGGAATGAAGACAGGCATACACACATACAGCAGAGAAAACATCTGCTTATGCTCACTATGGAAGTACCACTGGCCTGTCCAATACAACCCAACAGGTCAAACTCAGCCACCCAACCATGCATTGGCTCTTTCCAGGTGCCTGACAGCTTTCTTGTTTTTGCAATCCTGGGTAGCCAGGCAGAAGGCTCTGGAGGGCTGTGTTTGGTCACAAGTTGCACAGGGAAGGGGCGTGACTTGGTGGTAGAACAGAGAGATGTGAAGGCCTAAGGGAAAAGATAGAACAATTTTGAGCCACGTCCCCCATTTTTTCAGTGTAAAAATTTCGAAATCTTCTGTGGACTTTGGCAAATCTGTCATCTCTAGTAGGGCACCTGCTTTGCATGTGGAAACTGCCAGGTGCAATCTTCAGCATGTCCAAGTAAAGGAATCAAGTGATGCAAAAGATCTCCACTTGAATTCCTGAAGAGCTGCTACCAGTCAGAGTAGACAGTACTACTGTGATAGGCTAACGGTCTAACTCAGTATAAAGCAGGTGCACATTGTGAGACTCCATCTGTGGTGGGCTGGAGCACCCTCTAACATAATTTTGGGCTGGGCTACAGGAAAGTCTCTGACCTGTAAGAGGAGGGGCATTTGGACTTAAGTTACCTCACCTTTCCCCTACTGCTGCAGGAGAGATTCCACTCTTCCTCCCTGGTTACCCTGCTTCCTGCCTTTTAAAGGATTTCCTGAGGGTGGTGCAGCCCTGGGCTTCTTTAAAGCCCCATGAAAGGAGGTGTGCTCCTGCTAGGAGTGAATAACAGAGGTAGGTGGGATCTATACACAGGCCTTACCTTTCTGCACCACCTGTTACCTTAAAGGGCCTCTCTGCTGGTTTGAAAGGAGTGGGTTTACTGCTGGTCTCATCTGTGGGGCTGTCTGCAGGGGCAGCCCAGTAGCAGAGCCTAATCTCCTCTCTGGGCTACATGGAAGTTGTGGCTGGCCCAGGAAGTCTCCCTTCTATGCCTCCCTGTTTTGAAGTCTACTTGGCTCTTCCTTGCCTGTTCTTGTGCAGGGTTTTCCCTGGGGGCTTGCCGTAGTTGCTTCATCCTGCTGCAGGGCCCAGAGCCTCCATAGGTCCAGATGAGTGTGGGGATGGAGCTTCTGCCCCAGACACATGTTCATAGGACACAGGCATTACTTTGCTTTAATAGGTAGATTCCTCTATAGACCTGTATTCTATTTCAAACCCTGGCTGATCAATCCCCCCCCCCGTTGCTATTTGGCTCCAGCATCTGATTCTCAGAGGTACAGTGCCTCCGAATATGGAGGTTCAACTGATAGAGCTCTTCTTCGTGAATTGGTCAAACCCTGTAAGAATGACGTTTTCCAGAAGCAAGGAACCCATCTTGCCCTGACTATGGAAGCAGAGGGGCTTTGAATCCACAACCTTCCAATGGTGTACTCCAAGTGATAGAACCACCATAACAGACTCACAGACCTCTGATTTTCAGTCTTTGTGGATGCTTTCTTATTAAATACAAGAGATTTCTGAAAGGCTTTCAGTGATCTGGTGGAAGTTTATTTGTGTGGGTTCCCCCCCCCCCAACCCCAAACAATCAGAGGAGACAGTAGCATTTATTTAGCAGTGTCTTGCTTGGCCTAAACTTTTACATCCCAAAGAGAGCCAACATCTCCCTCTCAGCTGAGCACAATTGCTTTAATACTGCAATATGCATTACCTGGAGAAGAAGAGCATATACAATCGCCTGTACGTAGCGACATGCAGCATTAGCAAACTTGCAAAGCAACACCATTCGGAAGGGCTCAGCTGCCGATGTGTAAAATTCTTTTGAAGACGACAGGTTTTCAAAGATTTTTAAAAACCAAAGTACAATACAAAAAAGGAAGATATAAAATTGCAAAGGAAAACAACCATCAAGAAAACGAATTGCCTGTCGAATTCTCTCTGTCGTTTTAAAAAGGTGATAGTAGCGTACAGAACAAAAATAGAGGCTTTTGTGTAATAATGCACAGAGAGAGGAGTCATAAGTCACAAGAGAGGGATTATTTACATCTGAACTCCAAAGGTAAACTTCACAATATCAGTAAAAGGCCAAACACAGGGCTCATATTTACAGAGGGCAACATTAAATAGCACTTTGAAGCAACGATTGTCAGACACAGACATTTAACTTCTTAGCAGCCTGACTGGTGCACACAGCTTTGTATCTACTTGTTTAGCTATTGGTACTTTTTTCTGACTGATCTAGGCCAGAGCCACCTCTGAATTCCCCCCCCCCCCTTTGGGCAAGAATGGGAAGCAGGAGATTTCCAATATGACTTTTACCTGCTTCTCACCTGGCAACAGCTTGCTGCTGTTTTAATTCTGCAACCTGCAGTCCACTCCTTGTGTTGCTCTCTGGGGGCTTGGAGATTGCCCTGGGTCTGGAGCTTGGCTTTGCACATTTGTGGGCCCTGGGCAGCTTCCCAACCTTTCCAGGCTCCCGCCACTAGCCATGAGCTACACTGATGCAAATGTCATTGTGTCATGGGGCTGCCAGGGAAAGGCCAAGAATGTCAACTGAGGACTGTCTGCAGAAGGGTGTGATGCAGTGTTACCAGTCAATCAGAAAGAGAGATCTGATGTCATTTGGTAATTTTTACATTTATTAGCCTTTCCCCGTCACTTTAGCAATTTCACCACCACCTTTGCATCCCCTTCTTGCTCTTCCAGAAACCCAATAGTACATCCCGGTTCTTCAACCGGAACTTGTGTGAACCAACCTAGGTCTGTAATTGTCCTGGGAGGGAGGGGTGGTCACTGCAGGGACATGGTTTTTCAGAGGGCAGGTTAGCAGGAAACCCATACAAGGGCCTTGTTGGCAGTCACCACGATATTCTGGAATTCATATCCCCAAGAGGTAAATCTGCCTCCAGGAAGACTGGGGAACTGTCTTTTTCCAGAAGGCTTTCCAGTTATTTGATACCGTCTGATGGTTTGATCTGACTTGATTTGGGTTTTTAATATATTTGTTTGATGATTTTACATGTTTTGTTAATGGCTTTGTCAGAATCTGCTTTGTGCAATGTCTTTGAAGTGAAAAAGTGGTTGGTTTGTTCCAAGCTCCTGTGACTTTGGTGGTGCCACAACTGTTCCTTGCAGCTGTGAATGTCATAAAGTCCTGAAAATCACAATAGGGATGGATGACAGAGAATACTTTCCTCCATTCCTTCAGCATCTCGACTGGTGCAATGTACTATTTTTCAGACCCCATAAAACCCTGCATGCCTGCCTCCCTCTACCCTGTGGGTCCTTGCAGTTCCCCAGAGGGACAGTCAATACCTTCCTGACCACCCCACATTTGTATCAAGTTCATGCAGAAAAGACACACATACAGGTGTTTGTTGCTGGTGAGTACTTGAAGTACGGAGGAGAAGGAGGGCCTGAGAGGTGTTTAGTAACGAAGCCATGCAGCTTCTCTTGAGCTGGTGGATGTGACTTGCTGGTAGCCACTTGCTGACAGTCCCCAAGCCACCCTGCTGAGACTTATGGGCTGAAAGAAAATATTCGTGTACAACTTTTCTTAGTTTTGATAGGGATTGAAAAGGAGTTAACTCCCCCCACACACACCAGAAAAAAACCAACCTGATCACATTTTTGAAATGATATCTCTGAGGAATGGGATACCTTCTTCCAGACTTCCCTCTCCTGTTCTCACCATATAGGAAGCAAAGATCAGATTGCTTATATTGCTGCTGCGGTTCCACCCTTGGGGGAAACAAACAAACAAAAAACTTCCGCTCCCTAGGAATGAATACCCATTGATCAGCTGCAGAAGTATAGAGATAATTACCGGGCTATTTCAAAATAATTACACACTTGCTTTTGCTTGGCTGATTGCATGGAAGAAGTTCTCCTGTGAACAGATTCAACTCATAAATGAATAACAGCTAAGTCAACGTCTTGTAATTACAGAGGGAGGGTTGGGAGTCTTTGTTCCCCACTAACTCAAGTGCCTCTCTTCCAAACATGAACTAGAATCCAAGCAAGACTTGGGGGGGGGGGTCTTTTGTATCTTCAGAAGGGGCCCCTCCAGCACCACTCAAATGAGAGGAATGCCATAGTCTGGTGCTCCCGATTTTCCTGTGATCTTCTTAAGATTCTGGGTGGTTGTAGGCTACTTGGGCTTTCTGGTGACATCCTCTGCCTAAAGGGCCATTTCACCGAAGCCAGGAATGGCACTGGGTACTGGGCTAGTGGTTGAAAGGAACTTGTGGCCTGTTGACCCATGCAAGAGAATGAGGTGGCAGAATGGACTGTACCACTGCAGACTGTGGGAGGTCAATTCCAATTGTGAGAGTTCCTTTGCATTATATAAAAAAGAACTCGCCTGCAAACAGAATTTGAGCATTGCAGAAAGAGAGGTTCTACTCACTCTCTATGCTTGCAGTGCTCTTTTTTAATTTGTAAGGGGGGGGGGGTTAAGGTAGGGGAATGTTCCAAAACTTGCCCTCCCTTAACTCTGACATACTGTGTTCCATTCTACACGCATTCCCCCAGCCTTATTCTGGTTACTCTCTTCTACACACCTTGACTTCAGGAAGTAACTGTGTTTAGGGTTGTGCAGTACATAAGGTCTGAAAATCACTCTTACAGTTTTCGTGTAGAGTCAGCGTATGCTGCAGCCTCCTGTTGGCTGTGGTTAAGCCCCAGTGCAATTGGCTCTCAGGGTCTATGAAACTTCCTAAGTCCTCTCCTCTCGCGGTAGCCTGTGGTGGCAGGCTTTTTGCCTTCCTATCTGCTGGCCCTGTGGTGTGTTGCTTGCCTTTTGGATCCCAGTCTTTATTTAATTCCTTTGCCTGCAAACCAACCTGCCACCCAATGGTATAAGCGGGGGGGGGGGAGCTTTTATATAGGTTCTGCCTCCCCCCAGCCACAACACCATCCCTTCCCATTGTTGGTTATGCCCCTTCTTTAAAGACTCAGACATCAATAATATACAGCAGTAGAGAAAAAGTACCTCTGAGCATGTAAAGAGTGCCTTTCCCTCACTATGTAGCAACAACTGCCTGTCCCAACTCACTTCGTAAGCTTTATTTTCCCTTCTACCTATGCCTCTCAGCACCTAGGAGTCTGTTTTATGCACCTGACAAAATGGGCTCTGGCCTACCAAAGCCATTGAATGTGTTAGTCGTCATGGTAACTCAGGACTCTTTTTGTTGTTTGTTTTTTGCAGCAGCAGACCAATATGGGCTACCTATCTGCAATGTGATGCTCAGAGTTCAAGAGATGGCTTCCTTCTAGGGCAGATGGTGGGGTTCCCATGTAGGCCTGAGCCCCAGTACCTCTCTTTTTGGAAACTGTCCACTGTCCACTCTCCCTTGACAACATTCTGAGAACACAGTCCAAAAAAATGTTTTGAAACCCAAGCACAGAGCTCAAGGTGCTCTTCCCACTGCTTAGCTTTATGCTGTCCTGCTCTATCTAACTGGCCTGACCTTCCAACTCTGGCACATTCTAGGGTCTCAGTAGCCCTTTGGAGGCTTACTGAGTGCCCAGTCCATAACCGGCTTAGCAGTTACCAGGACAGTCACTACAACACAGGGTACAGGTTCTTAAGAAAAAATGTAATCTACATTTGTACAACACTGAGTCCATCAAAAACAGCCTCAGTTTTGAATTTTTAGGCGGTTCTCACTGTAATCTGTGAGTATACTGAGGGGTTTTTCTTTTCTTTTTTAAGTCTGCAGGTTTATTCACAGCTGATGAAATTACTATCAGAGTTAGGATGCCAACTTAAATTCTTGTATTCCAAGGGACATGTACATTTCAGCGCCTGAGACAGACATCTAAAGAGTCTCCACTGGCCACTCAGTAACATGGGGCACAATCTGCCAGGAAGTTCTCCTGTGCAAGTCCAATTAAAATATGTGCAAGAGCATTCCTGTTCACTTCAATGTAACCTGTACAGGAGAACTCCAGATTGTGTCCCTTGGGTTAGAGCAGTCTTCGGATCTGCTGACTGTCGCACCTTCAGGCATGTCATCCCAATGCATGGAAACCAAGGTTGAAAGGCCTGCTGGGGGAGGGGGCACTTCTCACAGTTGCTTTAAACATCGCATAATAACTATAGTGCTGTTGTCACACACAGGTCCTACACACACCTTTTAAAGCAAAGAGTTTGATGCCATTGGCATGCATACATGGTGCATAGCCCAGTGCAGAGCAATAGTCACTCAGCGTGGAAAACAAGGGAGCTGGTTAGAAATATAAGTGCTCCTGAGAAACACGGTTTGAAAAGTGGTACAAGCATGTGTGTAAGCGCATGGTACTATGCCTCTCCACCCCTTCCACATGGCTCTCCTTCATACTCTGTTCATTAGGTATGTTAGGGACTTAAGTCACATGTATATTATATAGATCTATATATAATAAATTCACCTAACGATAATTAGCTGGTATGTGGAAGCACCAAAACCCAGAGATGTTTTTGTGTTAGCAGTTTCAGAGCTGCTGGGCACCTCCAGGCAGTTGTGTCTGTGTGGTTTGTTTTAACTGAAAACAAAAACCCTGCTGCTTGTGTGTCCTACAATATTGCCTTCCTTTGGGATATGGTCCTTTTTACAAGAGAAATAATGAGCCTCTCTGTGCAAAGCATCAAGATAACTAATGACATTTCAGAGCAGGTGGACAACAAAACTTCTACATTGAAGTGAGATAAAGAAGAAAGGGATTGGTTCTTTTCCTCCTACACACCTGAAGCACCTTTTCTGGTTCAGATACAGGAAGTTTCCTCTAAGAATTGCTATTTGCTCTGCATAGAAAATTTGAAGCCTGAGCCATGAGAGGGAGGGCAGGAAGGGTTGCATCAGTGCTTAGTTCTTGTGGCCCTTCTTACACGCCCAGGGAAATGCTGATCACCACTTTGGGGTCAGGAAGCAATCCTGGAGGTTTTTTGTCATCTTCTGGGCATGAAACAGCAGTCATTGGGTGTGTGTGGGGGGGTAGGTATTTGTGAATTTCCTGCATTGTGGAGAGGATTGGACTAGATGACCCTGGAGGTCCCTTCCAACTCTATGATTCTATGATTCATTCTTACCTGCTTCTCAAGATATTCCACTACACAGCTGCCCTTTCATCCCAACCTGTTACTTAGGACCAAACAGATGGTATATCAAAAAATTAAAATAATATAGCGGCTCCTTTAAAGCATCCCCCCCCCCTTTCCAAAGGGGCACTCAGGATCAGAGAAGGAGAATGACCTAGCCCTTTCCATCCCATTTTCTTGATCCAAACCCCTCCTCAACACACACACATGTCTTGCTGTCATACAGTTCTACATACAGACAAGTGTGTATTTGGAACTCCTCCAGGGAGAGGAAGGAGCTGCTTAGAGGACACAAATTGAAGGGAAATGGTGGCACTGGAAAGCCTTAAGGGCCCCTTCTACAAACTGTTTCACCAAGCTCCATCGGCTACCCAGAAGTAGCATTTTCTGATTAAATGGATTAATTGGGTGATGTTATACATCCCTCTGTGTAACATCTGATTTGGTCCTAAGATTAATGGGAAACTAAATACCTTTGAAGATTTTGTGTGCTTCACACAAAACTCCCCGGCTTCTGCCTCGCTTTGCTACCCTCTTGAGCCACGGAAAGCCTGAGCAGGACTAATATTGGCTGAAAATCCATTCTCTGTGTCCTGGCCAGGTGGAAGGTGAGATAATGCAGTGTGGAGAGCAGAGACGTGCCCTTCCAAAATAGATGATGCATTATGATCAATTTGGCTCTTTAATTCAGTTTATAGAGGCATGACATTGTATCCATCACTTCTGGAAACACCTGACGTGAAAATATTCCTCCCGAGTGCAGTAAGTGAGAAGTGGTTCGTTTCTTAAGCTCTCCGTTGTACAATTACTATTATGGATAACTATTATACAGGTGATAACTATTGGCAGTGTGTATGTATTTTAAATATTCCAGACTATTGAAGTTTAGCACTTAGTGACTGAAGTTATATTTTAAATGTAATGCCGGTGGAACCTTGGCAAAGTCTTCCCTCTCACACTCACACCCATATTTGTGGGGAGCAGGGGGAGGCATGCATTTTCCTCACTTTAGCTTACACGGGGTTCATGCATTTCCACAGCGGCTGGACTAGATCAGCGGCGGGCAGCAGAAGGCTTGCAGAGGGACTGCTGTGCTGCCTATGGGGGGGGGGATGGAGGTGGAAGCAGGAGAAACACAGCATAAACATCCAAGCGGGTTTCCCTTCCAGAAAGGGGTGTGTGTGTGTGTGTGGAATCAGCATGTTCCTTTTAGAACTAAAAATCAATTTTTTGGTCAGGTTCCAAAAAATCCATTTCAGGACCATGGCCAGCTCAAAACATTTTGGTGCCAGAGGTACAAAACCAAAAGGGTGCCCCCTCCACTGTGAATGAATATGGAACATATGTCACTGGGAAATTCTCCTGCATAAGCCCTGCTGACATGAACAGAACTACCCTGCTCTTACCCCTGTCCTTTTGGTGTCATTGGAGCTTGCACAGGAGAACTGCCTAGCACTTTGACCCTTGAGTCGCGTCTCTTGGCCCATGCTTTGCTACCTTTTGTGGCACTCCGTATCTGCAGCAGCCACTCTCTCTTGCTCCCACTGAGAATCACTGTTTGGGGAGGCACCACTCACACCGTGCTGTGTTCTAATGCAGTGCACATCTCCCCAAAGAACCTTTGTTTTCACACATTTGTACAGGAGGGAGTGTCACAAAAAAACCAGCCCTTCCCTTTTGAAGTTCAGAGCAAAAATCCCATCAGGAATAAATAGCAGTGATCTGATCAGCACGCCCCCCTTCACTAGGCCCCTAATTTCCGCAGGGGACCAGTATTCATCCCAGTGTGCAAAATTCTTCCTAACGGTGGCCACAAGTGTGCCATGAAGCAGCCCATGGGGAACCATGAACCCTTCAAATGGCTTGAATCATTCGTGCTTTCACGTTGATGACTGTTAAGTGACAAGCATCCCCACCCCACCCCAGTGAACAATTAAAATGCTGGAATATCATTCTTCAGCTAAGTGATATCTGTGACTTGTGGATTAAAGGGGAACCGTGACAGTGGGGAGCAAGGGCTGGGTGGGCGGGTCCTGTCCTACAAATCCCCAAAAAGCTCTCCCCATCTTCTCAAAGCATCTAGGCTTATCCTAGTGAACTACTAAGGAAAAGCCACTCTGGGGCTCCCCAACCTCTCCTTTTTGATGTCACTCAGAGGAAAAGTTCCCCTGCTGCTCCCATGACTTTGCAGCAAGAGTGGAGGGAAGAGCAGAAGGCAGTGGGAGAAGTGGGGGGAAGAGGCTGAAGGAGCCATTCAAGACTCTGCCTTCTCTTTCTTCTTACTCTTTTTCAGAAAGGAGGGAGCCCGGAATTTCTTCTTCTTCTTCGAAGGAGACTTGGATGGCGAGCCTTCCGGAGACACAGGCCCGCTGGTGACAGACTCATTTTTGTCCTTTGCGGTGTCAGTTTCTGCGTTGGTGGTCATCTGGCTGATTCCTTTGCTTAGGGCATCCTCTACATTTTGCTCATCCTCTTTCCCGTTCTCCACCACTGCTGCTGGCTGGCCGGTTGTGTCAGTGGCAGCAGGATCAGTGGGTATTGGGCTGCTCTCTGTCTTCTTCCCGCCTTTCCAAAAGGGGGGGAAAAAAGAACACATGATCATTAATAGATGCTTTTGACTTCAATGGGAGAAACTACCTGGAGCCAGTATTGCAGTGTTGGACCAGGGCTGTGGAGACCCGAATTCAAATTGGCCATTCCGCTGCACCAAAACCCCATATATGTGCTACGGTACACTCTATACTCTATAGATTACACATATCACATCCAAACCTGTGCAAAGAAAACTGTGCAAATAAGCAAACTGCAAACGACACAGGAAAAGTTCCTACAGGTACACAAGGCTTTTCACACTGAGATGGTCTATCTAGTTGGAAACAGACAGAACTGTAGGAAATGCCCACGATTCAGCTCAATACAGTTTGCATCTCAAAAGTAATTTGAGTAAGACACTTCTGAGGCTTCTTACAGCCTATCCCCACCACAGCTATATCAAGGCCATTGCTGCTTCTGCCTCTTTAGAGTCTCAAGGCAAACTCCTCCCTATCCCCATGACTAGGAAAACTGGGAATGACCTTAAGACCTTCGGCATGCAAAGGATGTGTTTTTCAGCTAAAGTATGGGCCTTTTCAGTGTCGGACAAGTACATGTATACTTTACAGCTTCAACAAGTAAGCTGCCTTTTACTGAGTCATAGTACTGGCCTATCAAGGTCAACATTGTCTACTCTGACTGGCAGCTGCTCTCCAGGGTCTCAGGTTGAGGTTGTTCATTTTACACACTTCCTGATCCTTTTAAACTGGAGATGGCCGGAAATGTTCCTGGAACCGTCTGCATGCAAAGTAGATGCTATACCACTGAGCCATGGCCCCTTCCTCAATGAAGGGAGACTTTCTCAGTCCTAGAAAGCTGAACTGAAAATGGCTTAAAATATCCCTCCCTCCTCCTGGGGGAGGGGTAGCTGAAAATTGAGAAAACAGCCTCTCCGTACTTACTAAAGTGACAAGTATTCAGACTCAGAAGTAACTCCTTTGATGAAAGCAACATATGGAAAGAGAAAGGAAGACATTGTGGAGACAAACACACCAAACACAATGAGACACCATGAGACAGTGGGAAAAAATTACACAGACAAAAGAAAAGGAAAACACCCAGCAAGAGAAGCCACAGACAAACATGTTTTCCATGACCACAATTCCATTCTTAAGGGGTAAACATCATGTCATGCTGCTCAAGTGTGTGATCTTACCACCTTCCTCTGCAACGTGTTCTCAGGCAGGACAGGTGGAAAGGGCACGTTTAACAGCCCGTTGCCGCCATGTGGTTCCAAGAAAACAATAATAACTGGCATGGCACGGTTTAGTGTCCCTTCTCTCCTGCCCTGTGAAGCTGCCTCCTCCTACAAGCGTTTTGCAAAGGAGAAGGGGCCACTGGGGCCTCAAATATAGTGGATTTCCACACAAGCACACACACCCCACACACAAGAGGGTAGTTGCTATGGGAGGTGCCAACTATTATGTGGCCCAGTCACCACAGCATTGTACGAGTCTCAAGAAGCAGCATAACTATAAATGAAGTAAGTAAATATATCATTCCTTTGCTTCTCTCTGCATTCCCCTGCCCCCCCGACACCATTGTCCACTAAAACATGATTAAACATCTGGTGCCTGCCTAGGATTTTTACCAAATTGATTTCTGGATGCAGTGATTACTGATAGACTGGAAGAAGAAGAGGAACAGGAGGAGGAGGAGGATGACTGGATTTATACCCCGCCTTTCACTCGGAGTCTCAGAGAGGCTTACAAACTCCTTTCTCCTCCCCTCCCCACAACAGACACCCTGTGAGGTAGGTGGGACTGAGAGAGCTCTTTCAAGAACTGCTCTTTCAAGGACAGCTCTTGTCAGAACTATGGCTTGCCCACGGTCATCCAGCAGCTGCAAGTGGAGGAGTGGTGAATCAAACCCGGTTCTCCCAGATTAGAGTCCGCACACTTAACCACTACACCAAACTGGCAACTGTCTTCCGAATGATGCAAATAAGAGAAACCTTGCTGGATCAGACCAGGATCCCTTTAGTCCAGCATTTTGTTTCCAACATGGCTATCCAGGTGTTTGAGGAAACTTCCAAATGGGGGTGATGTAGAGAGGTGTGCTCTGCATCTGGCCATCAGAAGTTATACTGTCTCCAAACATGGCTAGCAGCAATGAACAGAACCAAGTATCTCCATGAATCTGTCCAGTCTATCTAAAAGTAATCAAAGTTCCTGGCTATCAAGTAATCTTGTGGCAGAAGTTTCATAAGTTAATTATGCACTGTGTGATGAAGTAGATACACTTGGCAACCTGGATTCTTGGAGGCTTACAAAGCTTTACCTTACCTTCTGAAGACTTGGATGGTGACATGGGTGGGCTTTTCAAGCCAGGCTTTGTGGGGGTATCAGTAATTTCAGCAAGGGAAGTCACCTGTTCGTCTGCGTCAGCATCTTTCTCACCTGGAAGGAGAGAGGATGAAATGAGAGAAAGAGGACCATCAAGGTGAAAGGAAAGCATAATAAGAACATAAGAGAAGCCAATGTTGGATCAGGCCAATGGCCCATCCAGTCCAACACAGTGGCCAAAAATACCAGGTGCCATCAGGAGGTCCACCAGTGGGACCAGGACACTAGAAGCCCTCCCCCTGTTGCCCCCCCCCAGCACCAAGAATACAGAGCATCACTTGCCCCAGACTGCGAGTTCCTATCTATACCTTGTGGCTAATAGCCACTGATGGACCTCTGCTCCATATGTTTATCCAATTCCCTCTTGAAGCTGTCCATGCTTGTAGCCGCCACCACCTCCTGTGGCAGTGAATTCCATGTGTTAATCAGTCTTTGGGTGAAGAAGTACTTCCTTTTATCCGTTCAAACTTGACTGCTCAGCAATTTCATGGAGTGCCCATGAGTTTTTGTATTGTGAGAAAGGCAGAAAAGTACTTCCTTCTCTACCTGCTCTATCCCATGCATAATCTTGTAAACCTCTATCATGTCACCCTTCAGTCATCATTTCTCCAAGCTAAAGAGCCCCAAGTGCTTTAACCTTCCTTCATCTTCTTGGTAACTTTGTAAACACGGCCTGATCCTACATTTCTAACTGGTGTGCGTAGCCTGCAGAATTGTACCAGTCCTAAAGAACACCACACATGTAATAACTAGACTCCTGTAAGAATGAGATTATATATCTGCATTCCCAAAGAGTTCTCAAGCTGGAAACAGACTGTGTCCTGCCAGCTTCATCCCTTGACAAGACCATACAGAATCATCCTTCACGTTGCCAGTTCAAGATCTGCTGCTGGCTACTGTAGCCTGCAGTATCACACAACCTTTTCCCTCCTCACCCTGCTTTCTGCATCCTAACAGATTTTGCACATTCTCCAGGTGATTCAAAACTTTGTAAGCCGCCCTGAGCCCGCTTGCGGGGAGGGTGGGGTAAAAATGCCTAAATAAATAAATAAATAAATAAATAAGACCCACTTGATCAGAGGTGAAAGCAGCTCTGAGAAGAGCATGATCATGATTGGTAGTGGTGGCTGTCTCTGCTACCTGCAGCCCTTTTCAGTAGATTATTGTCCTTTTCTAATTAAGCCCCATGCTCCAAAACCAACACCTCTGTCTTTTAGGGCTTAACTGCTGGTAGTTATGTGAACAGAGCTCCCACAGTGTCGCCCCCCCCCTCTAAAATTCAGGTGCACAAATTGTGACCACAACAGGAAGGGAGATTTTGGAGGAAAGCTTAAAATCTCCTTCCCTGCACAGTCCCAATGTGAATATTATGGCTTCCACATGCTTGATCTTTAGAGAGAAAGAACATTCAGGGCTCCATTTGCAGAACGACTATTGTTTCATTGAGCTGTCAATGGATGGTGACTCCCCTCTGCCACTGTGCAGAAGTTACGTCTCTATGGAAATTAGTCTCAGTCCTCCAACTAGCTCTAAGGTCCTGGTCCTCAGCCGCGTACAAGCCACTTACACATTCTGCCCCAAGATATTTACCATCCAGACCCAATTTCTTTCTCTCCACTTCTTTCTTGTACTCCTCCAGCTCCTGGTCTGTGAGCTGGCTGAAGGGGTTTGGCGGCTCCGGCTCAGGAGGACCCTCCTCATGGGATGCATCTTTCACCTCTCCATCTGCCAAGTTACTTTCTGTTGACTGCAAAGTAGACAGACACAGTGTCACTCTGGTCAGCGCACCGAGGGTACAGCTAGGGCCACTGGGGAGCAAGGCTGTGCACGTGAACCTTTACCCTCTGCCTTATATTCAGACCACTGGTCCTTTGGGGTCAGTATCACCTTCTTTGACTGGCAGCAGCTCTCCAGGGTCTCATGAAGAAGTCTTTCAATCATCTGCTGCCTAGACCCTTTAACTGGAGATGCTGGGGATTGAACCAGGGACCTCCTGCATGTAAAGCAAGTCACCTACCACTGGGTCACGGCCCCACTGCTTTGGGTAGTTTGCCTTATTTTATCTAACTCTCTCTCTCATTTCTGTCTCTGCCTCCTTTTAAGGAACTTGAGGTGGTGCCAACCTGACCCAGATGGCCCAGACTAGTCCAGTCTTGTCAGGTCTCGGAAACTAAGCAGGTTCAACCCTGGTTAGTATTTGGATGGAAAGCCACCAAGGAATTCCACAGTCTCTATGAAGAGGAAGACAATGGCAAACCATCTCCATCAGTTTCTTGCCTTGAAAACCCTACAGGGTTACGATAAGTCGGCTGCAACTTGACAGTACTTTACACACACACAGGGTGGTGCCTGCGGTTTTATCCCCCATTTTTATCTTCACAACAATTTGGTGAGATAGGTTCGTTCGAGAGAGAATGCCTGGTCCTTGGCTGTCCTGGAGCCCAGGTCCCTCCCAGTCTAAGTCCAACTTCCTCTCCTCTACACCCCACAGGCTCCAGAGCATAGCACCAGAGTCCACAGTAGCAAGTACCGGGCTTCTGCTTTTTTCCGCTATCACACTGGCGAGCAGCTGAGATTGGGGTCCTGCCGATTTCACATCTTGTCGGTTTTGCTCTCGAATCTGCAAGAAGAAACAAAAGAAAACGGTGCACGTTATCACTCTCTGGAGAAGGGAAACCCCTTGAAAGAGACAATTTTATTCAATACAGAGGTTCAAAACAGATGTGACACTGGAAGAGCCATGATTGCATCTTCCTGAGTGTTTTTAAAAGGCTAATAGCTGCTGTATAGGACCTCAATTTAGATAAGGGCCTTGGCATAGTAGGAATATAATCCTTCCCTTTCCCATGTTGGCTGTGGAAAGATAAGATGGGCAAAGAGAAAATGCCCATCTTTTTTTTTCTTTCCACAGAAGGGAAATGTAGTGATCAGGAGAGCAGCAAATTGGAGCCATCCATAAAGAGAGTAGGGGTTTCTCAGGGTTCTCACTATATAAGCAGCAAAATATTAAGGAGAAGACACTTCCTCTCTCAGTGTAGTGGCAGGCAATTATGACTAGCAAAACCATGTAGGGGTGGAAGAACTAAATCCTTTCTCTCCCTGCACTGCAGCCCCAACACTAATCAGGGCTCCATATAACAGCTACCAGCCAATTAAAATGCTGAGCAGATCTATTCAATCATGGGTCTCCTACTCTCACATCTATTTGAGCTCTTAAGTACCACTTTTGGAGGTATTCTGCAAGGACCACAAGGCTTGAATTGGGACCTTTGAGGATCAGACCACAATCCTCCTGGCCTGACACAGGAACAGCCTAGACTTTTCAGTACCTTTACCAATCTATAGTTCCCAGCAGAAGCCATGATGGTTAATCTGGTATAAACCTAAGACAAGCTTCTTATGTGAAAATACCTATAGCAATGAGAGGGTTCCACATTAGCAACTGGATGGTTCTGTACCTTGTTCCTCATTTCCAGAACTTCTTGTGGGTCTGTGTAGAGAGGCACAAATTGATTTGGGTTTTCAATTCGGATTGACATCCCGCTACTGGCTTTCTCCATTTCGTCAGCTTTCATCCACTGGACAGTATGAAAGTTTTAAAAAAAGAAAAGAGGGGAAAAAACAAATCAGCAGAGGCCTTCTGGGGAAGAAGGTCTGAGGTTTTGGCTTCTGCTTTCAAAGATGCTCCCTCACCGTTGGCTTCAGGATGAGGAACAGCCCACACAACACCAGATAAACATAGCTGAATTCTAAGCAGCAAAGGGGTTTCAGAAATAGGCACTGACTAATTGTGATTCACATAATCTTTTGATAATCTGACTGTGTGAAACTGCAAGCATCAGTGGTCACCCTGTCAATCACTTACACAGAGTCATGTGAGAGCCGGTGAGATGTAGTGACTAGATTGCTGGATCAGCACTAGGGAGGCCTGGGTTCAAATTCCCTCTCCACCAATGATGACCATAAGGTGCCCTTGTCTTCTTTCAGTCTTACCTACTTCATAGAGTTGTTGTAAATATAAAAGAGAGGGGGAGCATATGTGCTACTACAACCTCCTTTGAGAACTGGAGAGATTAAAAAAAATTATAAACACGTTATTTGTGTTACCAGCTGATGTGAAGCAGTTCTCATTCTGGGTGAGTAAACTGGGTTGCATGAGCTAAGACACTTTTTCCTATGTTAACTTTCCCGACACAGATCCACTGAATGTTGCAAAGGATTTGAGAGTGTGTTCCAGGGCTCACACGTAAATCTCCTGCTGGCCAGGTGCCTCCTCAAGTGCACTCAACAGTGTGTTACTGTGGTGCATTGCAGAAACTTGGTGGTGACAAGCAGGATCTCTTTGGGGAACCCCTTGCTAAGATTACAAAGACCAACAAGTTTCTCCAGCAGGCAGTTAAAATTTAAGAATGGGACACTGTACAAAAACTTGTTAGGAATGTGCATGTGCTCCCCCCCCCCCCCCCAAGGAAATGCAGGACAGGCAGTGGCTGGTATTCCATTTACCGTGGTTTTGGTCCTTTGACTTCCTGCGCTACCCTGGCTTTCCTCAGCCACGTTCACTCGTAAATAGGTGTTTGGTGTATTCAGCCAACGGGTCTTTTCTTTCTGTTGCTTCTGGGCATGCTGCCGGAGTGTTGAAATGGGGGCCCCCTCCTCTTCAAAGATGAATGCTGTAACAGTGGCTGGGATCTCCACTTCACTCTTATGCTTGCTTTTCTCCTGGATGAATGGATAGCGATATGCATATCCAGTCCGGTAGCCCTGTCGAGGACAAACAAAGTTCCTTGAATGGACATTTGCATGGCTACCCGAGACAAAAGTGTGACTAACTGTGAAGCTACTGAAAGTTCTCATGAACTTAGCTTACATAACCCCTCTTGCAAGGTTCTACCCATCTAGGTTGCTGGAAGTACATTTCAAACTATTTTTGGACTGTATATATCATCCCATTGCTTATCCCTAAGGTCCATAAAGAGTTCAGGGTTAACAGATCTGATTTATCTGTTCAGTTTTTGTCAGTGTGGTCTCTCAATGGACTAGAGAGCCAGTTTGGTGTAGTGGTTAAGTGTGCGGACTCTAATCTGGGAGAACTGGGTTTTATTCCCCATTCCTCCACTTGCACCTGCTGATGTGACCTTGGGTCAGTCACAAGCTCTGGCACAGCTGTCCTTGAAAAAGAGCAGTTTGTGTCAGAGTTTTCTCAGCCCCACCCACCTCACAGGGTGTCTGTTGTGGGGAGGGGGAAGGGAAAGGAGTTTGTAAGCCGCTCTGAGACTCCAAGTGAAGGGCAGGGTATAAATCCAATCTCTTTTTCTTCTTCTCTCTACAACCATTTCAGCAGTTGTGGCAGATTGGAAATCTTCAGCTCTTTCTTTTTGAGAAGGTAAACCTTGCACCTTGAAGCTCAAAAATGGTGACCATCCATGTTAAAGAAACTTTAGCTGAAACTATCCAGAAACCCATCTGACCAAGCCAACCCACAAAAGGCACACTAGAGATTTAGGGAGGTGTGTGTGAGAAAAGCACAACTCATGTGACGTTAACTGGCAAAGATGGCTTCTCCACTTGCCAACAACATACAAGGTTGTCCAGCATCCTCATGAGGGCTTCAAATTCATGTTCTCCCAGGCGACTCTTCTGCATAGGTCCAAAGGTGCTCCCAGCCCATCGGACTGAGCCAACATCATGGGGCCTGTGTTTTTCTCGCTCCAGCATGATCAGATTCTCTGCTCCACCAGCACTAGACAGGGCTGAGATCTAGGGGACAGAAACAACAGGAGAGGTATGAGGACTGTGATAGGAAAGCACTTTTCTAGACACAACCCGCAATACAATCTGTCTTTCTAGAGTTTGTAATTAAGTGATTTGGATTCTCTTAGGGCAGAGTACGGGCAGTTCCAGCCTAAATCCTGGGAAGCAACAGTCAGTTCCTAAACACATCAGCAGTGTAATAAGTGTCAAACAGGGCCACAGCAGCTCTTGCAATGGAGAAATAGCAGCGGAAAGTTATCAGTTGGGCTATGTACAGACAGCAGAACAGAAAGAGAATATCCACAAATATCTAACATTTGTGACATATCCTCACTTAAACTGTGTAGGTGAAATTGGAAATTTAGAACTGAGAGCTTATCCCAAAGTTCGCACTGTGAGTCCTTTAGACTCATTGGTATATCTTGGTTATTCTGGTAGATAATCAAGTACAACATCTCATAAACTGTCATTGCACAATGTCTGTCGATGGTGTCAGATACAAAATGCACTTCAGCCACCAAATACCTTGTATCCCAAACATTAAACTGCCATATACAAAATATTGTTTAATGTCAACCGTCAAATACTATTGGGTACCAATGATCAAATCTCAAATGCAAACATTAAAATATAGGGGTGTGTGTATATATAATGCCACAATTTGCATTTATTCAGTACATTTTTATTCTGCCCTTCCTCCGAGGAGCTCAAGGCAGCATACATTGTTCTCCCCTCCTCCCTTTTATCCTCACAACCCTGTAAGGTATCTTAGGGTAAGAGAAAAAAATTACTGGCTGTAGACAATCAGAACAGTCTGCCAGATCACCCAGCAAGCTGCGTGGCAGAGGGGAGATCTGAACCTCAGTCTCCCAAGCTCCTAGTCTGACACTTTCTCAAGCATTACATATCCAGGGTGGTCTGGGAGGAAAATTTGGCCCCGGAAAAGCACACACCTGGCCCAAGCATGGCAAGGATTACCCTTCTCTTGGGGCTGGGGTGGCCCCTGTGGGGGGAGGCCCCCAAAGCAATCGGCCCACCAGAACTCTTCCTGGTGGCCTTAATTGTTGGAAGGGTACTGGTTTTGGTGGCCCAGATCCTTCTTTAGTTTAGCAGAGTGCACTAGTTTTTAACACAGCAATGCTTCCTGGACCTAACGTGTGCTTGCAAGACTACAAACTTACAGAGCCATGTGTCAGTTTACAACAAAATAAGAACTACTTTTTTCTAGAAATACATACTTGATATCTAGGCTATCTAGCTAGGCATCCTGCTTCTCCATCTTGTGTGCATGGAAGAGAGAGAGAGAGAGAGAGAGAGAGAGAGAGAGAGAGAGAGAGAGGGAGGAGGAGGACGAGGAGGAGGAGGAGGAGGAGGAGGAGAAAGGAAGTTGTTTTTCCTAAGAGAGGTGATCTACACTTCAAAGGGTTCAGTGTCAGAAGAGTAAACAGGATGATATCAAGTGTTTGCCTATCTGCCCCTGCTACTCTGTGGTGACTTGCTTCTTGGAGGCTGAGGCACTGGGATGTCACATCTGGTTTTTCTAACACCCCCTCTCAATGGCCCGTGACTCAGTTTTCACGATCTACACCCCCCCCCCGCAACCATGCACACAAGATGGAGAAGCAGGATACGGCACCTCTTAGCATCCACATCCAGCTAGCTAGACAGCACAGGAACTGTCCCTATCCTACTACCCTGCACTATCAAGTATGCACGATCGAGTATGTATTTCTAGAATAAAGTAGTTCTTATTTTGTTTTAAACTGAAATGTGGTCTTGTGTAAGTTTGTAGTCTTGCAAGCACGTGTTAGGTCCAGGAAACACTGCTGTGTTGAAGCCTAGTGCACTCTGCTAAACTAAAGAAGGATCTGGACCAATGTTCCCTCTAGGCTGCGGAGTCTTGTGAGCAAAAATTCTACTTCGTGAGCTACTAGCATTAAAGTTGCGAGCAAGTGATTTGGCTACTGCATAAATCAGTTTGCTCTGGAGCTGTCCTTCCTGAGCTAAGACAAAAATGCATGAGCCGGAGGCTAAAAAAAACTGTGAGCTAGCTCACACTAACTCAGCTTAGAGGGAACACTGATCTGGACCACCCAAAGCAGTACTATTCCAATATTAATAACCAATCTGCCCTGGATTACACCACATGTTACACACTGAGGATTAACATTCAGCATCAAAAATCACAAAGGAGAATTTTTAAGAGGGTTGCAAAACACAACTGCCAGTTCCAGCAACTGTCCATAATGCCAAGAGAGCATCTTTGGATGCCTTTGATCATCACCAACATGACAGACGAGTCTGCGTGGAGTTGGTGAGTGGCCTGCATTGCCACCCTTTCACCTGCAGGTGGCTCACCTGCTGGGCCTTGGCACGTGGCTGACCTAGTTTTTTCCAACTGAAGAAGTAGGCTGATGTACAGAGGGGAGGACAATAGCGGGGAGACTCGAAGATAGTAATTGCAGCCTGTCTGCAGACCAAAGCAATCAAAAGCTGCCACTTTGCTACGGAGGTGGTTGGTCATTGTCCAGTCCCGGCAAAACTGACAAAGGGGGAGGGGTCTCAGCTGATGCCAGAAAAGGATTTGGAGTTCAATCCTCCAGGGGAGCTACAGAACCTGACCTGAGCAACTCCAATAGTGAGAAAAATACATTCCATCTATGCTCAAAGCTATGCAACTTGCTTCCTCCCCTCTTCAGCAGCCTAGTTGCCAGGCCCAGTTTTTAAGTCCCCAGGATTTTTGCTCTCATGCTTCAATAACAGCTGTGGACAACTGGAACATTCCTCCAGCATTAGAACAAATGTAGAGTCCAGTGGCACCTTCAAGACCAACAAAGGTTTATTCAAGGTATGAGCTTTCATGTACTATTTTCCAAATACAATGGAATAGTAGATGAGGTTCTAAACTTATATAAAGGTAAAGGTTTCCTTGCTCGAAAGCCAGTCGAATCCGACTCTAGGGTTGAGGTGCTCATCTCCGTTTCAAAGCCGAAGAGCCAGCGCTGTCCGAAGATGTTTCCGTGGTCATGTGGCCGGCATGACTAAACACCAAGGCACACGGAACGCTGTTACCTTCCCACCAAAGTGGTACCTATTTATCTACTTGCAATTTCTTGCTTTCGAACTGCTAGGTTGGCAGGAGCTGGAACTAGAGACGGGAGCTCACTCCATCATGCAGCACCCGGGTCTCGAACTGCTGAACTACTGACCTTCCACAGCCTGCAGTTCAGCGTCTTAACCACGTGAGCCACCGCAGTTCTAAACTTATAGACAGGGATTTAACAGCAAATTAACATGTAACATGATGATTTTTAAGTTATGCAAGTGAAAAAACTAAATAAAAAGTTAAGATTATAAGGCCAACGGTTGTAAAGCAATAAATATGTTAAAAAAGCAGATAAATGTCTAAAGGTGAGAGGAGATAATTAAGATTCTGTTACTTCCCACAATTAAAAAAAAACACCTTTAGACATATATCTGCTATTTTGGCATATTTATTGCTTTACAGCTGTTGACCTTATAACCTTAACTTGTTATCTGGTTTTTCACTTTGCATAACTTACATTACATGTTAATTTGTTGTTAAATCCCTGTCTTTAAGTTTAGAATCTCATCTACCATTACAATGTATTTGAAAAAGCGTGCCTTGCACACGAAAGCTCATACCTTGTATAAACTTTTGTTGGTCTTAAAGGTGCCACGGGGACTCCAAATTTGTTCTACTGCTTCAGACCAACACGGCTGACCATCTGGATCTATTCCTCTAGCATGTTCTGCCCTGCACAACTCATGGTTGGCACTCATTGTGATGCTAGCTGCAGGGAGCTCGGACTGCACAGATCTTGTGCAGAATGCTTTGGGGTGCCAGCCTCTAATATACAAGATCATTTAATGTGGGTTAACCCTACTATTACCACCCCCATTTGCAATCAGGAAGGCCAGAGAATGGTGAAAAGCTGTTTTCTCCCTATTAAATGAACATGGGTTTTTAATGGAGATATAAAATGCAGAAGTAGGTCTTTGGGATCTTCTGAGATTATTCTAACAGTTCAGCAAAGACACAAACACCATAACAAACCGAGTGTGTGGGCACAGAAGACTAACATTAAATGGCCAGTGTTCTTCTTCAAAGTCTGTGTCCAGCATTCATCAGCAGAGTGTGGTGAATGGTCAACACAACCCCAGTAGAGGGCAGTGGATAACCGATGTGGCCCACATTCAGCTCCTATCATTTGACTCGTCCCATATTCAGCTTGGGCTCCGCCTCCCGAGTCTAGCTGGGGAGAAATTTCCAAGAGCTCCTGCCTTACAACTGATTTCAAGCAGGAAATGCTAAAATATTTGAGATGTGCTTCTGGGGACTCTAACATAACTGCATTAGGAACTGACTCTCTACAGGTGATATTCAGAGCCAAACTATACCTGACTTTAGAAATCTATGACGGGATCCTTCAATATGTAATTTAGTGGAGAAAGGAACAAAGAAGGGACCTGATGTAGATTGTCACATGGTGCTGAGAGTCAAAGTCTACTCCCCTCTACCATTCTCACAACTGAAAATCCTACCTCCTCCCAGCTGTTTTTGGACACAGGAGGGAAAAAGCAGGTAACACAAAGCTGAATACAGACTGTGAGGGTTTTTTTTATTATGGAGACAGCATGGGGGAGGGGTGTAGTATCCAGCATGGTGGATACAATCGACATTGCTCCCTGTGGCCGCTTTATGCAGCTATATTACAGGCTGGGGGACCCAGAGCCCCGTTGTCAAATACAGTGTGTCCATAAATAGGGTTGCCAGCTCTGGCCCTGGGTTGGGAAATACCTGGAGATTTGGGGGGATAGAGTGTGGAGAGGGCAGGGTTTGAGGAGATTTTCTCCAGGGGAATTGGTCTTGGTCATCAGGGGATCAACTGAAATAGTGGGAGATCTCCAGGTCCCACCTGAAGGTTGGCAACCCAGCTATGTAGCACTTTAGTGTTTGACACACTGCACGTAGTCTCTCAATAATTCTTACAACACAGCAGGCCAACCTTTAAATTCTCAGCTCACTGACGGGAGGCTGAGAAAAAGCCTTGAATAAGTGAATTATGAGTTCCAAGCTCAAATTTGATGTGGGGACTTTGTGGCTCTCACTCCTAGACACTATGCCGACTCAGCTTTCATTCTGAAGCACTTTAGGTACACAGAGTTGGCTCTAGCCAGCTTTTCCACTGGTAAAAAGGATGAGGGGTGACTACTGAGAAGGCTATGCTAAGGACCATGGAACCTGCATGGATAAAAGCCCGGTGGGAGCAGGGCTGTAATAAGAATGGGAACTGGCTGAGACAGAATGAAAAAGCTGAGCTGAAGAAGACATTCAGATGAAGCCTGTGTCCAGACAGGGAAATCTCTTTGGGCAAAGCATGCAATATGATGAATGTGGCTGTGCCACCAAAAGTAGTACCCTCCAGAATTCAATTTACCCTCTCTCCACCCATCAAGGGTAGGAAAACTTACACATCTTATAACGTTATCATGTTGATTATGCTGTCCATTTCCCTGCTTCCACCCTTAACAATGGAAACCCAGGATGCTAAGCAGGGCAAGGAAATGCACTGGAAGATCTGAGATCCGAGAGACAGCAGGAAGCAATCACGCACACCACCACTGCGCCTGGATCCAGCTCCATCTGAAAACACCTCTGGAAGGAACATTTGTATGATTTTTAATGTTGCATTTGTTTTTTAATTCTCAACAACTGTTTTGGGAGCCAATTTTGAATAAAAAATGGAATACACAACAAATACATTCATAAATAAATGCATAAGTATTCCTGCATGCTGCTGAAAAGAACTTGACACAAGGATGGCATTTGTGGCAGTGTCTCCATCCAGAGCTTGTAGTTCCACCCTTCAGGGCAGTCTGTTGCTATTGTCTCTAGTGGTCTGACTCACTGCGATGAAAAGACTGAAAATGTGTTTATATGCATTTGGCCATGTATCGCTCACCTGTACTTCGCAGGCAGCCTGCAAATGAAAGATCTTATAAAATGCTTCTTCCACTGTGTCCCCAAAAGCCACCACACCATGGTTCCGCAGCACTAGAACCTGCCAAGAGAAGCAGTGAGAAGCTGACACTAATTAAAATCATCGGCAATTTCATTTCTCAGCTACAGACTACACTCGTGTCTCATTGTCCAACAATCTCCAAACCTCTGGCTAAATGTTTCCAAACAGCCTAATGACATTTTAAATTGTTTATGAATCTGCCTCATGTCTGCCCTGTTGTTGTCAAGTGGTCAGGTGCTGAAAGTTCCCTATTGAAACCTAGATTCTCAAGTGTGTGGGGGCCTGATTTGGACTGGCTTAAGCCTTACCCCCCCCCCCAATGCAATTTTCCCAACTTCAAATGGCCCCAAGGAACTACTCTTTGCCCCTCTGGCTATACATGTAACTCATCAGTAGACATTTACACATATTAAGTATAGAAGCTATTTAGATATGTAGATTCTAGTTTATATTATGTTTTGATGAATAATCTGTTGGTATTACTTCTAATAACTAATGGACAAAAAGGAAATCGGAACAGCATCTCTTAACCCTAACCTTGCAAGTGGGCCCAAGACACTTCTGTAGATCAATTCTGTCTCCTTCTTCCTCCATGTCACCATTGTAGTCAAAATATACCATGTCCCCTGCCAGCAGTGCATCATGGGAAACGGGCAGGAGACCACATTTCATTGCAGACACCTGGGAAGAGAACAAAAGAGAGGAGGGGTGGAGAAACCACACTCTTCATCCCAATGCATCGGTTTGCATCAATATATCCAATTTTTGATGACCAAGCAGAAAATTCATTCCAAGGAGGCAGTCCAGAATTAATCTGTAAGAGAATTCACTCTTTCAAGTTATACAGAGATTTTTCAGCCAATGAATGGGCAAGGTTCAGAAGGAGGGGAGAATACAGGACGCACATGATTTGTGACTCTATTAATATGAACAAACATAAACAGCATTGTGACTTTCTAGGCGAGGTGAGCGGGTACATATCATAGTTCCTCTTTCAGTACAGATTGCCATCATGCCTACACATGATGACTGTGGTTATCACACGATAGCTAGGTCTTTTGAAAGTTCCGATTGATGATGACTTGTTATAAGATGGCCTCTGAAGCTTGTATGGCAAACAGGGGAAGTCAGTTCCCATAAGACAAGGGTATCCTTACATGAGTAGGCTGTACATGAGTGGGTTGTTAGAAGGCCATTTCTAGCATCTAACTTCTAAGCATGTGTGTGAAGTGCCCTCAAGTCACAGCCAGCTTATGGCAACCCCAGCAAGGGGTTTTCAAGGCAAGTGAGGTGGTTTGCCACTGCCTTCCTCTGCAGAGTCTTCCTTGCTGGTCTCCCTTCCAAGTACCAACCCTGCTTAGCTTCAGGGATCTGACAAGATCTGGCTATACCGTACCACTTTCCCTCCTTCTACCTTATTTATTTATTGGATTTCATTTATTATTAGATTACCTTCCAAGCGACCTGCTTTTTGTAAGAAAGGGGAGATTTTTCCCCAGGAGAGCATTTGGCAGCTGATCTATAAAGTAGGCATTTTTGAGGGAAAGTTGGGCAGCTACTTTTTTCTTATCCTCTAGATTTGTTCATTTTTTAGATTGTTTCTTTCCTGCATGGCAGGTTTCTCGCAAGCTGCTGCTATTGTTGGGAAAGATGGCATATAAATATATTCAATAAATAAATAAATTCCATGATAACTAAAAAAACAACAAAAGTTGCACTGGATTATTTTGCAACACTGGCCAATCTCATGAGTTCCCCAGAAACAATTGGAGAACCTGTCTACAGGATGTACAACAAATACCAGGTACTTTAACCCATCTCCTGTCACACTCATGCTCCATATATGTTTCCTTCCCATACACTGAGAAGGGGCCATGGCTCAGTGGAAGGGCATCTACTTGATACGTAGAAGGTCCCAGGTTCAATCCCTGGCACCTGTAGATAAAAGTACCAGGTAGTAGGTGAAATGAACCGTGATGTGAACCTGAGACCCTGGAGAGCCTCTGCCAGTCTGAGTAGACAATACTGACCTCGATGGACCAAGGGTCTGATTCAGTATAAGGCAACCACATGTGTTTCGTGACTTGCTTTGTGACTGTGTGTCCCGCCTCCCCCGTTTCTTTTCCTCCTCCCCTTCTTGTTTGCTGTTTCTCCTGTCTCTCTCACCTTGTTACGTCACTGGGAATAGGGCTGCCAGCTTTGGGTTGGGAAACACCTGGAGATTTTGGGGGCGGAGTCTAAGGAGGGCAGAGTTTGGGGAGGGCAGGGACATCAGCAGGGTACAACATAATACAGTCCACCCTCCAAAGCAGCCATTTTCCCCAAGGGAACTGATTTTGGTCATCTAGAGATCAACCATAATAGTGGGAGATCTCCAGGTGCCACCTGGAGGTTGGCAACCTTGATTGAACATCAGCTGGATCATTTCAAAGGCGCCTCTGCTAATGCCCTGTTCTTTGGTCTGGAATTGTACATGAGGTACCATTAAGAAAGGCCCTTGGCCATCCCTGACACCGTTCGTTCAAGGTGTTTCAGAGAATCTGTAGTGCCTGAGAACAAAAGCTGGGGCTCCAGCTGCCTCCCTCCCTGTTTTGTTTTTTTATCTGGGTTAATGCTCTTCCATTAATCAGCCTCCAAGCCAACCCCACCGTCTTGGGGCAAGGCATTTTCTGTTGGCTGGCAGAGTGTGGCTGTCAATGAGATGGATGGCGTTCCTTACTGCAGCTGTGGCGGGAGTGTGCAAATGGATGATGCATCTCACGTCGGGTCTAGCCGCATAGATGGCCGAGTGCAAGCTGAATCCTTGGGTGTCCACTGGAAAGCTGGTGCTCCCTTGCTCCACCACCTCCCCCAGCACGTTCACTTTAATCTGTGGCACAAACGCAAACAGACAAGACGAAAGTAGAGGGTGACAAAGAGGAAGCGTCTCCCCGTATAGCAGACTGTGCTATTCAAGAGACTGGATCGCACCTCAAAGGGAAGGTCTTGCAGCAGCTTCTGACATTCCATGGCAACCTTTCCCAAACTGGGTAGCGAGGTACACGCATACATTATGAGAAAGCTACATACCCACCGAGGAAGGTGCCTGCTGCATCTCTGCACTGTTCCGGCCTGCTTCCCATCAGGAACGAAGCAGCAGCAGAATCAACCCCACCCTCTCTCATATACGCCCAATGCAGACTTGCAGCAGGTACACCTGTTCCCAGATGCAATTTCTGTTGCAGCTCTGACTGAATCACTGATTTAAGTATTCCTCCTTAATGGAAAGAATGAAGCACAATGACTCATGCAGGAAGATGGGGGGAGGCTCCTCTGATGATTTTTATCCTTACACATTGTAAATGTGCAACCACTTCCAAGTTTAGTTCAGGAGAGAAAAGGGGATGCCTCAGTGATCAGAAATCCATACATTCCAGTCCCTCCCCTTTTCCAAGTAGATGAAGGCAGCGGCAAAATATGGAAACAAAACCTTCCTTTTCAAACTCCTCCTCGCCCAGCAGGTGGTTCAGCCTTTTTAAGAGCCTTTCCTTGCTGCCCCATCCCAGCGTAGTCCCTCCAAAACTCTTTTATGCAGGGTCTCTTAAGTAAAAGCCCTGGAATTGCTCAATTACCTTTCACCACTTCTGGTTTCAAGAAAAGTCTGCAATGCAAATGTACACTTTACAGTAGTCAGAAGGCTGAAGGCCAAACTAGATGTTACCTCTAACATAGGCTGTGTTGGGGGTTTCCCCAACTCCAATGTGCTCTTCTTACAGAGGGACATGACATCAGGGAACTATTCAAGTGTTCCAGGGCCTGATTTGGCTTAGGAGAATGGCACTAGTGGAGAAGGAGCTTCAGCCTTCCTCCCCATGCCATTTTTCTAAAGCCAAGATGGCCACTGGGGGGCCCCATTTACCCCACTGTGGGGCTGCATGTGCACTGACTGCACATAAACACTTGCCCTCTCCTCCCTCCTCTGTGTGCCATGACCATTCCTAACAAAACAGGATGAGAGAGGCCCAACGCAGATTCTTAGGGCTCAGTTATATGACACACTGGGAATTTCATGAACAGAGCTCCCAGTGTTTTATTTTCTCTAAAAATAAAATGAAGCACATAGGGACTCAAGTCTACTT
>NW_015172553.1:2165708-2176169 GCF_001447785.1 Gekko japonicus
ACAGGTGTCTATACATTTGTCCCAACAGCTGTTCCTTGGGGTCATTTCTGGTTGACAAAATGGCATGAATGGGATGCTTAAATCCTCTTCCCCTTGTGCCATGGTCTTGATCGGAATAGGTCCCTCACATGCCTGAGTTTTAGAGAAAATAAAATGCCGAGCACTCATTCATAAAACTCCCAGCATCTTGTATCAATTAGTCCCTGTTCCATAACAAAGTGGCACAGCTTAGCTCTTGTTAGGGCACCATCAGCGGCCAATTCTGTGGCGTGGGCCTGGGAAGGTGTTCAGAGTCATTCCATCAAGGCACAAGGGCACTTGTACTAGATGTTACAGAGGAAAAGAGGTGGGAACTTGGCTCAGGGCTGCCATTTTCTTTAGCATCCCCAAGGCATCCTCGGAGAAGATTTAACGTTCATGCGTGGAAGTACCTCCCCACCCGTGCTTAGATTTCTGGAAACATAGGCAGAGGTGCTCAAGACGGAGCACTGAGTCCTCTATACTCACCAACGTAGAAGCGGTGACTTCATGACAGGAAAGACCTACAGGGCAAATCAAGAAGTGGTCCTGCTCTTTGCTGACCCGTAGCTGCCAGGGGAAAATAAAATAGTTTATGGTCTAAGTTCCCTTTCTCATGGGATCACTTTCCCCCCAAGGATTACTAAGGTTGGAACTAGATGAGATGGGAAATGTGCCATCAGCAGCTATACATCTCTTTTTCCTCTCCCCTCTGGAAAGGTCTGCAAAACACATGATTTGACATTATGGTGCTCTGGATTTCTCTATCCCTGCAGGCAGCAGCCAAAGTAGTGTGGAGGAGGGAGCGAAAGCTTGTAGCACTGAGATGACACATCATAATATGTGTAACTAGAAGTTACCCTGAAAGGAAGGGGAAGGAGGAGATGTGGGACGGATGGTTTCAGTGCCAGCCACGTGTCTCCTGTCATGTGTAGTTCTGGCCTAACAGTGCTCATGTAGCCCTTGAGGGGGAAAAGTGGAGAACAGGAGCAAAGACTTCACCTCCCACCCCCCACCAATGCAGAATTTTTTTCCTTGAAGGATGCACAGTTCCCCCTGGAGTGTCTCTACTTTAAGGGTCAGGAGAGCAGGAATTGCTCTCTTTTTGTATTCCTTTCTAGCATTTTAAGTTTGCCTAGTCATGCAAGCATGACCATTGACCTCTGGGAGCTGTCTCAAAATCATGACCTCTGGGAGCTGTCTTCTGCACAGTGGGTCCCTGCCTGCAGCCCCTTGATCACGGGTACCTGAGCTAGTGGGTATGATCACAACAGACATAATTCACTGCCGTAGGCATGCCTACAGAAGTACAGAATTGGGCCAGTGAGCCTGGCATGGAAAGACATCCCCTGTGTTACATTCACACATGACAGTCCGGGATCACGTTCAAGAGAACATTTGCAGCAGAACCCAGGATTATCGTGTCTTGAGATGTTATTGTACAGGGTATGGAGTGGGCTCCACTCAATATTTCCAAATTAGATATTTTCTTAGGCAGGAATTTGGGGTATCTCTATGAGAGATTAGACTCTGGCAGAATTATTGTTAAACTCAAATGGTAAAATGGTTTTTAAAAAATCATGTTTCAAACGGGCAAAGATATCCCTACAAGCTCTCATGGGCCAGAGTTACAGGGCATAAAATCTGTTAGGGTATGGGAAAAGTTTTTAGTCTAGTAAAGAGTTCACAGTTTGCTTGTTTCTGAGAGAGATATAGTATAAGTATGTATATTAGTGGCATTTAGTTACACAGAGATTACATAAAATCTTTAATTCCAATAGGTGCAGATGTTGGAAATGTCAAGATGGAAACTCGGATTCTTAACAAATGTGGCGGACATATAGAGATGTCCAAGTCTCTTAGGGTCAAGTTGCTAGAACTACTGTGTAGATAAGAAATCAAGTGGGTTTTAATTTAGCAAAGTTTATTTTTAATCACTACTGGGTGAACTATAGGCTGGAAAAATAAGCTTCTAATTCTGAATTTGCTAGTTGCAGCAAAGACTGTGAGCACTTTAGAAGAACACCATTCACTGAGCGGCTATTCAAAGATCTGGATTTACTGAAAACAGACATGGACAAAATACATTAAAGGAATGGTGTTGATTACAGCAGAAATGTAAAAAAACAAAACAAAACCAAAAGGAGAGAAAGACTTAACTCACTGCTACATTCTATTGCCTCTATACTATATGTGAAGGATTTTCCTTGGACCAGGAAAGGAAGGTACACAATTGGATTACCATTTAAGACATATGTACCTAATCAAAGCAGAAGTTTATTCTAAACTGAGGCCGCTTAATCATATCTCTGCCTTGGGTTACAGATATTAACCATAAAATAATTTATATTTGGTCCAATTCTCAGAAACTATTGTATTACGACTTGTAATGTCTGGAGCTAATGTGCAATAGATTATGCTTGGCCACTGAAGAAGGCCATTTGGTCGAAACGCATGTGGTGAGGGTCGCCCCATATGGTCTATGTTTGAGATTTATATATGACTTTATTCTGATCTGAGGCTATCATTTGGGCCTATAACTGTTTTTAACCTTATTGTAATAAATACATGTATTTTTGTATATTTGTTTATAACCATGTCTTTTTGTAGAGATATCCAATTATTTCTTCAACCTACATACAGCAGAAGTATGTCAGAGACACATTTATGTACTTTTGAGGGGGAATGCCAGTAATGTGGTATACAGTCCACCTGAAGCACGAGCAAGAAAGACAGGTGATTTAGTGTTTTACACACCGATGAAACATATCTCTCATTTGCCCTGGAAAGACTGGGAGAAGCTGGGCTCACTCCACAGGGGAAAATGCACGGTACATTATGTATGCAGCCTAAAATGTGGAGATAGCCATGAAATCTGGAAGTTAATTCTGTATTAGATCTGCCATAGGTGGCTTCATAAAAGAAGAAGACAAATTAACGGTGGGGGCTATTATTGGCCATGGCTACTAAAAGCTATTGCTGTCCTACCCTGCTTGTGAGCTTCTAGAGACATCTAACTGGCCAGTCTGGGAAACAGGATGCTAGACTAGGTGGACCCTGGGCTCGATCCAACAAGGCTCTTCTGATGTTCTTGATTGCTTTGCTGCAATGTCATCTTTCAAAGCAACTGCCAATAAGATGTGCCCAGCTGCCTGGCTCCAGGCCAGCACATGGCACATTCCCATGTGCCTCCTGCAATAGCCAATCAAAAAGGGTATAGCTCTTCACTGGATTTGACTGTTTCTCTGCATTTCAACATAAGTGTTACTCTATCTGTATTTTTAAATGGTTGCTACTTGCCTGAGGGGATGAGGTAGAAAGGGATGAGGAAGAAACATCTTACAAAGCAGGATGGTTAAAGAAATCTGGTCTTAATTCTGACCTGGCCACCAAGTGAGGCCTGAGCAAGGAGAGTTCTTTTACCGTGACGTAAGTGCTGCTCAGCTGTGCCCAGCCATAGAGGTCCAGCAGTCGGTAGACGCTGCCAACCTTGCAGCGCATGAGCCTCTCTCCTTTGGCCAGAGATGTGGAGTCGGTGCTGTGGAGGTCGTTGATGGGCATCACTGTAGAGAGGTCTGCAGAAGAGAGTTAAGCAGGGGCTTGCCCTGAACATGGATGAATAATTTGTATGTGGTGCAGTCAGGGAATGTGGGCCACACCAGGAAATCCAAAGGGCGTGATAAGGCGCCTGGACTGAGCTAGGCCTCGGCCTGATCCTACAAGGCAAAAGTGTCTAACTATGCCAGGCAATAGCAGAGCTGGGAAAGGAACATGTGGTTCGTTGCGAGCCCTCGTTTATTTATTTATTGGAACATTTATGAGCTGTCTTTCTATCTTACTGAACTCAAGGCAGCTTCCAATGTAAACAGAACGATAGCCATAACAATACAACCCCCCCCCCCCAATTTAAGACAGCCAATAAGTAGAAAAACTAAATTAACCAAATGTTGTCCGAAACCATCCCATTATTCCCATTACCAGGTTGGTAAAATTTACAGCAAGTTAACTGCCAGCATATGAAGATTTACAGCAAGGACAAAGCAAAGAGGGGCATTCCTTAGGCCAAGGCCATGTCCTTGCCAGTTCAGCTATACCCTACAATGGGCATCACAGTGCCACACAACCTGGACGGAGATTCTGCCTAAAGTAGGAAGGCCTAACCTGCCTACCCTCAGGGGCTATAATGGCTCTTCGCATGCTATGCCCTGTCTACACCACTCTATTTGGATACCACTTGTAGCAAAAGCAGTCAACTAAATGTAAAAGCACTCCCCTCTGGCCCCAGAGCCCAAAAAGAGGGAAGAAGAGAGAAGCAGATGGCCAGGTGTGGAGCAGCTGTGGAGCGCGACCAGAATGCTCAGGGCAGGTGAGTGTCACAACAGGAAACCAAGGATTTCATAGACATGAATGCCAAGAAAGCCAATATACCACATTCAAAACTTCAAAATAGGGTTTAAAATGGCAGTTCAGCCCCACACCCATTCCAGTTCTGGTGGAGGCCAGATTAGGGGAGGTCAGACAGGATACGGTAGAAAAGGAAGGGGTGGGAGCTGCCAGGATGGATAATGGTATGATGGCCAGGAGGTTGGCATCTGTGTCTGATACACCCTGATCTGTGAGTGAGGGATAGTATGAAAGAGGGAGGAAGAGAGCAAGAAGGTGGGATAGGAGAGAGAGGACACGGTCAGAAGCCTTGAAACTTCAGGACGAGTGACCAAACATCTTTCAGTGGGATCGTTTGCCTCCTCGGGATGCCAACATACTCAGCGGTGATGGGGGGAAGACGGAAGGAGCAGTGCTGGCCATAAAATCTGCAATCTGCCGAAGGGCCCAGATATTGGAGTTGTTTCCTTTCTTCATCTGCTCTTGGATGAGGCTCTCCAACTCCTCCCTGAAAGACTGAAAAACACCAGAAAGACACTGAATGATCGAGGCTTCTGCAGCTGGATTCCCTTCCTTTGGAGAAAAAAAACTGCTCCAAGGCTTGGCCCTACTGATGGCAGCACCACTTAGGGTCAGAAAGGAGGCAAAGGGTAAGCGGAAGGATCTAGTACCCTAAACAAGTGGCTTCCAGATTTTGTGTGTGTGTGCATGTGTGTGTGGCCCTCAGATTATTATTGGGGGGATCCTCAGTAAGTAGATTGGCAACTGCCCACTGCAATTGGTCTTTTACTGTAATATGCTTCTGTAGGGGATTATTAGGTATGCTCTAGGTGCACTCTCTGTTAATTGGGGGGGAGCACACAATGAGGACCAACAGGCCTGGCCACCACCCTGCATGACAGAATATGTGCACTAGAACACACTCTTTAGAATCCTCTGCAATGTGCCAGTGGTCTGTCACAGGCAAATCTTTGTGGAAAGAGCTCTCTGAAGACAGAAAGCATGAAGGCATGAATGAGGAGTTGGATCAACCATCTTCCACCTATATGCCTTTCTCCTTCTCCATTTGACGTGCCTCCTTGATTGTTTGGCATACTCTTTGATCCATTAATAGCCATGCAAGCTGTTACTGTACAGGCATCAGCCCCGCTCATGTAGTCTTAGAAACCAGCAATGGGTTTTCAGAAGTGATTAAAAGATTCCTTCTTGCTTGATAATGATAGAGGGCTAAGTTGTGTTAGTCAGTAGCCTCAAGTTAAAACTGGAGTCCAGTGGTTCCTTAAAGACTAAGAAGAAAATGAAATTCAAGCACAAGCTTATGCTGGAATAAATTCTGTTAGTCTTTAATGTGCCATTGGTCTTCGGTTCTTCCTGCTGGAGACATCCTTTTCGGGTGCTTCCAAAATGTTATTCCAGCAGGGTGCAAAAGCACCATTCAGGTATTTATGGGAGGACTGAATACAGCAGCATACCTGCTGCACCTGCCCCTTTAGCAGAACTTCAACCTGTAGCAGGTACTTTATTCCTTCATTTTTGTTGCTCTTCCTGCATGGTTCTCTCTTGCCCATTTCATTCTCACAACAGCCATGTACAGTTGGCTAAGCTGAGACAGTGAATGGCCATTCATCTCTAGTCTACAATCTAAGCACTGTGCCACACAGACTCTCTGTTAGCACCACACCCGGTACGCATGACAGCCACCCCTGTTCACTGAATGCATGGGGACATCGCAATCACCTTGTCATCTGCAGGCATGCAGAGGAAGCGGCTGTGCAAGCTCTCCTTCTGTGTGATCAGCGACACTGGTTTGGAACATCGCTGATCCCAGGGAGGGAGAGTTTACACAGCCTCTTCCTCCATGTCTTTGCCCAAGTTGCAGACGACCCAGCGGCTGTGCAGAGGCCGGAGGTGGGGCCAGCGCTTTCACTCCTGCTCTCCCTCCCTGTGCATTCAGTGGACACTTGGGGCAGTTGTGTGCACCAGGCTTCTGTTAAGTGAGGGCTTGGCCTGGACATCACCACTCAGCTCTGGGAATGACAAGGAAACAAGACAGGTGAGCAAAGAAGCCCCTCGCACAACAGTCAGCCCAAACAGATCACATGTTAGTGCCTTCCAGGCGGGGCTGCCAAACGGAGTCAGCAGGACAAAATTCTGGGAGCCTTGATCACCCCGAGGGCCCATGGAGCCAGGCAAGTCATGCGATTTGTTTTCCTAGAGTGCTTGGGTTATGTCTGGGCACTGTGAGGTGGAGGCCCAGAGGGGATCTTGGCTTGGTGGCGTGAGGTGTCTCTTGACAGCTGCCATACATACAGGCCACGCTTGTTTACTGTTCTGGGCAAAGGAAACTCTGCTGTTCTCGTTAACTCTGCTGTTGCCACCCCCACTGGCCCAGCTTGTAGCTGGTTCACCACCATCACCATCACCACCGAGTTGGAAGGTACTTACAGGGCTTTGCAGAATCATGGTGACTCTTTTCTTCTGTTCCATCAGGTTGAAATCCTGGCGGAGGTCAGCAGCCATGTTCCTGATGCGCAAGTACTCGGGGTCATCTTCTGAGAACTGGTCAAAGTAATGCTGACCCTGGGAGGGCAAGGAGGAGACTTCCTCGGGGATGGTTTCGTTGCTCATCTTGCAGTCTAGAGTTTGCTTTGGGGGGCCTGCAGAGAGACAGAAAGGCTCCACTGGTCACTGTCTTCCCAGTATCAAAGTTTTGGTAACATAGCAACACTCCAGTGGGAGGCGAGCAACTTTTGAAAAGAGAATTCAATGTGAAGCTCAAGAACACAGCTGTTCTCCCATGCAAAAGAGGGGAAGTACGGCAGTGCACGGGGATCAGGTAGTGGTGTAGCAGGGTCAAGCCCTGTCCCCCACTGGGTGGCTCAGCTCTCACTGCCAGTTATCCCTGCACTGGGCTGCTGTATGTGTGCCCATGCTGAAACCACTCTGCCCATCAGAATAGGGTTGCCAAGTGAAAAAATCGCAGCAGTGGGGGCTTGCAGCTTGAGCACAATCAATGGGGCAGGCCTGCTATGTTGCCCGAGTGCAAAAGCACGTCAGCGTCTTGCTTCCATCGTGTTTTCCCTCGGATGGCCGTGGCCCTGCCCCCAGCGTGCCCGGCGTCGTCACGTCACTTCCTGGTGACGTGCACGTGGGGGTGGAGTTTCCCCTGGGGCCTGATCCGCCGGCGGCAGGGAACAGGCCTCTGGGGCGGGGGTTTCCCCGCCCCCCAGGAAGACTTGGCAAGCCTACATCAGAATGATGGATATTTGGCTTGGTGTGAATGGCAAACTGTGTGTAGAGGAAAGGCTTGTATCATTGCAGAGACTCCTACAGGGACACAGCTTGCATCCTCCCCCCCTCCTCAAGGTCCCTGATGGCAAAAATCTGGCTTTTTCAAATGTGGTAAGCAAGCACTCTCCCCAGGTGATCCCACAATGCAACTCTTTCCTGCTTCCTCCTTCAGGAATGCACGGCAGCCATTTATAGACACATGGAGCATCTCCTCCATCACAGGGTTAAAGTAAAAAAACCAAACTGTTATATTGTCCTCTCTGTGTTGCATTTTCTCTTTTTTCCATAGGGATCTGTTTTCAAATTTTATGACATGTTGTCCAACAAAGCCCCCCCTTCCAATATTTAGCAATGAATGCAACAAAAACAGCTCTTAGCAGCACTAGGCGGATTTCATACCCATCCAAGATGACAGAAATAAAAACAGGGTGCAGGTTTAGTCACGAGCAATTGCAGCTTTAAGGGCCCCGAGCTGACAGAAAGCCCCTGCCTAAATTATACACTGCTGCTACTATTCCCTGTTCTTAGCAGTCATTAGAGCTCATGTGTTTAATTACAATCAATGGGGCAGGCCTGCTATGTTGCCCGAGCGCAAAGGCATGTCAGCGTCTTGCTTCCAGCCAGAAAAGGACAGGTGCCCATAAGCAGAAGCTGGCCTGAGGAACAACCTCACACAAGACTCCAAGACTTGCAAATAAGTACTTGTCTGGTATCCTGCGGTGAGGAAGACTCTCCTCCAGGCAATCACCTCCAGGGTAGCACAAAGTGTACCTTTCAAGACTGAACTACAGTGCAATATTTCAACTGCCGGGAATCTGTTCGCTAAAGAACAAGCTGCTCACTGTCCATTACACAAAACTACTTTTCCACATGCAATTAACATTGGTGAAAAGCCCTTGGAAAGTAATAGTGCAATACTGCAAGCTAGAAAAGATACAAGAGGAAGGGGGAAACTTACAGGGAAAGGACACTTGATGGAAGGCTAGGAAGCAGCAAAGCTTTCCAGCCTGTTTTTCCTCTTTGCACACCTCTCCAGTTTCCTGTGTCCTTCTGGGGCCTCAAGTACCCTACTTGAAGGCTTCTGAATTTAGACAACATGATCCTCCTCCAGCTACCATGTTCCAAACCCAAACACCACAAAGGCCTCTTCCATCCATTGCAAAACAGAAACACTTTCCCCTGCCTCCCACTCGCACAAAACAGTGGCATCATTCCTGTTGCCTAGTTACGCAGATGTATCAGCCACCTAAAAATAAGATCTGCCTGGAATTAAAGCGAGTTGGAAGCTAGAAGAGGCTTCCTGTGGAAGGGAAAAGGCTCATTTAAGGCAAGGAGCAAATCTATTGGTGGCACCTCACAAGACTGGGTTGGATAACTGAGGACACTTAAGGGAATGACCTCACCGGTCCTTCACAAAAGAGAGACTGCAAATCCCTTTCTTGTTCACAACCTTCTCTGGCAAATACTCCCCGAAGTCCACCTGTATGGCTCCTCTATGATCTGCCACCCCCCTCTTTCACTGCCACATAAGCACCATTTTGAATTGTCTTTGAATTATTTCCCTTGTAGTTTTAATTTTTTTGTAAGTGGTACAAGACTAGCAATAAAATGTTGATTTAAATCCACCACATGCAAGAGAGTGCACAGTAATGCCTCCCTGCAGCTGCAACTTTATGCTGCCTTCTCCTGCCACCCGGGTGGTTTAAACTGGACAGCTGGAAAGGTAGCCCAGTTGGGATCATTGTGCCTGTAGGGAGCCAAATAGATCCATGCAGGAACAGCTTTGCACTGCCTTCTCCTATTGCTAGACTCATGCTGCTTGTAAAACTAATTTAAAATGTAAAACGATGCGGGGGAAAGTAATCAATGGAGCTTGCACACCGATGAATGGCAGAAGGTACGAGTGGGTGGACTGACTTCGATGTGGGCAGGGGAGTCACCTTCGAGGGGTGGCAATGGGGTGGGTGGGGGGAATCCAAGGGATTCTGTATACTTTTGAATTACCTTCAGCTTCAAAATGAAGTAAGGGGGAAATCAGCACAAAACCACTCTCAGAAAACCCGGGGAAACAGTGGCTTGAAAGCAAACTGAGCACTGAAGGGGGGGATCAATGCAGAATGAAAAAGAAAACTCAACAGAAATGCACAGCAAAAGTGAGGGGAAACATGCGTGCATAATAGGCCTTACAAAAGCTTTACCCCCTACAGACGACTCTAAAAATAGGGTCTGATTTAAAAGCACTTGGGCACCCCATGTTATTCTTGCCAAAATATGGACAAATTGCTGTCAGGACCCACAGCCAACAACGAAGTACACGCATTCAGGAACAGTAATACTTTTATTGCAGAGCTATAGATGCAGTAACATAGGCACTGTTAAGAATGGCGGTGGCCCCTAGGGCATAATAGGATATAGGGTATTCGTATGCACCCTCCCCCACACAGCATTGGCCAATTAGGCACCCTCCCGCGCGTGGGATATGACTTATAGACCGTTAGATAGCTGAAGCTGAGAACGAACACTCTCCCACGGCACCTAGGCCGATTCCAGACACTACAACACACTCCTGCACATCTGTATAGATAAGCGTTTCGGCGCACAGCAGAGACAGCACAGAAAGGAATGCAGTAGCAATTAACCTGAAAGGAAAGCAAAAGCAATTAACCAGACACAGACCAACCTCCCCAGCCTTCATGGCAGCATAGCTGACAATTGCATCCACAATAGTTTTCTATGGACATATGAACAATGTAACAAAATTATGGTTCA